>NC_136427.1:266938717-267436217 GCF_052849685.1 Lactuca virosa
ATGTTTATTAATGCCTTACATTTAAGTTTTGGCATTTTGGGCTTCTTATCAGGTTGTGAAGAGAAAGAACAGTAGGTGAACGACGGTGATGATGGTGCGTCGGAGATGAAGAATGTAGAAGATGGGTTGGAGATGGATTTGATAGGGGCTACCGGTGTTTTGTGGTGAAGTTGGTGTTGTTGGTGCCAAAGGGTGGTGGTGGTTACAGAGTGTGGTAGTGGTGATGTGTAAATATGAGGACTTTTATGACAATGGTGACTGATTAAGAGGGTGTAAATTTGTAATGCCCAGATCTTGAGGTACTAAATGTTTATTTATTTATTTATTTATTTTTTATTTTTGGCATTTTAGGGTTTGCACGACGTGGAAGAGGCACCACCACGACATGGCGAGGCAAGCTTAGAACGTTTGTTTCATTTAAGCCGCCATGACGTGGCAGTATATGGCCACGACGTGGCAACTATCTGATGGAAAACCCTATTTTTTCGGGTTTGCTCCCTATTTAAAGGAATCCATCAACCTCCTAAAGCTCTAAAGAAACCCTAATCTCTTTCCTCCATTGTTGAAGCTCTTTTTGGTGTTCTTAGAAGTTCTTGAAGGAAGAACGAAGAATAAGTGAGCTAGGATTAATCAAGCAAGTCTCCATTCTTCGCCTAAGCACTCTTTTGGACCTTTGTAAGTGTCCAAGACTTGATCGTTGTCATGAAAGGTTGTTAGATCTTGAGTTTTGTCTCTTAGTCTTCATGTTCCTGTTAGTTGGAGTGGTGAGATCTCATAAAGTTTTCAACTTTATGAATCTCTAGGACATTTGGTGTGATTGATGGTTTGGATATGAAGTATAGTTGAGTTTTTGAGCCATGCATGAGATTTTTATCAAAAACCCTTATTTTGACTCATTATGGCTTCAAGACATGCATTAGACACATATGTCTATACAACACCAACTTTTATGTTAGTTTTGGTGATAGAAACCCTTCTGGAGTTGATGGGCTAAGGACTTTTTGGAATAAGTGCTTAATGGATGAATCCATGTCTTGTTTAGACTTTTTGGAACCTAGGGTTTGGGATTTTGACCTTTTAGGTGGTCTTAATGGATAAAGTTGGAAACTTTATCCTTCTAGACCATGTTTCAGACCAGATCTAAGCTTTGAAGCTCTAAGGGTTGAAGGAAACAACTTAATCCATTAAGCTGTTTGGAGCCCAGTTCCCACGACATGACATCAGGTCGCCACGCCGTGGTGAATGGGGATGAATCGACTGTTTTGTCCTGATTCGGTGCCATGACGTGGCAAAGGATGGACATGACGTAGCGATTCGCCGAACTAGGAAGTTTGACTGTTGACCTTGACCTTTGACCGTTGACTTTTGACTTGAGTTGACTTTTGGTCAAACTCCTAGTTTTGGAAGAAGAGCTAAGGGCTTACTTGGTATAATTGTATAGATGTTGCGTAGCATCGGTATTTCTGGTAGTGAGATCAGTAGCAACTGACTATCGACTGCAAGGTAAGTCTTTCTCACTGTACTTGTGGGTTGAAGGCACCAATGCTAATCCACTGGATTGTGTTATGTAGGATGTTAGTTGTCTTTATGACTCTTGATGTATTATTGGGTTGAAATATACCACAGGGCTGGGCCCCAGGACTAGGCCCATGATTGTATATTTGGGTTGAAAGAAACCCTAGGGCTGGGCCCATTATTTCTTGTTTGGGTTGAAACATACCGTAAGGTTGGGGCCATGATTGTATGTTGGGTTGGAATATACCCAGGGTTGGGCCCAACTATATGTATGATATGTGGTATTTTGGGGAACTCACTAAGCTTTGTGCTTAGGGTTTTATGTTATGGTTTCAGGTACTTCTAGTATGAAAAGGAAGGACCCGACATGATCACACAACATCCCCCTTATGTTTCCACATTGATTTCTATTTTACTATGTTCATTGTGATATACTATTTTGTGAGGGATTTTGTGACACCAATTGTATGAATTGATGACTTTTAAATTGAAAATTTTTACCTCTGTTTTTGGGATGTTACAAGTTGGTATCAAAGTCTTGGTTTGAGGGATTCGGACACAGTTTTAGGTGTGTTAGAACTCAAACCGAGGAAGTGATAATTTTTTCAAAAGAAAAACAATTTTTTTAAAAAGATTTCTTTTATGATAAAAAGGGGTGTGATGCATGTAATCAGCCTAGCTCAAGTAATTGGTTCCCAAAATACCAATACCCATGTGTTATGATTAGTATGCTTGAAATGTGAATTGCATGCTAGAGTAGGGCTAAGGATACCTTCCGGATTCGTATGTTAGAATTCCCTGATTTATGTGATGCCTTATAACCTAGGAGGATTGGATGCTATGCGTTACTTGGGATTGGTATCGGCTCAGTTAATTTCTAAGCATATTCTTTAAAAATTGTACACGACTAGGATCATATAGCCCTAGGATGGTTGATTTAGCCTTATTTCCCGTTCCTTGTTTGGTTGTGGGCTTAGGGTAGAATCATTTATTCGGCAGTCTATGTGGTTCCATTTTCTGTACAATTTGCATGCACAAAGCAACCAACAATGTTGGATGAAATTCCTAGTAATTTAGAGGCGGGAAAGTTGAGAATTCCTAGGAGAGCCTAGGAAATGCTATAGTAGGATATGTATGTTGTTTAGCATAGGGATTATGTGTATGGCTTTAGTGAGGTGACTTAGAGGATTCAGGATGGTTCTTTAGGAAAGTATGTATAGGTGTGGAATGTAGTATTGGGACCGTACTACTAAAAGTACATGATCTGTACTCGAGTAAGGGACGGTCTCGAAAATTCTAGGGGACCTGCAGGATGGAAGTTTCATCGAGTTTATTTTGATCGTTTGAATGTTTGTGTTTCAATTTGAGTATGGTGACCAATCGAGGAGGAGCTTCTGGTTCTGTTTCTGGCTCTGGTGTCGAACCAATTGATAATGACAATGGTGACCAATCAAGGAGGAGCTTCTGGTTTTTGTTATGGATATGGTTTCAAACCAATTGATAAATGGTTGCGTGAGTTTATCACCTTGGAGATCACTCGTGGTATCATGGAGGCCACACCTGTGATTTTCGGTACCATCAAGGAGTGGATTATGGAGGTTTTAGATGAGCGACTTGGGGTATTTCGGGCAGAGATCGCCACGGGATAGTTAGGAGCATGGATTCCCTCGTTTCAGGAGTTCAAGGCTTGTGGAGCTTAGAAGTTCTTTGTGGCTAAGGAGCCCATTTCTAGCCACCGATGGATCGCTAACATGGAGAATACTCGACAAAAAAGCTTCTGCCTTGAGGGGGCAAAGGTGTGGTTTACCACCTGCCTTTTGAGAGAACGAGTCTGTGATTGGTGGGAGGAGGTTGATCGTGCATTGGGATCCGTGGCTGTGGTGGCCATGACTTGGGGGAGTTTGTTACAAGATTCTAGGATGAGTTTGCATGGGCGATTAAGGTGCAACAGCTGGCGAGGGAGTTTCAAGACCTTCACCAGACTACTGAGATTGTGGAGGAGATCACTGCCAAGTTCCGGGAGAGGGATTTGTTGGTCTCACAGCATGCTGCGGATGAGGAGATGAAGAAGGCGAGATACCATGATATGTTGAGGGATGATATCAGAGAGTTTGTGAGCTTTTCGAGGTGCAAGACCCTGAATGACATGATTGCGAGAGCCCGGGAACGGGAGATTGTTTGGAGCTTCGGACGAAGCGCAAGCCGGAGCAGGTGCAGACAACGGTGGGCCACGCAAAGAAGTCCAATACTTCTGATTCACACACTAGACGCCAGCAGGGTCGAAGCCGTTGTGGCAAGTGCGGCAAGCCGCAAGGTGGGGCATGTAGAACGACAGGGTCGAGCTGTTATAGATGTGGTCAAACTGGGCATATGAGTAGGGACTGCCCCCGGGGTGTACTGATTTGCTTCCACTGCAACCAGACATGCCATAAAAGGCTGACTGCCCGAGACTATCAGGAGAAGCAGCGGCGGCGCCTGCACCGACCACCTTGAGGATCACTGATGGCCGCCAGGTCAAGGCGGAAACACCTATGGTGAAGAGCATAGCATTTCAGCTGACAGCTGAGGAGGTGAAAGCAGCACCTAATGTGGTTATTGGTATGTCTCTTTACGTTATCCTTTACTGTTTTCTTTTTTTTATGATTATATTTTATCTGATCATGTATAGGGAATTTCTTAGTCAATGGTATGAGTGTTCATGTTTTGTTCGATTCGGGTGCTACCCGATCCTTTGTATCTCTTGCACTTAGCAAGAAGTTTAGCGATGCTCCTAGGATTTTGGATTATCCGTTGTAGGTAGAGATTGCTGATGATCGTTTAGTGAGTGCTTCAAGGGTTCATCGAGGGTGTGTTCTGAACCTATTCAGCGAGAGATATTCTATCGATTTGGTTCTGATTCCTCTACGAGGGTCGAAGGTTATCATAGGGATTGATTGGTTGGGTCCCAATGGGGTCATGATTGATTGTGAGTGCCAGCTAGTGAGAATTCGAACCCCAAGTGGGGGAGAACTGGTTATTCGTGGAATGGAGCTCAGCATGGACCGACCCTCTACTCAACTGCGAGGGGAAGAGATATCTTAAACAAGGCTGTTCTGGGTTTCTGGCTTATGTGGTGGATACTCGGGTTGGGGGCACGACGACGTTGAGTGAGGTGCCCATCGTTCAAGATTTCCCCGATGTGTTTCCTGAGGATTTACCTTGAGTGCTTCCCAAGAGGCAGGTTGAGTTCCTGATGCGGCTTCGATAGTCAAAGAACAATATCGATTAGCGCCCCCGAAGATGCAGGAGTTGTCCACGCAACTGCAGGAGCTGCTAGACAAGGGGTTTGACAAATATGAGGCATTAATGAACATAAAAACAAACTTTTGTTGATTTTTCATAAGAAATGCGTTTCTAGGCCACATAATGTGTATAATGGAGCTATATTTAGGAATAATAGCCTCTGCTAAGCCTTTATTTTCTGAGGTGTCATTTGATCATGAAAGGATCTTCGATATGTTGTGTTGGTCCCAAACCCTTTGTAGATTCTTAGATCGAATACAAGCAAGAAAGAAAAAAGAATTATCACAAAGATACCTTTCACTAAGAAAGGTTCTCACAAAGAGAATGGGTGCACTAAGCAGAAATATTACAATCTCTCAGAAATATACCCCACAAATTCTATACAAATCATTGACATTCTCACCAAGAGAATGTCTCCTTCATCTAGCCTAACCAACTACCTAAAAGGTAGGAGTATAATTCTAAGAGAATATCTTCAGATCTCCATTTAAATCAATAATATCAATTCCTAAGTTATAGGAATTGATAACTTCCTTGAATAACCAGATCTTCAAATAATAACGTCCATAATAAACTTCTTTATGCATCTTGGACGCCAGCTCACCAAGAGCTGTATAATCTAAACGATGATATGCTGATGTTCAGATGCTAATGACATCAGACGCTGATGTTGTCACTGCATCATGTTGATGCTGATGAAGTCTTCTGTCTTCAGCTCCAGATCTAATCAGCTCAGGCTGCCTTAGATCTGATCTTCAGTCTTCAGTAACTTCACACTATCTAAACTAAAAAGCTCATACAAATTAGTGTGTCTAAGTGATATTATGTACACTTACTTAGACGATACTGATTGTTTACAGTGAGCAGAATAACTAACCATACAATCTGTGTTTGACATTATCAAATCTATACACTTGAGACAAAATACGACCTTACATGTTTTAATTTTATGGTAAACATTTTACACCAGGACCTAAAAACTCAACACTTGAGTAGCATTTGGCCTAGAAATGCACTTTTTGCTACAAATTAACAAAGTCTTCTTATATTATATAGGATATAGATGATATCTTTATGATTGTAGTAATAATATTTTAAAGAGAATCACAAAAAATTCCAAAACTAATATATTAATTATCATTATTGTGTTTTTTAATAAAAGAAATTATCTTTATTTTGAGTTTTTTGATAAATAAATATAAGTTTTTTTTCGAATAATTTAGTATATATAAACAAGAAAATCTCTAGAAAAGTCCTTAAACTTTAACCTTATTAACGAAAAAGTCATCAAGAAATTTTTTTTATTTTTTTATTTTATTTATTTATTTATTTATTTTTTGCAATTTAACCATTAAAATCAACACTAACCGGTTGCAAATGTTGTTTTGCAAGTTTTCACCGGTTTTAATGGTTAAGTTGAAAAAATAAATAAAAAACCAATCGGGTGACTTTTTTTTATTAATAAAACCAAAATATAGAGGTTCTTTTTTTTAATTTTTTTTTTATTTTTATTATTTTTTTTTGCAAATTTCCCTTTATAAATTTAGTAACTTAAAAAAAATATATTATTAGTTGCTATTTTAAGACATTTTTCTATAAAATATTAAAAAACTTTTAAACATCAATTATATATTCAAAATATTCAATTTTACCTCAATTTATTTGTTTTAAAAATATTCAGACGAGTCGATTAAAATATTTTTTTAAATTAGAATTTTTCATTTTCCTTAACTTCATTGTTAAACAATATAACCATTTCTAAAACTTACCAATTAATATGTAATGAATTGCTTGGAAAAAAAAATGTAGTACACAAAATAGTTTTTAATATCTTTAATATATAATGCTTAAATTTTTAAGTATTTAATATTTTTCAGGTAGAGTGTTTTTTGATACCACGCTTGCAGATTCTGACGTAAGTACAGCACAAGTCAATTATTTTGCATATCAAAGAGGCCCAATTTTGTATTTATGAGAGAAATCGGATCGGATGCATAAAAATGTCTATTTGTATTTTTCTGTGGTTACCGACAAACATAAACTATTACCTCATTCATTTGTATTGATAACATCACATTATCATCCCTTTATATTCATTACTGAATTAGTTTTATTCATTTTTAAAGATAAAAATTAGGCTTTTCCACTATCCATATATAGTAATTACTCCTTTAACTAAATGATAATCATGTTATTATAGGGCTGGTTAATAATCGATGGTCATTTTATTATAGGGCCAGTAAGTAAGGGGGACAATTTAGACGACCGTCTAAGGCCTAGTTTTAGTCCCCCAAATTAATGCTAATTACAGAGAGTTTTTATCGTCACAATTGATTCGAATTGAAGGGAAAACAAATCAAATGAAATTTAAAAAACTTAACGGAAAACGAATCGGCGTTTTGTAACATCCATAAAAATCACAACCAATTTAAACTTTTCAAAACAACCAATTTACTAATAAAAGTGTTTACATAATCATTGTTTCCAATATATTTTTAAAATCGGAGTCTCCCAAGATCCAATCAGTAGTAAAACCAAATAGGTGTACGGTCACGCCTTCGCCTTGCCACGGTCATCTGAAACACTTGAAACCATAAAAAAAACTGTAAACACGAAGTTTAGTGAGTTCCCCCACAGTACCAACACACAACAGATAACATATTCAAATAACAGCATGTATTGGATCCACAACTAAAGACTGGATTACCCCTGAGCCCACAGTATGAGTCTGGCTTGCCTATCAGGCCCACAGCTCATATCTGGCTTGCTCCTGAGCCCACAACATAAGTCTGGTTTGCCCTCGGGACCTACAACTTATGTCTGGCTTGCTCCATGACCCAATTAGTCATCAGACTGGAATACCAATGTTCAGCCCTCAGTACGAGTCTGGCATACCAACCGATCCTCAGCTCGTATCTGGAATGCTACTGAGCCCTTAGTATTAGTCTGACATGCCCTTCCCGGCCTTCAGCTCATATCTGGAATGCTCCAGGGTTTGTTGGCTACAACACAAAGCAGTACAACCTCAACCCAACACAACATGTCGACATATAACATATAACATATAACAAACATATACAGATAATCAGGCAGACAGGATCACAGGTAGTCCTATAGATCTACCAGACTAACATATCGGCAACTAGCATAATCATGCAGATCTATTCCATACTCAGCATATAAATGTATAGCAGGATATCAATCCAATGGGCCGGCCTTGGTGCCTTCGACCCGTAAGTACAGTGAGGAAAACTCACATCGATCCGTTGATAATCAAATAACTGCTTGGACCGCTGAACCGGGTAACCTCGTGCCAACTAACAATAAATACAATTTTAATCAATAATTAACCCGATAACCCAAAACCCTTAGGTTAAACTTGGTCACCCTGGTCAAAGTCAAAGTCAACGGTCAATGTCAAAAAGTCAATATTTTTTCCCAGCGGAGTACGCCATGCGTACCAAGAGAGTTCGCCCAACGTACTCTGATGTTGACCAATAGTGGGGCGCTGACCGCGTACGCGCAGCGTACCACCAGGTACGCCTAGCGTACTCATCCCAGTCCCAAAACTCCATTAAGAGCTTATTCCATTAAGTTCTTACATCCAAGCCCAAAATGATGTCCTAAGTCATAAAGTTTCCAACTTTATGACTTTGCATGGCTATAAAGTGCTTAATGTCCAAAACCCTAAGTTCTTAACCCAACAAGACATCAGAACTCTTGCATGGAAGGGATAGAAGGGCCAATATCACATTTTTATAGTTCATAATAGCTTTATAATGGATAAAGTTTTCAACTTTATCCATTAGAATGGTCCCAACAAACAAGATCTAGTCTTTAAGTCACAAAGGAACCCAAAAGTTCATCTTTTTCAACTTAATCCATTAAGTACAAGTCTCTAACTTTCAGATCTGAATCAAAATGATGTTTAGATGGATAAAGTTTCCAACTTTATCCATAACAAGGTCACAAACTTTCAAGATCTAAACTTTATGCACTAAAATGATCAAAAGCTCACAACATCCAAAACTAGTTAGATCTAACAAATCCATCATTAAGATTCAAACTTTATACCTCTAGAAGATAGATTAAGGTGAACAAAGTCCAGATCTACAAGCTCCAAAGTAACCAACACTTCTTCAAGAAGTTCCTTCTTCTCCAAGGTGCACCATGCATACTCCAAAGCACTCAAAAACACCTTCTTTTAGTACACAAGGCTCAACTAGGGTTAGGGTTTCATGGAAGGGGTGTTAGAGGGGTGGAGACTGAGAATGGAGTTGGCTTGGGGGAGTTAAGGAGCTTAAATAGGGCTCAAACCACAAAAATAGGGTTTGGGCACTAATTGCTTACGCCCAACGTACTGCTCGTACGCCCAGCGTACTCAGGGTGCCTCAGTACGCCCAACGTACTCAGCACAACCCAAAACTGACGAAACTTCAAACGGACATAACTTCTTCGTTCTAACTCTGACTTTGACGTTCTTTATATCCACGGAAAGGTAACGAGAAGCTTTACACTTCTATCAACTCATACTTGCCTTAAAACTTTCCGAACAAAAATAAAAAATTCATAAAAGCCCGAATTGACATTTTACCGAAATACCCCTTGGCACCAAAACACAGACCGAACTCCTGAATCATCCAAATTACATTACCCACACCTAAATGGGGCTAAATCTCTTTTCCTCAAAGGCCCTAAGCGTGATGATACTCGGTCTTCGGGTCACCACCCCCCACATAGGAAACGATTCGGAACAGGGCATTACAACTCTCCCCCACTTAAATTAGATTTCGTCCTCGAAATAACTCCTTACCACCCTCATGAGAACCAACGTTCCAAAAAAAACCTTCTAGTGCTGAACAAATCACCGAACCCACAACTTTCGATCCAAAATGCTACTTCTATAATTCTGAAGCCCCATAACTTGCCTATTGAAAACATCTGATACAAAAATATCATGACGACTCCCAATGCGAGTCTTATTTATATAACCGCTATAGAGAAGCACGAGCAACGCCAGCATATTCTACAACCCATTAGATCTAAACTTTAGAACCCATATTCCATAACTGATATTCATCCTTTCATTGAACCCACCCTTTAGCTTTGACTAAGAACACCAACAAACACACAGAATGAAGCACTCAAAACACATCGATCGCGAATTTCAACCAATTCCAAATCCATAAGTTGTACTTAAAACCTTAAATGAACCCTTAACTACTTCACACGCCATTCGCAACCACTACTCCTACGAGTAAAGATGAAAAATCTAGGAATTTTCACATTTGCCTCCAATCCTTATCAACTCAGGTGTACCCCCACCTGGCAAATCACTCGAGACATTCACAATGAACTTCATGATTCTGGACTCCATAACCGATACCCAACCTTGGTACCCAACCCCTAATAATAGCTCACGAACCAACAGGATTTATAATTCAAACACTCCGCAAGAGACATTCTGATGTACGACTGATACTACCAACAACCCTTAACTCCTTACTTTATCCAAACCAGCTGATTCGTGAGTCTTCCCACTTCTATCAACGCGCCAAACACCGAAAGTACCACAAGCAAAAGAAATGAACAATCATGATCACTGGGCCCACAACCTATGTCTGGAATACCCCTACAAGGTCCTCAGCATAGGTATGTATTGCCTCCAAGCCAACAACATGAGTATGGAATGCCCTACCCGACCCTCAGACAATGTCTGGAATGCTCCCGATATCACACTAATCTTGTCGACATTACATCATTCACCCAGGACACTGGGCCTAAAGATACTCACCTCATTCCATCGCCTTTCAGGGACCTAAACAACGTCCCTATCAACGCCAACCGAGCACAAAAATGGCGAAATCTTACCACGCTTAATTCCTTTCACAGAACAAGCTACTACCAATGCAAAACCCTATGAAAACATGGTCGCACACAACCCGAGAATAGGATAAATGGTCGTACTCTTGATCCAATTCAAAGGCTATAACCCAAAAAGAACCATGCACATAATTCGAACCAATTGCTCCAATGCTATCTTTTCTAGCTCACATATACCCCTTTCAACAATATATAATGAATTTACCAAAATGCACATCCTTAGGGAACCCATAACCTCATCTAGAAGGGAAGAAATACCAGAGTTCTATTGAAATGACACCTCAATCAATAACAGAAGACATACTTATGATCGGTCGAAACAAGATCCTATACTTGATTGAGACTGAACAGATTCCACCAATACGTAAATAGCTCGAGAAGACTTCCAAGGTGATCCTGAATGCTACCAAAACCTGAGCCTGCTACGAACTAAAATTCCACACCACCATTGAGGGTAAAAATACCGAGAGATCAAAGGGTCATAAAACATTCTGAACTTGATGATAGGTTGACACTTCCATTGAACTTCAACTATCACAACTTGAACTTTCAAAGAATCTTTGCTGAATGATGAACGAAAGACCAACGATTGAAACTGCATTGACAACTAAACAATAACCCAATACACCACTTGCCCAATACCCCTGAGTTGACCAAGTCTTGAACCGAAATCCTACATATCCGCATCGCAAACCCTTATGAACCATTCTTCCAACACCACAAACTCAAACAGATCAATGATCCTCCAGGCAGAATACCTAGTTCCCCCCACTTAGGGTTCGAACTACCACCCACTGGTGTTGTGAACAAACCATATCTTAAACCGGTTTAACCAGGTACAAGAGCAGTTATCGCGGTTGAAATTTCAATAGCGGTCACATGCCGCTATTTGAAATCGCGGTTATCACGGTGGTATAGCAGTGGTATAACGGTTTTTTAATATTATGTATAATTTATATTATATATTTATACAAAATTTAGATATTAAATTATTAATACTATATAGAATTAATATCATAAAAAATCATATAAAAACATAACATAATCAATATATAATATTCTAATATAGTAATATGGAAACTAAAAAGTGTCAAAATGTCATCGCGACTCAAGTTGTTCGTGGTTTCTAAGTACTAAAACATACGAGAAAGGGAAGTTTTCATTTGTTGCTTTGTAGTTTGTAATTAATTATATTTATTATTTGGACTTATTAATACAAAAAGTGTAGTGGACTAGTTAAAAAATAAAGATTTAATATTGAAATAACACACAATCGTTTTTTTCTTTGTCAAAGTAGCCTAATGTGTATAAAATTGTAAAAGCGGGTGTAGCGTCGCTATAGCGCTGATGAGGTTCGCGGTAAATAGCGATCAATAGCGCCGCTAATAGCGCCACCGCTATTTGTAAACGCTATTTCAAAATAGCGGTTTAGTAACACCGCAAAACGCTATAGCGCCACTATAACACTGCTATAGCGCGCTATTGATAGCATAGTACAACCACCCCTGACTCTTGGAGTGTAAAACATACATAAGATGATCTTCTAAATAAGGATCAAACAAATCCTAAGAGAATCCTGAATTTCAGCTGAAGACCTCAGAAATTTTCCAATCATGCAAATGCCTAAGCAAATACCGACTTACAATCCAAAACATACCCTCCTTGCATGCAATCCCAACCGTCAATCCGGTACCTGACCTACCTATAACCCAAGAACACGAACCCTTGATTACATCACAAAGCATCCACACCACATCCATCCACCTGCGTACTTCCACGTTTACATATTGCTTCCAAACACTGCGGCCAACAGACCCCATGTTGGGTTTACATCCCAACTCTGACAGTCACAAGCCTGCTCACTCCTTCTCCGAACTCGGAAAACTGAAAGGGCATCTTCCTTACTGCATATATCGACAATCCAATCTATAAATCCACCACTCAATTTCCAACTACAATTCCCAAGACGATCATAACAATTGTTTCCTTCTTGAGTACCGTGACTCAATGCACGACCTAGAGCAAAACCATCGAGACCTCAAAACCAACAAACTCATCGAGGTCTGAACCAATCAACCCAAACCGCTATCGCCACCGGGGCTCAAAACAATTACCAGACCCATCCTTATGCCTGAGCATCCATAACCAAAAGGTTGACCGATACGGGACCATTTCCATGAATCATGGTATCAAACCATGATATATACCCCAACGAGCCCTTAGAACCCCCCAAATTTTCCTCGATTCGAGTATTCATCCTATGCTTCCAGTAGTAGGGGCCAATAATACCTTCCACACCCATCCATACTTTCCTCAAGAATCATCTCAGGTCCTCTAAGACCTATTCATAAAATAGTCCCGAAACCTGCTCAACAGCGAAACAACCGCACTAAAATACTCCCTAGGCTCTCCTAGGATTCCCCACCTCCCCTGCCATCAGCTGTTGAGGGGCTCCGATCAATTCCAACCAACCACTTCATGAATACAATGTGACATCCCCATTTTCACGGCCAGAAAAGACCAATTTGTTTATGTTTTAATTGTAAATCAGAGTATACTTTTAAAAAAATATGTTGCGGAATTTGTTCCCAAAAACATGATAAAGAATTTATTAAAGCATTTCCGAAGAAATTTATTTTCATTATATTAAAAACCTCCGGATGTCATTTTCAATACAAATCAAAAGCATAAACAGAAACAACAAAGGCCTTACAACATCTATTTATTCCAATGACCTATAATCCATTGATCTCTCATCAGACCATTACTCATGTGCTCTCTTGCCACTACCTGTATACAAGAAATTGAGTGGGTCAGGATTGGGAGCCTGGTGAGCAAATAGGGTTTTCAACCCACAATAATTAAGTTTATTAATTTCATCAAATCATTCAACCCGATTACCCGTTCCCGTTATCCTCACCTTATGTCCCTAAAGCATCTATTATAAGGGACCTAGCCTAAGGATTTTCATCGGGATGGGCAACATTGCTTAGGGGATTCCTCAGAAATACATGTCAAATAAGGCAACCATGAGGGGTATGGAGTACACCTGGTGAATACATAGTTCAGATAAACACCTACAGGTTGCGAGCCTGCTAGAGTTCCATTGGACTGTCTAGAATAGTTTGTGGTCGTCATCTTTACTCCGCTAGATGACTAGATCATCATAAACTTCGAGGTCTCTCATCATCTTATCATATATCAACTATTTCATCTACATATGTTTTACCCAACATTTTCGTAGATATAAAATACATATACAGTTTAAATCCTTTAAAACATGTATAAATCGTTCATCCAGCACGGATATCAAGAGCACAGATAATATGCACACATAACACGTAATTTATATTAAATACTTCATATCTATCTGTAAGATGAAAGTAACTATGCACTCACTTGTTAAAGTGGTGATTCCAACTTGGACAGCGCTTCGCTTCTTAACAATACAATTTCCTTCGACGAAATCTATTATTATTACCACTAGATTTTAGTCTAATATATATCACGATTAATTACGAGCGTTATTATTTTATAAGTGCTAAACAATACTTTTCAACCACTATGTACGGACAGGGGCCAGACATGAAACACCGGAGTGCATGACCATTTTGGCATTATAGCACTTCTGAAATCCAACAACCCTATGCGGCCTTTCAAACCAGATTCCCCATACTGCGAGTAGTTAAAAAATATTATAATAACACTTTATATATTATATTTTATAATATATATATATATATATATATATATATATATATATATATATATATATATATATATATATATATATATATATATTTATATATATATATATATATATATATATATATATATATATATATATATATATTGGTTTTAAGTTTATAATAATGATAATAAATTTAAACCTAAGCTATACTTAAAGTAGGGTAAGCATATCTCACTTACCGGGAGGTTTGGCTAGAAACCGGGCTCTGCGGGGGCAGAGTTTCCGAGCCGAAAAGCTCTTTTTCTCGGAGCCTTCGGGCACTCTAGGGCTTTCCTCTTGCATTTAGAAGTTACTAGGGCCTTGGGAGGGCTTAGAGAGAAGTTAGAGAGAGAGAGAGAGAGAGGGAGAGAGAGAGGAATGAAGGCTTTTGGTGTGAAGAAAATGGGGTGCTCTCGCATCCTATTTTTAGGCTGGAAAATGGACCAACTCATCAAGTTTGAGCCTCCAACTCATCGAGTTGGTGTGCCACATGTCACCATTTGGTGGCAAGGCGTGGGGAGAAAGCAAGGGCCAAGATTCAGCCACGTCTCCCTCTTCGCAACAACACACTCCTGCCTTCTAAATTACGTAACTTTCTCATATAAGCTCCATTTTTGACGTTATTTATATCCACGCGTAGGTATTGACAAGATCTATAACTCTCCTTTTGACTCCATCGGCTAATTCTCGATTGATTTTAAATTTAACAGTATAAGAAGATTACACTGTTTACCGACCGGTTAAAATTCGTAACTTCTACATACGGTCTCCGTTTTCGACTATATTTTTATCGTTGAGCTCCTATTAATGAGATCTTCAATTCTCATTTAGGTTTTATCGGATAAAAATCGATCGATCTAAAATTCGAATTCCTGGCTGTGCACTACTATGCTAAATCTTAGAAAAATCATAACTTCCTGATACGAAGTCAGATTTGGACGTTCTTTTTATGCACGTACTCGGTTTAACATATACTATGAATTTCGTTTAGATTGCTAAGCATAAAAAGTAATTTATCAAAAATTCACTTTTTTTACGTTACACGGTGCCGTGCCGGTTTAGCCGTAAAAATTCGATAGGTCATAACTGTTGGATTAGGTGTCTAAGCCCATAACTATAATTGGCATGTACTTGATCCGATAGTAGCATGATCCTTTTGGATTGCCTTCACCATAGCAACTGGACAAAATGAGTTTTGGAGAAAGAGGTTATTTAAATGGTTTATTAATATATTATAGGAATAATATATTAATTGAGAAATCATATTGTTTAATTAGTATTGATTAGAAATTAATTTGGAATTAATTTAGTGGTCAAAAGAGACTGATTAAAAGAACGGGGATTGATTATGTAAATCAGTAATAGTTGTAGTTTGGGCTAATGGATCCTCATGATATGGGGTGGACGAAAATCTATGGGAAACCCATAGAGTTTTCGTCCAAGGCCTATCATGAGGGTCTATGGATT
Source organism: Lactuca virosa (assembly GCF_052849685.1). Classification (NCBI taxonomy): domain Eukaryota; kingdom Viridiplantae; phylum Streptophyta; class Magnoliopsida; order Asterales; family Asteraceae; genus Lactuca; species Lactuca virosa. Next base: position 266,954,595 of record NC_136427.1, read on the forward strand.
GCGTTGGGCCTTAGCAAGGGAATTAGGGTTTCCAGTTTCAAACCCTAGCAGCCTCAACTATAAAAGAAACCCCCCAGCCTCTAGTTTTCGGCCACTGCTTCCTCAGAAGAAACCCTAGCCGATTTCTGCCTCTCCTTCTCCTCATTCTTTGATTGTGGTGTTTCTGACTCCATTAGAGGTGCAACGCTTGAGGCACTGAGCTCTTGAAGGTCAAGATCAAGGAAAGGATTTCTTGTTACTACTAGTTAACAAGAAAGATATTCTTCTAACCCTAGTTTATTCATTGAATCCAAAAATTGTATGCTAGTTTAGGGTTATTGCTTTGGAAAATTGATTTGCATGTATAAATTGAGAAAATCTAGATCAAAAGCAATCAGGGTTGCGTGTGCACCATTGGAATGTTGTAATGCTCAAAACCCATCAGTGGTATCAGAGCTTAGGGTGTTTTTTGTTATATTTGATGCTATTGTGTTTTGCCAAAGCTGGAACAAAATTGATTTTGGCTCTCTGACTGCAGAACTCGACGAGTCCATGCCCTGACTCGACGAGTTGGTTCGTCAGTTGGCAAATTTTTCGGATTCCAAGCCTACATTAGATAAGGATCATTACCTTAAATTGTTTTAACTGTTAAAATTCGAATTTTCTGTTGTGGTAATGAATATTCTCATCTAATTGAAAGATAATGGTCAAATTTTAAGATAATGTCCAAAATTATGTGATTAGTTTAATTATTTTAAATTTGATCTAAAAGTTTTGAAAAGTTTTCAAAATTTTCCCTCAAGTTTTGGAATTTAAAAATCTGATTAAAAGTTTTAATTTTGAAATATTAAATTCTAAAACCCTAGTGTTTTAAAAGTTTAAAATACAACCCTTATACTATTATAATATTAAAAGATTAATGTGTGTGTATATATATATATATATATATATGTATATATATATATATATATATATATATATATATATATATATATATATATATAGATATGTATGTATAAGAAGAGTCAGTCTTATCGTTAGTAGGCCTCGTTCACGAAGCTGGTCTATAAGGGGTGTTTAAGGAAGTGGCCTGTAAAATGACCGCCATTGGGTATCCACTCTTACCCACCGCACTCTTGACTAGTGGAGGGTCGTTAGCCGAACGGGTAGGATAGGACGTTAATTCCTCATTACTAAGTATAATGATTATTATAAAGTAACTAAATGTTTTTATAAATTCTCAATCTTAGTTACTTTAGAAAAAATGTGAAAATGATGCTATTCCATGAAATTTCACTTTAAACCTTGCCAAGTCGTTAATGGAGCGTGTGTGGTTAACCGGCACACTAACTTGGACTAACAAGGGTGGCAAAGGTAGCTCGAGAATTACCATAGATCAATGGAGCGTGTGTGGTTAACCTGCACATTGATTAGGTGGTAAACGACATCGAGAGTGCCAAGCTAATTTGCATGGTTATTCACACCTTGTTTGTGATCCTCGGTATCCCAGTCACAAACTTGAAGGGCATAATCGAGATTAAACATGCCATTGAAAAGTTCAATGAATCTTAAAAGAATCTAGGAATTTCATTTCATTTAAAACCTAATTCTTCATTTCCTTTTTCGTGGTGGAATTAGTAAATCGTCATTTACCTGCCTTCAAATAATTTGCAATTGGATTACGACATCCCTCTTCCGAATTGTGAATTATTGTGTTGGGTCCTAGCCATAATATTTCATTTGGGTGTCATATTAAGGAATGCTTATCTAATCAAAACTTTGTTCCTTTTCTTTTCTGATGTCTGGCTCAAACAACGTTTCTGGCTCAAACTCCAACTCCTCAAGCTCATTTTCTCTTTTGAACTTGTGTGGGAGGGTCACCTTCGATAGATCCAATTTCAATGATTATATTCGCAACGTTCGCATGGCCCTACGATACGAGGAGAAAGAATACATCCTTGACAAAAAGCTCAAAGGGATAGATGAAACCAAAGCTTCTGCTGAACAAATAGCTGAGTATAGGGCTCACGAAAAAGACACGACAAAGGTGTCGTGTATAATGGTAGCCACTATGACTCCTGAGCTGCAGCGGTTCTACGAGGACTACTGGCCTTACGACATGTGCCAAGATTTGATGGAAAAGTACCATCAAAGCGCATGTTAGGAAAGGTACGAGATTGTCACCTCGTTGATAACAACCAAGATGAAATATGGAGAGTCCATCACGAGCCACTTGCAAAGGATGCAAAGGTATGTTGATCGTCTGCTCAAGTTGAATGTCAACTTTGACGAAGAGTTAGTGATTGATATAATCCTAAACTCTTTACCTCCTTGTTATGATCAGTTCAAGATGACTTATCATATGAACAAGGAGGAAGTCACCTTGAGCAAGCTTCAAGGTTTGTTGAGAACTGCTGAAAGTGGACTTAAAGGCAAAGCCGTCGAGGCCACCCCTACTGCTGCTGCCCCCGTCCTCGCTATAGGACATGGAAAATGGAAGAAGAGGAAAGCTCCCTCTAAGAGCCACAAGGGAAAGTCCCATGATGGATACTCTTCAAATAGATCCAAAGGTAAAGTCGGTTCTGCCACTCACTCATGCGATCCTAAAGAAGCAACATGCTTCTACTGTAATGACAAGGGGCATTGGAAACGAAGCTGCCCGAAATACTTGCAGGACATCAAGGATGGTAAGATAAATCCCTCTATACTATTCAATCTAATAACTCATCACATGCTAGTTCTTGGGTCCTTGATATAGGATGTGGTTTTCACATTTGTTCTGATTTGTAGGGGCTAAGAAGAAGTACGGATGTGGAGCATGGGAAGATGAACCTGATAATGGGGAATAGGAAATCATCGCCTATCACCAAGATCGGGATTTACTCTTTAGTGCTTAGTAGTGGGTTAGGATTAGACTTGAATATTATTTCTTTTCGTCAGAAATGACGATGAATATTATTTCTTTTCGTGGTTTGTACAGACAAGGTTTTAGATTTTTATTTAATAATGAAGTTGGTTCTATTAATGCTTTTTAAATGGTACTTTATATTTTAAAGCATTGCCTTGTAATGGTGTATATGAAACTGTGATGGTTGTAGACAACTTAGGAAATAATATGTTGCATATCGATTCGTCTAATGGTTTAGACAAGGCATGCTTGTGGCATTGTCGTCTTGGACATGTCCACAAGAAGCGCATAGCCCAACTCCAAAAGGATGGAGTCTTAGAGTCATTTGACCTAATGTCGGATGACACGTGCGAATCTTGTTTACTTGGAAAGATGACCAAATCACCTTTCACTGGTACTTGTGAAAGAGGTGATGGATTGTTGGATCTCATACACACAAATGTGTGTGGGCCATTCAGATCCACCACAAGGGATGCTAACCGCTTCTATGTGACTTTTACCGACGATTATAGCAGATATGGGTATATCTACTTAATCAAGCACAAGTCGGAAACCTTTGAAAAGTTCAAAGAGTTTAAACAAGAAGTGGAGAATCAATTGGGCAGGAAGATAAAGATGCTCAGATCTGATAGGGGTGGTGAGTATCTTAGTATCGAGTTCCACGACTATTTTAAGGAATGTGGAATTGTTTCGCAGTTAACGCCACCTAGGACACCACAACTTAATGGTGTAGATGAGAGGCGCAATCGAACCTTGTTGGACATGGTTCGTTCCATGATGAGTCGATCTTCGTTACCTATCTCATTTTGGAGGTATGCCTTAGAGACTGCCGCCCATATCCTTAATCTAGTCCCAACTAAGAAGGTTGCCAAAACACCTCAGTAAGGGTCGAATTATTGTAATTAGTCGAAGTATGTTTTGAACTCTTCGAATATTTTGTAATGTATTTTACTAGGGCGCTTTTATTCGAAGCTTTAGAGTCAATGCTTTAGTATATTTTTTGTATGCTTTCAGTTCCCTATAAATAGGGTTATTTACTAGAGTTAGATAAGAACTTTTACAGACTTGTCTACTATTCTCTGTAAAGAATTCGAAAGCATAATAGAGCATAACAAGATCATATTTACATCGTGTGTTCAAATCTCATATTCTTACTTGAATTCATACTCTGATTAATTCATTACTCGATTCATTAATTCATCAATTGGTATCAGAGCAGGAATCATATCTCTGATCTGATTTTGACGCTATTCAAAAAGCTTTTGAATCAACTTTTTGATTCAAAAGTTTCTGCACTTTTTGAAAATGAAAAATTGTCTAGATCTTAGTCTGTGATTCGATTCTGCATTTGAATTGTTGAATCGAGTGTTATTCTCATCAATTCGATTTGATTCATCTAGTTTGTTTTCAAATTCTCAAATCTTTTCAAACTTCTCAAAATCTTCGTCCGTACAACAATGGCGAGTTTCAATCTCAATTCGATGACCTCGTTTTCTCATCTGCTAGGTTTATCAACCAAAATTTCAATGCTAATCCCTGAATACTATGATCAGTGGGCTGATCGTATGCAGGATTATCTGAATGGTCTGGATGAAGAATTATGGTCATGTATCACTGGAAATGTCAATGTTCCAGTGAATGTTCAACCAATTGGATCATCTTCTACAAATTCTGGAGCTGATAATCAAACTGATCATCTGAAGAAACTGGAGAAGAGGTGTATGAGGGAACTACGAGGTGCATTACCTCCAGTTGTGTACAATTACGTTAGAAGTTGTAAAACTGCAAAGGAAGTCTGGAACAATCTGAAAGATAAATTTCAAGGAAGTGAGAAGACAAAAATCAATTCAGTTAAACAGTGTTTGGTTGAGTTGAAAGATTTAAAACAAAAAGAAGGAGAAACAATTGAAGTTTACTATGATCATCTGAACGAGTTAATCTATCGGTGCAATCGCTATGGAATTACCAGAACTTCAATGGAATTCAATCTCATCTTTGTAATGGGGCTTCGAAAAGAATGGAGAAGTGTGAGTATGATGGTGAAGAATCAGCAAAGTTTTGATACATCAACTCTCAATGATTTGTATAATCAATTGAAAACACACGAAATTGAGGTAAATGAAATTGCTGAGGAATCGAAGTTGAATTTGGGAGGTCCATTAGCTCTTGTATCAAAGATTTCTGAGAAAGAAGCTGAAAATGGTGATTCTGAGGAAGAAGACGGATTCATCATGAATTCAGATGATGAAGCAATAGCATTTTACTCGAATAATCGTGTCAAGAAATTTTTCAAAAAGTCGTTCAATTCGAAGACTAAGCTTGCTGAGGTGAAAGGAAATTCTGTGAGTAAAAATGTTGTTGAGGAGAAAAAGAAAGTTGAGAAGCAAGATTCGAAGATAGCTGATGGAAAGGGTGAGAAGAAGCTGAAAGGTGATGCAGGAATAGATTGTCATTATTGCAACGGTGCGAATCATCTTGCAAATGACTGTATGCTTCGAAAGAATGATGAGAGGAAGAATAAAGTCAAAGATGAGGCATACTATGCAGAAAAGCTTGAGGTGGTTCGTGCTAAAGCAAAGAATTTGTCATTGGTTGCAAAGGGTGAGCATGAGGATGAAGATGGAACTTATCAAATCTGGTCATCCGGGTCAGACGATGAGGAAATGAGGAATCCAACGCATGGGGCATTGTATGCGAAAATGGAGGAGGACTCAGATGATGAGAAATTCGAAGTGAGGGGACGATGCTTCGTATCCAAAGCAGCTGACAAATCTCCAATGACAACAAAGGTACTATGTGATGAGCAATATGATAACAAGTGGTACATCGATAGTGGTTGCTCTCGTCACATGACTGGGAAGAAGGAGAATTTACGTGATTTTCGAAGTCTCAAAAATGCTGGAGTAGTGAAGTTTGGGAACAATAAAAAATGTCAAGTCAAAGGATATGGGAAGATCACGAATGGTCAATTCACAGTGAATCGGGTGGCATATGTTGAAGGTCTTCAACATAACTTGATAAGTGTTTCTCAACTTGTTGTGGGCACTGGCAATCAAGTTCTTTTTAACGAAGAAGGAAGTATTATTTTGAATGTCACAACAAAAGAGGTGTTACTGAAATCCAAAAGGAAAGGTGACATGTTCACTTTGGACATCAATCCGATAGTAGGGAAACCTGCTATATGTCTTCTTTCGAAGGCAACATCAGACTTAAGTTGGCTTTGGCATCGAAGACTTTCTCATCTTAATTTTCGAAACATCAATAAACTTGTGGTACAAGATCTGGTAAGAGGTTTACCTGTACTTAAATTTGACAATGATTCTTTATGTGCAGCTTGTGAAGTTGGCAAGCAACATAAACAATGTCATCCAATTAAGATTGATTCGAAAATACTTGCACCTCTGGAGCTCTTACATATTGATTTGTGTGGTCCTTCGACTGTTTCAACTCTCAACAAGAAACGGTACATTTTAGTGATTGTTGATGATTTTTCTAGATTTACGTGGGTTTATTTTCTCAGGCTTAAATCTGAAGTTGCACAAATCATGATTGACTTTATCAAAAAGATGGAAACAACATTGAAGAAGATTGTTCGAAAAATTAAGAGTGATCATGGAACTGAATTTAAGAACAATGTTCTTGATTCATTTTTGGTGGACAAAGGGATTTCGCATAATTTTTCATCTCCATACACACCACAACAAAACGGTGTTGTTGAACGAAGAGATAGGTCTCTATGCGAAGCGGCAAGGACTATGTTGGCATATGCAAATCTTCCACAATATCTTTGGGCTGAAGCAGTATCAACCGCATGTTTCACTCAAAATAGATCGTTCATTCATCGCCGTTTTAACATTACTCCATATGAAATTCTCAATAATCGAAAACCTAATGTCAAATTTTTCCATGTTTTCGGATGCAGGTGCTTCATTATGAATCTCAAGGATAATCTTACGAAATTTCAAGCAAAAGCAGATGAAGGGATTTTCTTGGGATATTCGCATAATTCACTTGCATATCGTGTGTTGAATAAAAGAACACGAAAAGTTGAAGAAACTTTTAATCTTACATTTGATGATTACTACATTAAACCATCAACAACTCAGTTTGAAAATCATCCAATTCTGAAAAACATACAAGATGAATCTGAATCCTCACAAACATTAGATAATGATTATGATTTAATTTTTGGAATTTCAGATCATGTTGTTGATGCTGAAATAAATGCAAGTGATAATCATATCTCTGAACTAACAAAGCTTAATGATGCTTCAACATCAAATTAACCAGAGAAAGGCGAAAGTATGCAACACAATCCAGTGGAGGGGGAGCACTTGGATTCGAATACATTAGATGACAACATGCATTCTTTCGAGAGGGAGAAAGAAAGATTGAATGATGATGTTGAGGGGGAGCATAATGTTGAGGGGAGCATTCAGAAAATATTGAAGATAGTAATGATTTTGATGATGCTTGTTCAATTGTAGGCTCAGAAATCGATGATATATACGAAGATGCACCTTTGGAATTTGATCCAGCATATCCGCTAATGGAAAAGTGGACAAAAGATCATCCGAAGGATCAAGTAATTGGGAATCCACAAGAGAGAGTTTTAACAAGAGCTCAAATTCGTGCAAAGAATGAGGTATTGAATACTCATCAAGAATTTTGCATGTTAAATGTTTTCATTTCTAAGATTGAACCAAAAACAGTTAAGATTGCAATGGAACACTCAGATTGGGTTGTTGCAATGCAATCTGAATTGTCTGAATTTGAACGAAACAAGGTTTGGAGGTTAATTCCTAAACCTGAAAATGTTTCGATTGTCGGGTTAAATGGATTTTCAAAAATAAAACCGACAAAGATGGAAATATTGTTCGAAACAAAGCCAGACTTGTTGTTAAAGGATATTCACAACAAGAAGGAATCGACTATGAAGAAACTTTTGCCCCTGTTGTAAGACTCGAGGCGGTTCATATATTTCTGGCTTATGCAGCTCACAAAGATTTTGATGTTTATCAAATGGACGTGAAATGTGCCTTTCTAAATGGAGAGCTTGAAGAAACTGTTTACGTGGAACAACCCCCAGGTTTTATTAACGAAGAATTTCCAAATCATGTTTATATTTTAGATAAGGCAGTTTATAGTTTGAAACAAGCACCACGAGCATGGTATGCAACTCTTACCTCATTTTTGAAACAATCTAAATTTAAACAAGGATCAGTTGATCCCACATTATTTCGAAAGAAAGTGGGGAATCATCTAATGCTTGTTCAAATTTATGTTGATGATATTATTTTTGGCTCGACTGACCCTGCTTTGTCTAGAGAATTCGAAGATTTGATGAAAAGTAAGTTCGAAATGAGCATGATGGGAAAAATCAATAATTTTCTTGGTTTGAATATTCGTCAAAACAGAAAAGGAATTTTTATTAATCAAGAAAAATATACGAAGAATTTGTTGGAAAAGTTTGGATTGACGAATAGCACGAAGTTACGAGTTCCAATGGCAACGGGCATAAAGCTTACATCTTCGTTAGGTAAATCTGCCGTTGACATAACTTTATATAGGAGCATGATTGGTTCATTACTTTATCTTACAGCTAGTAGACCTGATATCATGTTTTCTGTGTGTAATTGTGCTAGGTATCAGTCTAATCCACGAGAACCACATCTCACTGTTGTGAAGAGTATCTTTCGTTATCTTAAAGGAACAATTTCGTTAGGATTGTGGTATCCTTCGAACACTGGGTTCTTTGTACAAGCATATTCGGATGCAGACCTGGGTGGTTGTAATCTTGATCGAAAAAGCACAAGTGGTGGATGTCAATTTCTTGATGGCAAATTGGTGAGCTGGCAGTCGAAAAAGCAAACATGTGTATCAATTTCAACAGCTGAAGCAGAATATGTGGCTGCTGCTGCTTGCACTTCACAAATAATATGGATCCAAAGTCAATTGCGTGATTATGCAATTAATATGAAAAAGATTCCATTATATTGTGATTCTCAAAGTGCGATAAGAATTTGTCATAACCCTGTGCAGCATTCGAAGACTAAACATATAGCTCTTCGTTATCATTTCATCAAATATCACGTGGAAGATGGCAATATTGAAGTACATTTCGTGAAAACAACTGATCAGTTAGCTGACATTTTCACGAAAGCTTTGGATGAAAAATCCCTTGTGAAGATTATAGAAGGACTTGGAATGATCGATGGAAATTCTGTTCCATGCGAAAAAGAAGAATGATGCATGATAAGGAATGATTCAGAGGCGCTGACTAAAAGATAATGCAAAATCATTCAGCATTCAGAGGTTACTGTTCATAGTCAACGCTTTGACCCCTTCGAATTCGCACATTTGTTACTTATTTTAAGGGTTGATTCAGAGGTTACTGTTCATAGTCAACGCTTCGACCCCTTCGAATTCGCACATTTGTTACTTATTTTAAGGGTTAATTCAGAGGTTACTGTTCATAGTCAACGCTTCGACCCCTTCGAATTCGCACATTTGTTACTTATTTTAAGGGTTGATTTAGCTGTTACTGTTCATAGTCAACGCTTCGACCTCTTCGCATTCGTACATTTGTTACTTATAAGGGGATGATAAAATTTTGCATATTTGCATCAAGTACTATTTCAATTTTCGAAAATTCAAAAAACCAAAAAGATTTTCGTTTGTTTTGTCATTTAATTTTCAGAAAATTCCAAAATCCAAAAAGATTTTCGTTTATTTTGTCATTTAATTTTCGAAAAATTTAAAAATTCAAAAAGATTTTCGTTTGTTCTGTCTTTATTTTCAAAAAATCAAAACATCAAAAATATTTTGATTCCTATTTCTTTTTAGTATTTTGTTGCAGATTTTCATGAAGATACAGCGGAGATTATGCTTGCAGTACTCGGGTACGGTACATTTTTCATATGCATCGATAAATTTTTCATCATTCGAACTAGTTAGGATGTCCCTAGAAGCATGCTGCTGTATGTTGACCAAAGCCTCCATGACTCAATGTGTGTGTAAGAAAGCCTTAATGAAATTATTCATACGAAGATTTCTTCCCAATCAGGCTTATATTCACATTAGTCTTTGAGCTACCTTACTCTTCTCAAAATGAGTTAAGAGTTTACTGTTTGGTCCAAACACAACAGAGGTACTTTTCGTGTCTTGCATCAATCTTTTTCATCCATAAAATTCTTTCACGATCACACACGAAGACATATGTCTGAGAGGTCTCTGATCAAACACATCGAGACTTAGATATATCAAAACTCTGTGTTTATGATCTGACATCATGAGACCGTGATGAAAGTGAAACCCAATTTTTATTAACTTTTAAGGAATTGACGGGGAACTAAGTTCCAGATTTTCACGAAACTTTTGTTTCTGTTCCAAAATTCGAAACTCCAAATCATATTCATTTCGAATGAGTGGTCTTGATCAAACATTCGAAACCCACGATGTTTGTTACCCAACACGATCCAGCATATAAATTTTTTCTTGAATATGATTTCCGTGTGAGTTTCATTCGAATGTCCTAGTCATTTCAAAATTTTTCAAAGCCAACTTGTCACTGACTACACTAGTCAAACAAGTAATTTCTGTTACAATTTCTCACCTTATGTTTAGGATGACATGTAACGAAATTTTAAACCATCCTCGAAGCATTATAAAAGAAGCCTTTTGATACTTATCAATAAGTATTCGATTGTAATTCACGGGAACCCACACAAGCTATTGATCATTTCTCTTAATGATTAATGAAGTAATCTTTGCCCGGGATTTCATCTGCATTTGTGTCAATGGTTTGACATCACAATATCCCATATTTTTATTATATTTGTTTCTCGTCTCTATTCTTTGGAACACAGCACTCACGGAATCCTTGAGGTTCTGAGTAATACCAACTCAGGCTGATGATTTCGAACTTCTGGCATATGACTTCGCTTTTCATCCCAAAAGTGAAAGAGCCTTGCTTCCATTCGAAGGGTTCTGACGGTTACAACTTTCTTGGGGATTACAAGACAAGCTGTTTATAAATGACGTATGGTATTCTGTCCGTTTCTCAAGGCGATGTGACAGCTACTTTTTGACGCATGGCTACTTTTACGCAGTAATGGTCTGGTTTTAAGGTGCCACGTCAGATATCATTAAATACATATCCCGCTTCAAATTCAAATTTAAGGGTTACATATAAAAGGGAATTCCAGGGGTTCATTGTCAGTTTACGCGATCAAAAAGCAAATTTCCCAAAATTCTCTGTTCATCATCATCTTCAAACCCTAACAATGGCGACTTCTGCTCATGTTGATTCTCATGCCACTGAAGATGCCTCTTCATTACCAATAATGAAGATTCAAGCAACAAACTACTACTTGGAGGATGACGTTTCTCAGTACCCGGAAGAATTAAAAATGCTCATAGTTGCTTTGAAGAACTCGGTTTTGGCCAAAGCGATGTTCAACTCTTTCTCTGTTCCATTGTCCTGGCTTTCTCAAGCAGGATCAACTGCGACATATAACAAATCAACTGATACGATTACTTTTCATCTGGTGAACGACAAAAAGGTCAGGCTAACCAAGAAACTATTTTGCCAAATTCTTGATATTCCGAATTTGCCTCCATATGTTTCATTTACTTTTCCACAAATCGTTCACATGTTTAATGAGATGGGATATCAGCCACCATTGTCCAAGATTAGTGATTTTAAGAAATCTGGTCTTCCACGAATCTGGAATTTCTTATTTTGTATTTTTCTACGCTGTTTGACTGGGAGATCAGCTGGCCTTGATAAAGGAAGAATGGAGGTTTATGCCATGGTTGCTGGAATCTACTATGATCTTCAAGTAGATTATTCTACACAGTTGTGGAAGGAATTCCAAAAGGGTGTAGAACACACGAATGCTATTCATGGTATTTCGTGTGCAAGATACTGGAGTTTGATTCTGCAACACTTTTACAATAAGGAAGGGATTTTGGTACCCACTGATGAAGACAAAGCAGTTTTTCAATCTTACCACTATCCGAAGGAGGTTACAGATAATGCTGATGATTTTCCTACATTTGCTCGTATTCCAGATGCGATGCTTAAAAGAGTTGATTCTTCGAACCCTGTATTGGTAGCCTATTTGACGACAATTGATTCTTCAATTAAAACTGGTGTTTTACTGGGAGGAGATGATAAGAAAACCAAGAAGTCGAGAAAGCATGAAACTGAGTCCAGATCTTCGAAATCTCCAAAGAAGAAGCCTGAAACAGTTGAAGTGAATGTTGCTGAGACTCCAGTAATTGAGCCCATTATTGAAGAAACACGAGAACATGTAGTCCTTCCTTCGAAGACTGGCATGTTTCGAAGAATTAAAATGAAGTCCACTCACAAAAACAAGTCTCCAACGCACAAAGTGGTTCGAAAACCTCAAATAACTCATCAAGGGATTCTAATTAGAGAAGTGCACGCACCTGTTTCACCGATGTCCAAGAAACGAAGGGCTGAAGACATGGCAAAACATTTGTCAAATAAAAAGAAGAAGAAGACTCAAAAACTTGTAATCTCTACTGAGTCAACAGATAATGATAGTGAAAGAATTCCTGAAACTCCAGAGTTTACTCTTATCACCGAAAGTTTCACTCCTGAGAAGACAGTTGTCATACCACCCGAAGATTCGATTGCCAAATCAGTTCCTGAGGAGGTTCGAACTTTAGGCATCCCTGCACACGTATCTGATACGGATGCAAATGTCAATATGGGTGAAGGAGGTTCGAAGAATGAAGCTACAGGTCCATCTACTTCTGCTCCTTTTGCAAGTACTGTTTCTTTACCGTTATCTTCTACTCCTCTTACTTCAATAACAGATTCCCCAACATTCGAATACATTCTTGATCAACCCTTTACGTCTATTTTTTCTTCTCAATCTACTGAGCCACCCAACACAACTTCACCTATTCAAGAAACTATTTGTATGGAGACAGAGACTGATAATGAGGGGTTTGGCGGTATGTTTGAAGACTTGGATTTTCATGAAGAAGAAGAGCAGTTTCCAGATCACATGCTGATGACCATGAAACAATTTAAGATTTTAAATCAAAAGTTGAATTCTGTCATTCAATCTCAAGCAGATCTAGGGGTTGGTTCGTCTGTTTCAAGTGTTGAAGTTGATTCATTGCTGAAGGTGTTTGAATCCATAATCATAAGTAAAGTATCGGTGATGCTTAAAGATTCTGAATCAGAAGATTGATCATAATGATCAAAACAATGAAATTCGGATCAATTCTCAGAGTTCGAAGTTTTCTGGTAATCTGAAAGAATTGAAGAATGTTGCAAAGGAACGACATGTTCTTTTTATTCAAGATGTGAAGAAAGTTCGAGAGGATGTCAACTTGCAAATTCACGAACTTCGTGAAGATATGAAAAGAGAAATAGCAACTATTCAACATGACTATGCATCATTGCATCAAAAGGTTGATATCATTTGTGACGCAGTCACTCGATTTGTTAAGTTGTATGAAAATTTGAGTCCTCAAATTACTCAACTTTCAACATCCGAAAGTGCAAGCTTTGAAGAAGTGCTTAAGTTGCTTAAGGAGTTAAAAGAGATTTCTGATAGGCCGGTTTCTTCTCCATTGATTACTCCTGAATTTTTATCTCAGAAGTTTATCCAATTCGAAGCCATTCTCAACAAGCAACTTGCTCCTCTCTTTCGTATATCAAGTCTTCTTCCAACCACAAATGCCCCACCTGTTTTCACAGGGGTGCAAGGGGGAGAAAGAAAAACTAGTGAGTCGAAGACTGGTGGAGAAGATGTGAAAGTTGTGGGAAAAGTCTTTTCTTCGAAAATCCCTACAACAAAACCAATAATTGTTTCTGCTGAACAGGTGACTTCAACAGTCGTAACAACAATGCCAATTGCAAGACCAATTTCGAAAGGAATTGTGATTGGTAAATCTTCGGAGACTGGTGGGAGTGGTTCAAAACCAAAAGAGACAACTGACATTCAAGCATTGAAAGATAAAGGGAAATCGATTGTTGTGGAAAAATCAAAAGAAGAAAAGAAGGCTGAAGTTGATGCTGAAATCGAAAAGCTCAGAATAGTTCAAAGCATTATGGCTCAGCGAGCAAATGATCCGAAGGGAATGGATAAAGGGGATCCAACTAAACACTATAACTACGAAACAATCGAGGCCAAGGTTGTATTCAATTACATGTATTCATTTGAGAAGAAATCAAAGCAGAGTTATTTGGTCACAAATACTGATGCAGGCCAGTTGGATTTTCCCATAAACGAAATGATGTTTATCATGCCTCAGTTCAAAGCAGAAGGGAATTTTAAAAATAAAGATGAAGGTACACACATGAAAATTCGTTTTCATGCTGTTCTTGGAAAAGCCCCTGAGGAAGTTTGGTCTTCAATAAAAATCAAGAAGGTCATAAGTATGAAAAAGGATATGGTTTTCGAAAACACAGTCCAAAATGTTAAGTATGTGGTTGCCAGGGCAAATGGAAATATTTGTGAATTCACTGTTGCAGATTTTCCATTAATGAACTTGTATGATCTTATACAAGTTGCATTACTTTTGAAAGACAAATCATTCTCATACCTTCAAAACACAGAACCAGATGAATTCAAGCTTGGAGTAGCTCACATCAAGATTTTTATCGAAAACTATTATGAGTGCTTGACACTAACAGATGTTGAATTAGCTACTGCCAAAGGAATGGAAATTAAAGCTCCGATGGCTCCTACGAAGACTCAGGCTGAATTGAAGAAGTATGTTGATGGTGAAATTTGCCTGAAGCCTTTTGGAATTGTCTTCGCAGGAAAAGACAAAGCTGGAAAGTCTAAACGGTTCTTATTCCAAGCAAGTGAAGTCGAGAGATATTAAACATCTCAATATACGAACTTGATTGTTCGTATGAATCATTGCAAGAAGAACAATGAAGGCGACAAGAAAGAGCTGAAGAAGATTATCTCCTGGTACACGGAGATTCGAAGAGTATTACTGTATTCCATCACACTTCTTACAAATTGAAGACTTCGACTATGATTACAAAGGGGGAGATTGTAAGGGTCGAATTATTGTAATTAGTCGAAGTATGTTTTGAACTCTTCGAATATTTTGTAATGTATTTTACTAGGGCGCTTTTATTCGAAGCTTTAGAGTCAATGCTTTAGTATATTTTTTGTATGCTTTCAGTTCCCTATAAATAGGGTTATTTACTAGAGTTAGATAAGAACTTTTACAGACTTGTCTACTATTCTCTGTAAAGAATTCGAAAGCATAATAGAGCATAACAAGATCATATTTACATCGTGTGTTCAAATCTCATATTCTTACTTGAATTCATACTCTGATTAATTCATTACTCGATTCATTGATTCATCAACCTCACGAAATGTGGACAGGGAAGGTTCCCTCGTTGGCACATATCAAGGTTTGGGGTTGCGAGGCTTTCGTAAGACAAGAGACTCACGACAAGCTTGAACCTCGTAGTGACTGGTGTATTTTCATCGGCTACCCACAAAAATCTTTTGGATATCTTTTTTACAGACCTAGTGATAACGTGGTCTTCGTAGCAAGGACATGGGTTTTCTGTGAGAGAGAACTCATATTCCAAGAGGACAGTGGGAGGAAAATTGTTCTTGAAGAGCTTCAAGAGTCAAGTGATGAAGGAACCTCTAACACTAGCACTCAACCTGAGGAGGAAACTCCTGTTGAGGCAGTTGACGAGTCCTTACCTATGAGACGTTCCAGTAGAGTTAATGTTCCACCTGTTTTGTATGGTTTCCATATAACTGCCGAATGTGATACGTTTATCAGTGATAGTACACTGATAAATTTGGATGAACCTAACAATTAAAAGGAAGCCATGGCGGGCCCCGAGTCTGCAAAGTGGAAGGAGGCAATGGACATAGAGATTCAGTCCATGTATGACAATCAAGTTTGGAGCTTGGTTGACAATGTACCGGGTCATAAGACGGTCGGGTGCAAGTGGATCTTCAAGAAGAAGGCCGACACGGATGGAAAAGTGCATACGTTCAAGGCTCGACTGGTTTCGAAGGGCTTTAATCAAACCCCAGGGGTTGACTATGATGAGACCTTCTCACCAGTGGCCAAGATCAAGTCTATAAGGGTTATGTTGGCCATAGCAGTATTTCATGATTATGAAATATGGCAGATGGACGTCAAAACTGCTTTACTTAATGGGAAACTGGCTGAAGATGTTTACATGTGTCAGCCAGAGGATTTTGTAGATACAAAGTATCCTAATAGAGTGTGCAAGCTTGAGAAATCCATCTATGGATTAAAGCAAGCGTCTCGCATATGGAATCTTTGTTTCGATGAGAAAGTCAAAGAGTTTGGATTTTCGAGAAGCGAGGATGAGTCATGTGTGTATGTCAAGGCTAGTGGGAGTATAGTTAGCTTTCTAGTATTATATGTTGATGACATACTGCTCATAGGAAACGACATCCCGACCTTGCTGGAGGTTAAGTCCTGGCTTGGGAAGTGTTTCGCTATGAAGGATCTAGGAGAAGCTGCTTATATTATGGGGATAAGGATTTTGAGAAATAAAAGTAGGAGACTAATAGGACTTAGTCAAAGTACTTTCTTGGACAAGGTGATGAAACGTTTTAGCATGGAGAATTCCAAGAAAGGGGAACTGTCAATCCAAAGCAATACCAAGCTGAGTAAGGCTCAGAGTCCGAGTATCGATGCCGAGATAGCGGAAATGAGTCAAGTATCATATGCTTCCGCCGTTGGCTCGATCATGTACGCTATGACATGTACTCGCCCTGATGTGGCTTTTGCGTTGAGCATGGTTAGCCGATATCAAGGGAACCCGGGTAGAGCTCATTGGACAGCAGTTAAGAACATTCTTGTGTACATGCGAAGGACTAAGGACTGGGTCCTTACACTTGGTAGGAGTGATGACTTGAGAGTGACAGGCTATAGTGACGCCAGCTTTCAGACCGACAAAGATAAATTCCGCTCTGAGTCGGGCCGGGTGTTTACCCTAAACGCAGGAGCAATCACTTGGAAAAGTTCCAAGGAGGAGACAGTGGCTGATTCAACGTGCGAATCAAAGTACATAGCAGTGAGAAAAGCGTCGAAGGAGGAAATATGGTTGAAGAACTTCATTGGAGACCTTGGCGTTGTACCAGCCATAAAGGAGCCCATGGAGATTTTCTGTGATAACGAAGGAGCGGTTGCCTTAACCAAGGAACCAAGGGATCATGGTAGATCCAGACACATCGACAGAAAATACCACTTCATCAGACATCAGGTAGAAGAGGGACTCCTCGTAGTCAAGAGGGTATAGTTAGAGGAGAACTCAGCAGATCCTCTCACAAAGGGTCTTAGCAGGGTTAAGCACTAACAACATGCGAGGAGCATTGGTCTGAAGGACGATATTAGTTTTAGTGATTAGATAGATGTTTAGAAACTTGTAATAGATAAATGTAAGTGACATTTGATGATTAAGTAATGGAGATTTATTTATGAGTAAAGTTTACTATCTTGTGTCGATTGTTTACTATAGTTTCACTTTTGCATGTTTTACTTCCAGAATAATTAGATTGCTCACATTATCCACAGTCGATCATACTTTGGAAGTAAGTAATAAGGCAAGACTATCATGAATTGGTTTGTAGATTGTCTAAGTTCTTAGACATAGCAAAAGTTTGCTGCAACATTCATGAGTACTTCTAAAATAAGATTTTAGTGTTGGATTAAACCCACGCTCATGTGAATCACTTCATGGAATTTATCACGAGTGATTGTGAGACGATACTATCATATGATCTTTAAACCGAGATATACGAGTTGTTGTTTACAAGTTGGTTGTGCATTGATAATGCGTAAACGCATTAGTAACTTGATGTTATAAAACATGTTGTTGTGTATGATTTAATGAGTAAATAGTACAAGCATATAAGTCAAAGTTTATCTGTTCCTTTTATCCTAAGAGTTAGAAGCGATATCTTGGGACCTTCGATGATTTTGTGTTGACTTATGTGTCGGGCCTGGTCAGGACTGAATTGTTGTCTTCAATTAAGTTCTATGTCAAACAAATCAGAAGTCGGGAAACAAACTGTTGGACATTAAGAATGATTATGTTCCATGTCTTTGTCCACACGATATCTTGTAGAACGGAGGATTATATGATCCCTTAACTAAAGGACGCGTCATTGACTAGGTCAAAGTTTGACAGCGGCTTTTGAGGTGTCACACCCCCAAACCAGAATGGCGGAAACATTCGGGGGCGGAGGACTTTAGGTAAGTATCACAACACATGCAATATAGTAATCAAAGTACAAACAACCACTGTATTAATAAGTATAAGTTTTACATAAGTGTTTAAACATTACATATTCAAACACTAAAGTAGGTACAACAGAAGATAAGAGTCGCAGTACGGTACTAGGTAGTCTTCTCAAAAGCTTCGGGAGTGTACCTGCCTACTGGATTCCTGAGAATACAAGTTATTTGAAAAGAGTAGATCAGCATTTAAGCTGGTGAGTTCATAAGTATTTTTGTTCTGTTAAGTATACCCTAAGTTCTTTGAATAAGTTCACTGGTTTCTCCAGGAAATCCTATATCTCCTGAGGTGATTAGCTGATAACCTCAATAGTTTCCCTCTGTAATTACCTAGTTTATACTGATTATACATAACACAATATCGAATTGACAGTTAAATGGGTGTATCTGCCCCAAGCCCACAACCAAACAAGCAACAGGAAGTAAGGCGGAAGTCACACATTTCACTGTCAATCGAACCTTACTTATGTACAACTCTGATGTAGCAACTAAGGAATTATATAATTAACCACTAAAGGTCTTTTATGTTATACTAGTTTACCGAGATTGAGTGACTAAGTTCCATTGGATAAGTGGTTTAATCCCATAAACCGTTCTCTTTGTATTACTGTTTTGTATTTGTATTCCTTTATGAAAACTTGAAACTGAGAGTGTGCCTGGCTCCACCAGGTGTTATTGAAAACTGTATTAAACCATTGTGTTTTTGTATTCTATAAACTGGTACTTTGAAGGTGTACTTTCGTTTATTTGTTTATACACTAACGTATTGTTAATACCTTTTTAATGAGTAGTTTTTATTATAACCTTACTATGACGGATGGCCTGAAACAAACGCTTTGTGGGCGTTTAAACTGGTGATAACAAGTGTCACTCATCAAACTGTAGCTAGCAGCCTGAGTGCGGGGTTGTCAATTCCCGATATAGATCTACACACACTTGTTTCGATCCCCGGCTGGAGATTCTGGTTATAATGTCAGGACTTTCCGATGTTGTCTAAAATGAATTAAACAACCTGAATATAGAGTCTCATAAAAAGCATATTAAACGTTCATGTATATTAGTTTTGAAAACCCAATCATTCGGAAATAATGATTGACAGTATATTCTTGAATTAAAACTCAATCATTCTGAAATAATGATTGACAGTATATTCTTGAATTAAAACTCAATCATTATGAAATAATGATTGACAGTATATTCTTGAATTAGTTTTCCAAACATGTATTTGATAAGTGTAAACCCTTGATTTGTTCTGAGTCAAAACCCTGGTTTCTTGTAAAACAGTGTATTCTTGTATACTTGAATCATGAATTATTACCTCGTGTTTGCTAACTCTGGTACTCTGTATCGTACCCTTGGTTAATGCAAACCCGGTCTAATGTATTATTACCTCGTGTTTGCTAACTCGGGTACTCTGTATAGTACCTTTGCTAATGCAAACCCGACAGAATGTATTATTACCTCGTGTTTGCTAACTCGGGTACTCTGTATAGTACCTTTGCTAATGCAAACCCGGCATTATGTATCTTTACTTCTTTAATATGTTGTTTGTATATTAAAGGCATTATACATATCTTGTTATAGTTGAATGAATTTTGGTAATTTCCTTGGAAAGTATACAGTTGTAAATCATACTTGTATCTTTAATTTTGAATGATAAATTATACCTATTATAATTTATATGTTCTATCTGATTAGCATGGTTTCTCATGGATGAACATCTTTGCTCAGCCTGATACAAAGGTGATTATATTTTGGCATTTATACTTTGAAATAATTTATAAAACATTTTTCAAGGAATTTACGTAGTTTTACATGACTTTAAAGATTTAACATGGCTTCACGTTATTTTGGAAGTATTTGGTAATTCTTAAAAGCATACGGAAACATTTCGTGTGATTATTATCACATACAGTTATTAACACAATTTAATATTGTGTTAAACTTGTATTCCCCCCTAAAAAGCATTTAAAAACCATTGAAAAGGTAAATTATAGGGGTATGAACTCACTTTGATATGCGGTGATTCGGGCAGCGTTTCGTTTCCCGTAAAGAGTTTATTTAACGAAAAACCGGCTTAAACCTGGCAGAGTTTCGATAGGAGAGAGGATGAATTCTCAAGAATTCCGGGGCTTCGGGGCTTGCTTCGGGTTTTAGACGCGTTACCGGGGCTTTGGGGGTTGTTTGTGAAGTTATGGAAGAGAGAGGAGTGAAAAAGGGCCAAAAATGGGGTGAAAAACCCTTCCATCCGAGCAGGCTCGCACCCTTTATATAGGGGTGCGAGGGTTCGGCCGAGGAGGACAGGTGGCGAGGCGAGAGGCGAGTCAGCAGCCACGCGTCGGTCAGCAGCGAAGCCACGTGCGAGGGTTCGGATCTGGCGGCTTCTGATTGGTCAAGCTTCGGTCCAATAGGGAGAAGGCACGCATGCGAAGGGGTGTGTCCGGGGTGTCCGATGCGAAGGTGTGGGCTCGCTACTAGACCGCGGCTGCGGTCCAATCCGATGTTGACACGGCGATTTGCGGTCCAACCCGAAGGTGACACGTGGCAGTTCGCACGTGCTGATGACGTGTCCGAAGAGTGACCTGCGAAATTTCTCGGTTATCCACAATTTCTCGATTTTCGTGCCAAAAACTTGCGAAATTCATAACTTTCGCATACGAGCTCCGTTTTTTACCTTCTTTATATGCACGCGTAGGTAAATCATACTCTACGACTTTCGTTTAGACTTCGTCGGCTGTCTATTATTTTAAACAGACCGGGACGGGAATCCGTTAAAAATTCATAACTTCTTCATCCGACGTCCGTTTTCGCCTGTCTTTTTACCGTTGTGCTACTTTTAACGAGACCTTCGATTCTCGTTTAAGTTGCGTCGGCTAAATATCGATCGATTTATATTTCGAATTTTTAGCTGTCTACTGCTAAACCGAAACTTCGAAAAATCATAACTTCCTCATACGAAGTCGGATTTTCACGTTCTTTTTATGAACGTTCTCGGTTTAAAATATTCTACAAGTTTCATTTAGATTGTTAAGGCTAAAAATCCTTTTATCGAAAATTCGCTTTTTACACTGAACAGTGTTTTGCCGGTTTTACCGCGGATTTTTGATTGGTCATAACTTCTTCGTTATAACTCGGATTTCAGTGTTCTTTATGTTTTTGGAAACCTTGTTACAAACTCTACCACTTGGTTCATCCCAATTACGATTATTGATCAATTTATTTTTGACCAAAATTTGACTGGTGTCACATTATCCCCCCGTTAGAGAGAATTTCGTCCCGAAATTAAGTCTAAAGTGATACTGATGGACTAGGTGTAATCTTTCCTTCCCAAGTGAATCCATGTCTCTGGTTTGTAATCCAGCGAACCTTCACTAACGGGATAAGACGTAGCGTGGTTCTTTAGATTTCCCTATCCATGGTTTTTATTGGTTCTACTACAGAGTGTAGACTTTTATTTAACTTGATTTCATCGAGTGAAATAACAAGTGTTTTATCGGATAGACACCTCTTTAGTTTAGATATGTGAAAGATGGGATGAATGTTATTAAGTTTTTGTGGTAGTCTATGTTTAAAGGTACAAGACCGATTCTGGTAAGAATCTCAAATGGTCCTATGTACTTTGAGTTTTGTATTTCACGCTTTCACAAGCGCATCTTGTCCTTCCAGGGTGAGACCTTTATATGACAAAGTCATTAATCCTGGAATTCCAAGGGTTTTCTTTTATCGAAGTCGTAGCTTCTGTGATTAACTCTGGAAGCTTTATGGCATTTCCTGATTCGTATTTTGTTTTTGGTAGTTTCTCGGATAATTTCCAGATCAGCGAGGGTGCTGTGTGGAAATTGGGTCTCTAGCTAGTTGCGTATTACGTACTTTAGTCCAGTACAGATAGAATCTGTACTTGTGACCACAGAAGGTTTCGAATGGAGCAACTTGAATGCTAGTGTGGTAAAGGACTCAACTAATTGGTAAATGGATATCCCATTCTTTACCATAGCCGATCCCTTAGAATTATGACTACTCTGGTTCCTAGAGGTTTTTGAGTGACGGCCTGAACTGGGAGATGATTCTATTATCTCAGTGGAGATAACATATATTGGCATACCGTGCACTCACACGTTCTAGTTATCTTGCCACATTTTCATGTTTCAAGACTTCCCGTTGAGCCTCCTTACTCTGTGTGGATAGATTTGAATGAGTTATCATAGTCCATGATTGGCACTATGACATGGATACTCTTTCCGACTTAGGGTGTTAGCTACTATATTGGCTTTGTCGAGATGATAACGAATTTCAAATTCGTAGTCATTTAGTAGCTCGACCCACTGTCGTGGTCTCATGTTGAATTCCACCTGGTAGAATACATGATGCAGGATTTTGCTCCGAAGTTCATGATCAGACTCATACTTGGCTCATCCATCATCACCTTGTGTATACAAGTCGTATATAATTTAGATTTCACAAAACGTTCGGATGGGTGACTCTGCCCCAGGTCCACAACCAGACAAGGAACAGGAGATAGGGCGGAATCACACATCCTTAATCTTGTTAAGTCTAACTTATATACCACTCTTATGTATACACTTAGCAGCGATAGATTAACTTAATGAGTTCTTAGTCTCTATTCTTGAACTTGACCTGCGGTACAATGATTTTCCTATGAGATCTATTGAGGTACTTCGGTAGTTACTGACTTCTATGACTACTTCGGTGCTTTTCGTTTGAAGTTTCCTGTCTACTGAGTAGGCTAGAATGGCGTGGTACTCTTCACATGGGTACTTCTGAAGTTTTGAAATGAGAGACAACCTAAGGGTTTTGCGTTATAGATTGGAAGAATTTCATCTCACGGCTGATTAAGGAAAAGTTCTCTTATACATCATAAGAATTTTCACATGGTAAGGGCCAGGCCAAACCATGTCGAACAAGGATGTCAGAATTTTCTCGACGAAATAGATATTAAGTCGTTCTGGGATGAATGATTACTAGGATGATATCCTATGTACCTAAGTTCTCAGTGTTTCTAGTTTTATTATGTTATTATCTCTACGAACCCCTTTTGATTCGAAATTGGTGGGTACTACCAATACGAGGGTTTTGATAATTTGAAATTATGAACTTTCATGAAACGATCCTTACTAGGTCTCTCTATAATCGCTTGGTGTATACAAGTCATGTATAATTAAGATTGGTAAGAACTTTGACTGAGCAACCGTACCTTAAATCCACAACCAAACAAGGAACAGGAAATGAGGCGGGATTACTCACTCTAAGTCTACAAATCTTAATTATAAATGACCCTTAAGTGTACACTAAGTCATCATAGCTTACCTGTTAGGGTTTCAAATTTTTATATAAGTGTTATGATTTAATTTGAAAGGAAGAGTAATCATAATTATAGATAATTATCGGGGTTTGGAAACGTACCAAATTATAGCAGGGTTCTTTGATGCTTTCCCATGTATTGGGATTAAAATCCTCCTGCTCCCCCGTCGTTCTTCTCTGTTGGACAGTCCCTCTTATAATGTCCTATTTCACCATAAAGGTGACATATGGGAATGGTTCCAACATCGGTAGTTGAAGTGATGAACTCAACCAGAGTTCTACAGATGCGGGCGGTATGCCCCTTCATGTTGCATCTATTGCAATGCAGCTCTCAGCAAACTCCATGATGATGGTAGTTGCACTTGCTGCAGTGTGGGAGGTTTCCTAAGTACGGCTTGGTAGGTGCTAGAATAACAGGGCTGATGGGGGTATCGACTGCCCCAGTTCGTTGCCCTCTGCTAGGTTCTTGAGTTGAACAATTCCCTTCCTTGTTCTCGAACTTTCATTTAAGGATATTAGGCTTAAGGTTCGAGGTGTTCTTATAGGTAGGTGCTTGTGGCTGTACTTGGCCATCACCACGATCGGGGTTACCGATAGCATTACTACTAACATTTGCTTTGTTAGCATTAAGGTGCGCCATGACAGCTGTTACAGCTGCTGTGACCGCAGCTTGAAACGTAGCCGCATCTATATGAAGGATTGGTATTTCGCTGGTGGGTTGGTTACACTTCTTTGGAGGCATGATTCTGTTACATGATAAGAAAATGAGTTCGTGAGCGACTATCGTGTCTTTAGATGTATTCTAACCATTTGTATTTATGTATTAATCTTTTGTTTTGCTATATTGTTCTCAATGATTCGACTTGCATCCCTATGATGCAGTCATGGTAAGGAATAGGAATAAGTTTCTAGAATGGTTAGGAACCGAGTATCATTCAAACTAAGTTACCTTCGTTTGGTGGATATCGTTTTCCAATTTTCGAAAATATTCGAAAACAATTCATAACGGTGTCTACATAAAATAGACTTATGAATTTGAGAAGTAATCACTATTAATTAAGATTCCGTGATCTGATTTATTGTTATTAGCCGTGACAGGAAAAGTGGATAAGCTCAAAACCTAATGTGAGTAATGAAATCACTAACTCACTAGGTTGAACGGATTTACTAGTTATTACTTAGATGAAAAGGTGCTTGAACACTTCACATGAATCATGCGTGGTTTTCCTTTGTTCTCTTGTTCTATTCTGGGTGGTAGTAATTTGTTCTCTCCTGGTATCTATAGGGTGTCCTTCTCCTCTGTAGGTATATTGAATTCCCGGGCTGTCTTACTTCCGATTCTGACACTGATCCCCATTACTTCGAAATGAAGATTTTGAATCTCAGAAGTTCATGCGAATATCTCATTGGTGTCCTTAATAGGGTAAAGGCACTAAATGATTTCTATAGTTTATCTGTTTCTTTCTTTGGAATTCTCCTAATGAAATTCTGTTGGATCCTCCTTGACTCTTCTATTGATTGATGGAGTAACTATGTTTATCTAACGGGTGCATACGAGAATGGGAATGTCTAAAGAGTCTATGAGAAAATTTGAATTTTTTACGAAGGTGATCCTTCCTGGTCCTTCTATAATCACATGGCGTGTACCGATTATATATAATCCAGATCAAATAGACCTTTGAATAAGTAATCCTACTCTAAAACCACATCCAAACAAGGAAAATGAAGTAGAGTGAAAATCACATATTCTAAGTCCATAAAATATCGGCTATATATAACCTTAACGTATCCACTTAGTAATTATAGACCTATCAGAAAAGATCTTTTTAACACTTCCCCAAAGGTATGTAACATACCTCCATGTTATTTTAGTTATGAGTTTGATTCTTGGACTTCTAGATACAAGAACTTAACAAGTTCTCAGTTTTCTTGTTATAGCATCCTAAAATACTCCCATAGTATTTTAGTCTTTATGTTTGGTTCTAGAATTCTTCTGGTACTTAGGTAAGTTTTAGACCAGTTGCAACACTACAATCACTCCCCTAAACACATGGTGGTCATATCTCGGATGAATATAGTTGATCAGGCTATATTGATCCCAGATATGATTACATCACTGTCTAGGTTTAGCTGCAATGTCCAACATCTAAATACTTTAGTTTTGTTCTTCTTGTGATACTCATTCTGGTATATATACTCTGCATGTACTTATACTTTTATAAAATATTGATATATTTTTAAAGTATAACTCTTGGTCAGAGTGTTTTTATCCCAATGGGTTTATAGTTGTATATCTTTTATGACTGATATACTGAGTTCACTATAAACACTGCTATGATACCAATCTGTCACACCCCCAAACCAGAATGGCGGAAACATTCGGGGGCGGAGGACTTTAGGTAAGTATCACAACACATGTAATATAGTAATCAAAGTACAAACAACCACTGTATTAATAAGTATAAGTTTTACATAAGTGTTTAAACATTACATATTCAAACACTAAAGTAGGTACAGCAGAAGACAAGAGTCGCAGTACGGTACTAGGTAGTCTTCTCAAAAGCTTCGGGAGTGTACCTGCCTACTGGATTCCTGAGAATACAAGTTATTTGAAAAGAGTAGATCAGCATTTAAGCTGGTGAGTTCATAAGTATTTTTGTTCTGTTAAGTATACCCTAAGTTCTTTGAATAAGTTCACTGGTTTCTCCAGGAAATCCTATATCTCCTGAGGTGATTAGCTGATAACCTCAATAGTTTCCCTCTGTAATTACCTAGTTTATACTGATTATACATAACACAATATCGAATTAACAGTTAAATGGGTGTATCTGCCCTAAGCCCACAACCAAACAAGCAACATGAAGTAAGGCGGAAGTCACACATTTCACTGTCAATCGAACCTTACTTATGTACAACTCTGATGTAGCAACTAAGGAATTATAGAATTAACCACTAAAGGTCTTTTATGTTATACTAGTTTACCGAGATTGAGTGACTAAGTTCCATTGGATAAGTGGTTTAATCCCATAAACCGTTCTCTTTGTATTACTGTTTTGTATTTGTATTCCTTTATGAAAACTTGAAACTGAGAGTGTGCCTGGCTCCACCAGGTGTTAATGAAAACTGTATTAAACCATTGTGTTTTTGTATTCTATAAACTGGTACTTTGAAGGTGTACTTTCGTTTATTTGTTTATACACTAACGTATTGTTAATACCTTTTTAATGAGTAGTTTTTATTATAACCTTACTATGACGGATGGCCTGAAACAAACGCTTTGTGGGCGTTTAAACTGGTGATAACAAGTGTCACTCATCAAACTGTAGCTAGCAGCCTGAGTGCGGGGTTGTCAATTCCCGATATAGATCTACACACACTTGTTTCGATCCCCGGCTGGAGATTCTGGTTATAATGTCAGGACTTTCCGATGTTGTCTAAAATGAATTAAACAACCTGAATATAGAGTCTCATAAAAAGCATATTAAACGTTCATGTATATTAGTTTTGAAAACCCAATCATTCGGAAATAATGATTGACAGTATATTCTTGAATTAAAACTCAATCATTCTGAAATAATGATTGACAGTATATTCTTGAATTAAAACTCAATCATTATGAAATAATGATTGACAGTATATTCTTGAATTAGTTTTCCAAACATGTATTTGATAAGTGTAAACCCTTGATTTGTTCTGAGTCAAAACCCTGGTTTCTTGTAAAACAGTGTATTCTTGTATACTTGAATCATGAATTATTACCTCGTGTTTGCTAACTCTGGTACTCTGTATCGTACCCTTGGTTAATGCAAACCCGGTCTAATGTATTATTACCTCGTGTTTGCTAACTCGGGTACTCTGTATAGTACCTTTGCTAATGCAAACCCGACAGAATGTATTATTACCTCGTGTTTGCTAACTCGGGTACTCTGTATAGTACCTTTGCTAATGCAAACCCGGCATTATGTATCTTTACTTCTTTAATATGTTGTTTGTATATTAAAGGCATTATACATATCTTGTTATAGTTGAATGAATTTTGGTAATTTCCTTGGAAAGTATACAGTTGTAAATCATACTTGTATCTTTAATTTTGAATGATAAATTATACCTATTATAATTTATATGTTCTATCTGATTAGCATGGTTTCTCATGGATGAACATCTTTGCTCAGCCTGATACAAAGGTGATTATATTTTGGCATTTATACTTTGAA
Source organism: Lactuca virosa (assembly GCF_052849685.1). Taxonomy (NCBI): domain Eukaryota; kingdom Viridiplantae; phylum Streptophyta; class Magnoliopsida; order Asterales; family Asteraceae; genus Lactuca; species Lactuca virosa. The sequence continues at coordinate 266,982,327 of NC_136427.1, forward strand.
ATAATTTATAAAACATTTTTCAAGGAATTTACGTAGTTTTACATGACTTTAAAGATTTAACATGGCTTCACGTTATTTTGGAAGTATTTGGTAATTCTTAAAAGCATACGGAAACATTTCGTGTGATTATTATCACATACAGTTATTAACACAATTTAATATTGTGTTAAACTTGTATTCCCCCCTAAAAAGCATTTAAAAACCATTGAAAAGGTAAATTATAGGGGTATGAACTCACTTTGATATGCGGTGATTCGGGCAGCGTTTCGTTTCCCGTAAAGAGTTTATTTAACGAAAAACCGGCTTAAACCTGGCAGAGTTTCGATAGGAGAGAGGATGAATTCTCAAGAATTCCGGGGCTTCGGGGCTTGCTTCGGGTTTTAGACGCGTTACCGGGGCTTTGGGGGTTGTTTGTGAAGTTATGGAAGAGAGAGGAGTGAAAAAGGGCCAAAAATGGGGTGAAAAACCCTTCCATCCGAGCAGGCTCGCACCCTTTATATAGGGGTGCGAGGGTTCGGCCGAGGAGGACAGGTGGCGAGGCGAGAGGCGAGTCAGCAGCCACGCGTCGGTCAGCAGCGAAGCCACGTGCGAGGGTTCGGATCTGGCGGCTTCTGATTGGTCAAGCTTCGGTCCAATAGGGAGAAGGCACGCATGCGAAGGGGTGTGTCCGGGGTGTCCGATGCGAAGGTGTGGGCTCGCTACTAGACCGCGGCTGCGGTCCAATCCGATGTTGACACGGTGATTTGCGGTCCAACCCGAAGGTGACACGTGGCAGTTCGCACGTGCTGATGACGTGTCCGAAGAGTGACCTGCGAAATTTCTCGGTTATCCACAATTTCTCGATTTTCGTGCCAAAAACTTGCGAAATTCATAACTTTCGCATACGAGCTCCGTTTTTGACCTTCTTTATATGCACGCATAGGTAAATCATACTCTACGACTTTCGTTTAGACTTCGTCGGCTGATTTTGACTTTATTTTTAATATTATTATTTTAAACAGACCGGGACGGGAATCCGTTAAAAATTCATAACTTCTTCATCCGACGTCCGTTTTCGCCTGTCTTTTTACCGTTGTGCTACTTTTAACGAGATCTTCGATTCTCGTTTAAGTTGCGTCGGCTAAATATCGATCGATTTATATTTCGAATTTTTAGCTGTCTACTGCTAAACCGAAACTTCGAAAAATCATAACTTCCTCATACGAAGTCGGATTTTCACGTTCTTTTTATGAACGTTCTCGGTTTAACATATTATACAAGTTTCATTTAGATTGTTAAGGCTAAAAATCCTTTTATCGAAAATTTGCTTTTTACACTGAACAATGTTTTGCTGGTTTTACCGAGGATTTTCGATTGGTCATAACTTCTTCGTTATAACTCGGATTTCAGTGTTCTTTATGTTTTTGGAAACCTTGTTACAAACTCTACCACTTGGTTCATCCCAATTACGATTATTGATCAATTTATTTTTAACCAAAATTTGACTGGTGTCACATGAGGGCTACGATTACTAATCGGATTTTGAAGTCGTACTTGCAATTATAGTTATTAGACTTATCCACGTGGGAGACTGTTGGATTAGGTGTCTAAGCCCATAACTATAATTGGTATGTACTTGACCCGATAGTAGCATGGTCCTTTTGGGTTGCCTTCACCATTGCAACTGGACATAGTAAGTTTTGGAGAAAGAGGTTATTTAAATGGTTTATTAATATATTATAGGAATAATATATTAATTGAGAAATCATATTATTTAATTAGTATTGATCAAAAATTAATTTGAAATTAATTTAGTGGTCAAAAGAGACTGATTAAAATAACGGGGACTGATTATGTAAATCAGTAATAGTTGTAGTATGGGCTAATGGATCCTCATGATATAGGGTGGACGAAAATCTATGGGAAGCCCATAGAGTTTTCGTCCAAGGCCTATCATGAGGGTATGTGGATTGCTTAGGGCCTAAGCAAGGGAATTAGGGTTTCCAGTTGAAAACCCTAGCAGCCTCAACTATAAAAGAAACCCCCCAGCCTCCATTTTTCGGCCACTGCTTCCTAAGAAGAAACCCTAGCCGATTTCTGCCTCTCCTTCTCCTCATTCTTTGATTGTGGTGTTTCTGATTCCATTAGAGGTGCAACGCTTGAGGCACTAAGCTCTTGAAGGTCAAGATCAAGGAAAGGATTGCTTGTTACTACTAGTTAACAAGAAAGGTATTCTTCTAACCCTAGTTTATTCATTGAATCCGAAAATTGTATGCTAGTTTAGGGTTATTTATTTGGAAAATTGATTTGCATGTATAACTTGAGAAAATCTAGATCCAAAGCAATTATGGTTGCATGTGCACCATAGGAATGTTGTAATGCTCAAAACCCATCAATAACTTCTTCGTTATAACTCGGATTTCGGCGTTCTTTATATCTCTGGAATCCTTGTCACGACCACTAAAACTTTCTTCATAGATATTAGGTTTATCTATTATTTTATTTTTGACAATTATTTTCATTCTTAATTTATTATAACTTATAAATGAGTATAATGCTCATAAAATCACATAATATTCAAGTAATTCCTCTTTATTACTTCAAAATAGGTTACAATTGTTAACCCTAACTATTACATAATCATACTAATGCTTAGCCTAGAAACACAGGTGTTACAATTCTCTCCTCCTTAGGATCATTCCGTCCCGGAATCATGCATCAGCAAACAGATGTGGATAGTGACTCATCATGTCACTCTTTGTTTCCCAGGTGAGGTTCGGCCCATTCGTATGTTTCCATCGCACAAGCACTAAGTCGACCATCTTGCCTCGCAATTTCTTCGTCTTACGGTCAACAATTGCCTCAGGCTCTTCGATTAGCCTTTTATTTTCATCCATCCTTAACTCTGAAATTGGAGTTATATCGGGAACTTCTCTCGTGAACTTCCTCAAATAACACACATGGAAAGTGTTATGAATACCATCTAGTTCTTCTGGTAGTTCTAGCTTGTAAGCTTGGTTCCCAATCCTTTGAAGAACTTTGAATGGTCCAATAAACCTTAGGCTCAAGTTTCCTATCTTCCCAAACCTTATAAGTCCCTTCCATGGTGAGACTTTAAGCAAAACTGAATCTCCAACTTCGAATGTCATCGGTCGTCTCTTCTTGTCAGCATAGCTCTTTTGAAGATATTGAGCTGATAACATTCTTTCCCTAATCACTTTCAACTTTTTAGCAGTCTGATGGACTATCTCGTGGCCCATAAACTGCTTTTCTCCAGCCTCAAGCAAACAAGATGGCGTACGACACTTCTGTCCATACAAAGCTTGATAAGGTGCCATCTTGATGCTCGAATGGTAACTACTATTGTAGGAAAACTCTACCAAGGGTAAATGCTCATCCCAGTTACCTTAGAATTCTAGGGTACATGCTCTTAGCATATCTTGTAGTGTTTGAATCGTTCTTTCGCTCTGACCATCAGTTGGATGGTAGGTTACTCAAACACAACTTCGTACGCATTTCCTCTTGTAGACTCCTCCAAAACCTCGATGTGAAACGACTATCACGATATGATATAATCGTTAATGTTACACTGTGAAGTCTTATCACCTCCTTCACGTAAGCATTTGCAAGTTTATCCATAGACCATCTTCCATTGGCTGCTATGAAGTGTGCACTCTTAGTGAAACGATCCACGACTACCCAAATCATGTCGTGACCGTTCTTCGTCCTAGGGAGTTTAGTCACAAAATCCATGGTGATGTCTTCCCATTTACCCATGGGTATAGGTAAAGGTTCTAAACTCCCATACGGTTTCTGATATTGTGCCTTAACTCTCGCACATGTTACACAATCAGCCACATACTTTTCAACATCGAGCTTCATCGTCGGCCACCAGTAGTAGGGTTTCAGATCCCTATACATCTTAGTGCTTCCGGGATGAATCGAGTACATGGTCTTATGAGCTTCTTCCATCAGAAGATCTCTTACTTCGCCCATCTTGGGTACCCAAATCCTATCTTGGAATACCTTCAATCCTTGATTATTCGTACCGAACACCAAAGTTTTGCCTAAACGTTCTTCCTTTCGGTCATTCTTCTCTAAAGCTTCCTCATGAGCTTTCTTGATGCTTTCCACAATCGTTGAGACAACTTCTATTCTTAACGCTCTTGGCCTTTTTCTATCCAGGTTTACTTTCCGAATTAGAGCGTCAGCTACAACATTTGCTTTACCAGGGTGGTAAAGTATTTCACAGTCGTAATCCTTGAGTAACTCTAGCCAACGTCGAAGCTTCATATTCAATTCTTTTTGATCAGAGAGATACTGAAGACTTTTATGATCAGTGAAGAGTTTGCACTTTGTGCCATAAAGATAATGCCTCCATATCTTTAATGCAAATACTACCGCTTCCAACTCTAGATCATGAGTGGGGTAGTTCTTCTCGTGCTCTTTCAATTGTTGAGATGCATATGCTATCACCTTATCTCTCTGGGTTAGAACACAACCTAACCCAACTCCAGATGCATCGCTATAGACTGCGAAGTCTTCAAGTCCGTCTAGTAAAGAAAGAATCGGTGCTTTACAAACCTTCTTCTTTAGCTTCTCGAATGCTTCTTCGCGTTTCTCACTCCAAGTATAAATAGCTCCTTTATGGATCAAAGCTGTCAATGGAGCAGCTATCGAAAAAAAGCCTTGGATAAACCTTCGGTAATATCCAACTAATCCCAGAAAGCTTCGAATCTCCGTGGGACTTTTTGATCGTTCCCATTTCATCACAGCTTCAATCTTTGCTGGGTCAACCATTATTCCTTCTTGGTTAACCACATGACCCAAGAATTGGACTTCTCTTATCCAAATATCACATTTGGAGAACTTTACATACAACTTCTCCTTCTTTAAAACTTCTAACACTTCTCACAGATGCTTGCCATGCTCTTGCTCGCTCTTTGAGTAAATCAGAATGTCATATATGAACACTATCACATACTTATCGAGGAATGGTTTACAAACCCTGTTCATCAAATCCATGAATGTTGATGGAGCATTGGTTAGTCCAAAAGACATAAAAAAGAACTCATAGTGTCCGTATCTTATTATGAATGCAGTTTTTCTCAATATCATGCTCTCTCACCTTCAGATGATGATATCCTGACCTAAAATCGATATTTGAGAAATAGCTCGAACCTTGCAGCTGATCGAATAGGTCATCAAATCTTGGCAATGGATACTTGTGATTTACCGTTGCCTTGTTCAGCTCTGTATAGTCTATCTACATCCTCATGCTTTCATCCTTCTTCTTCACGAATAACACTGGAGCTCCCTAGGGTGATGAACTAGATCTAATGAAACTGTTGTCCAACAACTCCTGAAGTTGCGTCAAAAGCTCCTTCATATCCGTCGGTACTAATCGGTATGGTGCTTTCGCTATTGGTGTCGATCATGGCAACAAGTCTATTCGAAAGTCCACTTTTCTATCAGGGGGTAATCCAGGAAGATCTTCGGGAAAGACCTCCGGATAGTCACACACCACTAGTATTCTTTGTATCTCCTTCTTCTCTCTCTCTTTGCATCGATCACGAATGTCAAGTATGATGTGCACCCTTTGGACAAACATTTTCTGGCTTTCATCAGGGAAATGATTCCAGAATTTACTTTGTGTTTGTCCCCATACACCATAAATGACTCTCTTCCAGGCGGGTTCACTCTCACTATCTTCTTATTGCATAGTATTTTGGCATCGTTGGCTCTAAACCAATCCATTCCCAGTACAATGTCAAAACCATTCAACTCAATGGGTAACAGCTCCTCGTGGAATTCATTTCCATTCAAGTCGATGATGATGTTCTTAATGAAATCGCTAACAGGTATGAATTTGCCACTGGCAACTTCTACAACTATAGCATTATCAATTTTATCTACAGGCAATGCTAGTCTTCCACCAAATTTGTGTGATATAAAGGAGTAATTTTCTCCGAAATCAAACAATATATTGGCAGGAAATCCATTTACAAGAAAGGTACCTGAAGCGACATCTTTTGCATCCTTTACGGCTTCCAGGGTCATCTATAAAGCTCTTGCCTTCGGCCTCGGTGGAACGTTAGGCCTTGCTGCCTCCTTCTTCTTTGGGCAGTCTCTTGAAATGTGTCCTTCTTCGTTACATCCATAGCACATCCTCTTGTTGGATGCGCACTCGTTGGCATAATGCCCAGTTTTTCCATACTTGTAGCAAGTCACATCCTCTCTACATTTCCCGAAGTGTTTCTTTTTACACTTCTCGAACCACTTAGCTTCGCCTCCTCCTCCTTCAAATTTCTTTGAACCAGACTTCGAGAATTTTCTCTTCTTGTTGGACCTTGAAGATCCTTCAAACTTTCTCTTCTCGCCAACTTCAACCTTGCTGGCGGCTCTTCCCTTGATCATCTCCTCAACAGACCTGACAGCCCAGATAGCTGCCTCAAGAGTAGGTACCTGGCGTACTGGCACAACATACTCCCATGGTAGTCCCTTCGTATATTTATTGATTTTCGTCAGCTCGTCAGGGATGATGCGCAAAGCAAACTTCATCTCGTCTGTGAAGGCACTGGTGTATTCATCAATGGACATGCTGCCCTTCTTCAACGTCAGGAATTAGTTCTCTAGCTCTATCAGGTTTTGGGCCGAGCAGAACTTGCGCTTAAAGTGCACCAAGAACTCTTCCCATGTCAGTTGCAGTGGCTCATTGGGGCTTATGATCTTCCACAGAGTGTTCCACCAGCGGACAGCGCCACCTCTGAACTGACGCACTGCATATGTGGTTTGTAGCTTGCCCTTGCAACCACATGTTATGAAGGCTAGCTCTGTTTCAGAGATCCAGTCCATTACTCCAATTGGATCCTCCTTCCCAGTGAAATTCGATGGCTTGCAAGTCGTAAAGTCCTTATACTTGCATCTGTTCCTCTCGATTCCTTCATCTTGGTTATTCCTCCTAACCACTGGCGGTTCAGCTTGACCAACGGTTCTACTGTAATTCACTTCTTCTGACTGTCCGTCATTTAGTTTTAGTTGTTCAACAAGCATCGTCGGTTCATCCCTATTATTCAGCAAAATCTACTTCATCTTCCCTCTGTTCGGCCATCATAGCCCGAATCATGGCTTGTACTCCTTCCATTGTGATTGGCTCAGGTGCAGCTGCTACTTCCGGTGCATGCTCAATCACTTGGGGTTGAGGCTGCTGATTCCTATTTCTATTTGCGTTTCCGAGTGCAGTTCGGGTTCTCGCCATGTCGATATATACACCAAAGTAAGTGAATTTAGATATTTATTTACGATAGATGTTTAAATCTTCCTTCTCACTCTGAAACATTACATGCTAGTTCTGTAATGCCCGTGTTTCTGGGCTAAGCATTAAAGACGATGTAATAGTCTAGGTTAACTATTGTAACGTGTTTTGAAGTAATAAGAATAAATTATGTGAATTTATGTGCTTTATACTTAATTATTATGATTTAATAAATTAAGGATAAAAATAAGCGTCGAAAATAAATATTAGATAAACCCGATATCTATGTAGAAAGTTGTAGTGGTTGAAACAAGGATTCCGGAGATATAAAGAATACCGAAATCCGAGTTATAACGAAGAAGTTATGACCTGTCGAAGTTTCGCGATAGAACCGGCACGACGCTGTGTGACGTAAAAAGTGAATTTACGATAAAGTCCTTTTTAGCCTTAGAGACCTAAATGAAAGTCGTAGTACACGTTAAACCGAGATCGTGCATAGAAAGAATGTCCAAATCTGAATTAATATGAGGAAGTTATGAATTTTCTAAGTTTCGGCATAGCAGTGCATAGCCCGAAATTCGAATTCAAGACCGAGCGATTTCTAGCCTACACAATCTAAACGAGAATCGAAGATCTCGTTATTTGTAGTTCAACGATAACAAGACAGACAAAAACGGACATCGGATGAAGAAGTTATGAATTTTTAACGGACTTTTCTTGTCCCGGCCTGTTAAAAATATAACATTAAAAATAAGTTCAAAATTAGCCGACGGAGTCTAAATGAAAGTTGTAGAGTATAATCTCACCTACGTGTGGATATAAAGAACGTCAAAAACGGAGCTCGTATGTGAAAGATATGGATTTTTGAATTTTTGGGCACAAACTTCGAGGTTGGTCCGAAGCTGTATGCCCAGCGTACACGAGACTACGCCCAGCGTACTTCGCACGTACCCGATCTGGAGTCAACCATGTTGCCCTTTCCTTTGCATGAAGACACCTATCACCCGTTGATGACACGTCCGAGACCCGGGAACCGAGCAGGTGCCACGCCTCGTACGCCCAGCGTACTCCGAGGCTTCGGCCACCTATAAAAGGGGTGCGAGATTTTTGAGTTTAGTTTACATTTTTGAAATCTCTTTCACTCTTTATTCTCTTTCTAGCCTATCCCAACCCCCCTAAAGCCTAGGGAACTACCCCAATACCCGAAGCAAGTCCCGGCACACAGAAGATCCTGAGAAAATAATATTTTCAGCTGAAACTCTAACCGCGTGAAGCCCGGTTTTTGAGAAAACATCTCGGTTTTATCGGAAACGATTATTTTAAGAGACGAGGTGCTGCCCAATCATGGTTAAATCGAGTGAGTGTGTAGTCACTTTCATCTTACACATAGATATGAAGTATTTTATATAAAATACGTGCTATGTGAATATATATATTGTTTGTTTATTTGAGATGGATGTTGAATGAGTGATTTATATAGGTTTTAAATGATTTAAACTGAATATGTATTTTATATCTACAAAAATGTTGGGTAAAACACGGGTAGATGAAATAGTTGGTATGTGATGAAAGATGAGTTGGATAAATGAGATGATTGGTGATATAGATCATGAGATGAGGGTTATGGGTGAAATATGAGAGAAGCCCTTACCGAAACGTTGGCCCCTGTCATTCAGCAGAGTATGGATGACAACCACGGACCTATTCTAGACGGTCCGTGGAACACTAGCAGGCTCGCAACCTGTAGGTGTTGAGAACTATATGTTCATCAGATGTACTCTAAAAACCCATTGACATGTATTGCAGATGGATTCCCGTGAATAATATTGTCGATAAATGAGAGCTATGGACTTAGCACATGTTGTATAAACCCTGGCAGCTATGGACTTAGTGCCTGTTGTATAAACCCTGGCGATGATGTATTTCGTTCCTATTCCTTAGGATGAATCCTTAGGAATGAGTGATAGATGGTTCTTAGGGTAAATCCTTAAGAAATAAAGAAGATAATGGGGATGGGTAATTGGGTTAATTGTCTGATGATAAAACATAATAACTTTATTATTGTGGGTTGAAAAACCTATATACTCACCAGGTTTCCCAACCTGACCCACTCAAATTATTTGTATCACAGGTGTCGATACGGAGCTACGTTACACTGAGAGATTAAAGGAGATGTAAAATTTCTAGTGTAAATGAATGTAAGTTCTGTTTATGGCTTATGTTTCTGTATTGACGATGACATCCCAAAGTTTTAAAATGAATAAAAATACATTTCCTCGGAAATGATTTGATAATATATTTATCATGTTTTTTTTGGGAACAAATTCTGCAACGTATTTCTTTAAAAGATACTCTGATTTTTAAAATCAAGCATAAACAAATCGGTCTTTTCGGGCCGTGAAATTGGGGATGTCACAGTTGGTATCAGAGCATTAGTTTAAGCGAACTAGGAAATCTGTAGGATTTCTAGACTTAAACTTAGAATGCTAAGAAATGATTGTGAGATGAGTGTCTACTATATTTTAGACACGAGCACTAGTATATTTTAGGAAAAATGCCTAAAATGCTTCTATGTGCTAAATGCTATATGTGTCTCATATATGATATTATTTGTTCGGATCTATGGTCTGTTGCCGACCAGATCTGGAAACCTTATGTGTTCAGGATTCTAAGCGTATGACTACGATATTAGAACTAGCATGTAAACGTTTCGGAGTGATAACGAAGATTTAAAAATCTATCAAAAATAAAGATCTAAATTCACCTACTTTTGTGTATAGATCGAAATGGCAAGCACACAAAGTGGATTGGGAATCGATAACTCGCAGCCCGAGCCAATTTCAATGGCAGGGGTACAGGAAATGGTGCAGTCGATGTTGGATCAACAGATGGAAGAGACAAAATGTTTACTTCAACAAAGTAAGGACAAACTTACTGAGCCAGTACGTCAGGCATTTGCTCTTGAGGCAACTATCTGGGTTGCTAAGTCTATTGAAGAAATGATCAACGACAAGACCACCAACAATGTTGAAGTTGGCAAGAAGAGGAAATTTGAGGGGTCTTCAAGGTCCAACAAGAGCAACATGTTCCCAAAGTCTGGAAAAAGAGGAGGTAAAGGAAAATGGTGCGGGGAGTGAAAAAATAAACACTCTGGAAATTATGGCAGGAAGGTGAATTATTTCAAGTGTGGAGAGACTGGGCATTATGCCGATGAGTGTATGTTTCCCAAGAGGGTGTGTTATGGATGTAGGGAAGAAGGACAGATTTCTAGAGACTGCCCGGAGAAAAATGAAGTAGCAAGGCCAAGCGCACCACCAAGGCCAAGGGAAATCCACATGATCCTCGATGAATCAAATAACAACGCTAGGAATTAGAAGTAAAGACTTGATACCCGAAGACAAGTAATGAAGTAGCAATGTAAATAGTATCATGTGGTGTAGCCTATTAGAGGCATAATATAGGGTAAACTTGAACCTCTGTGTAATCGTTTCAAGAAATAATATAAACCCTGGTTTTTTTATCTGATGTATTGAATGACTATGTGAGATTTTTGTATGGTGACTTGGAGAACTGCGAGACAATATTTGGGACGAGTATGAGTAGGTGTGAATGGTAGTAGAGGCCTATACTACCAGAAGCACATGACTCACACTTGGATCAGGGAAACTCACGAGGTTACCAATGAGCTAGTAGTTGATTCCGTTTTGTTCTAGTCTGTCGTTACCATCGTTTCGGTAATGACTAAGAAAGATGGTTGTTATTCCGACCCAAGAGGTTATATCGAATCGAGTCCAACCAAGATGAGTTATTCATGTGGTTCAGAGACCAAGTCCGATGTAGTATCTCACTCAAACGGGAAGATTGAAGTATCCCAATCATTATTAAAGTAAGAGGCTTGTAGCTAGAAGTACTACATGTTAGAATGTAATCACATTGGTAAATGAAGGAAGGTATATTATGTTCAGAAACTCGACTCTAAAGGACTTGAGTCTAAGCAGTGCATAATATGATGAGAGGTCATTAGAACATGACCCATCAGTCTACTATGGTAATCGAAGGAAAGAACTTATCTTAAGTTTGGAGGAGTCTCCAATAAAGATCGAGATTGTGACTTGAAGGTCACAATTGAAAGTTGAACATGGGATAGGGAGCGGGTGGAAGATCGAACACCGCCTGCATACAAGAATTCCAAAATTAGATACTCATTCGAAGGAAACATAATAGTTACGACTATTACCTAGGATGAAGAGATAACGTATGAAGTCATTATACAAGCCATGTCTTGTTAGTGTTTCCGAAAACGAAGTTGAAGACTTCGTAGTCTGTAGTGACGCATCTGGAGTTGTGTTGGTTTGTGTTCTAACCCAGAGGAATAAGAGATCTTCTGGTGGAAGAAGCTCACAAGACCATTTACTCGATTCATCCCGGCAGCACAAAATGTATTGGGATTTGAAACCCTACTACTGGTGGCCGACAATGAAGCTCGATGTTGAAAAGTATGTGGCCGAGTGTGTGACATGTGCGAGAGTTAAAGCACAACATCAGAAACCGTATGGGAGTTTAGAACCTTTACCTGTACCCATGGTTAAATGGGAACACATCACCATGGATTTTGTGACTAAACTGCCCAGAACGAAGAGCGGTCACGACATGATTTGAGTGGTCGTTGATCGGTTTACTAAAAGTGCACACTTCATAGCAACCAATGAAAAATGGTCTATGGATAAACTTGAAAATGCTTACATGAAGGAGATAGTAAAAACTTCACGGTGTTCCTTTAACGATTGTATCAGATCGTGATAGTCGTTTCACGTCGAGGTTTTGGAAAAAAAATCTACAAGAGGAATTGGGTACGAAATTGTGTCTAAGTACAGCTTACCATATGCAAACTGATGGTCAGAGAGAACGAACGATTCAAACATTGGAGGATATGCGGTGAGCATGCACCCTGGAATTCCAAGGTAACTGGGATGAACATTTACCATTGGTAGAATTTTCCTACAATAATAGTTTCCACTCGAGCACCAAGATGGCACCTTGTCACACTTTGTATGGACAAAAGTGTCGAATATCGTCATGTTGGCTTGAAGCTGGAGAAAAGCAGTTTATGGGGCCCGAGATAGTCCATCAGACTGCTGAAAAGCTGAAAGTGATTACGGAAAGGATGTTAGCAGCTCAGAATCGTCAAAAGAGCTATGCTGACAAGAAAAGACAACCAATAACATTCGAAGTTGGAGATTCGGTTTTACTTAAAGTCTCATCGTGGAAGGGACTTATAAGATTTAGTAAAAGAGGAAAGTTGAGTCCAAGGTTTATTGGACCGTTTAAAGTTCTTCAGATGATTGGGAACCAAGCTTACAAGCTAGAACTACCAGAAGAACTAGATGGTATTCATAACACTTTCCACGTGTGTTATTTGAGGAAGTTCACGGGAAGAGTTCCCGACATAATCCCAATTTCTGAATTAAGTTTGGATAAAAGCAAGAGGTTAATTGAAGAACCAGAGGAAATTGTTGACCGTAAGACTAAGAAGTTGCGACGCAAGATGGTCGATTTAGTTCTTGTGCAATGGAAACATATGAATGTGCCAAATCTCACTTGGGAAACGGAGAGTGACATGATGAGTCGCTATCCGCAGTTGTTTGTTGATGTATGATTCTGGGGACGGAATCATTCTAAGGGGGAGAGAATTGTAATGCCCGTGTTTCTGGGCTAAGCATTAAAGACAATGTAATAGTCTAGGTCAACTATTATAACGTGTTTTGAAGTAATAAGAATAAATTATGTGAATTTATGTGCTTTATACTTAATTATTATGATTTAATAAATTAAGGATAAAAATAAGCGTCAAAAATTAATATTAGATAAACCCGATATCTATGTAGAAAGTTGTAGTGGTTGAAACAAGGATTCCGGAGATATAAAGAATATCGAAATCCGAGTTATAACGAAGAAGTTATGAGTTGTCGAAGTTTTGCGACAGAACCGGCACGACGCTGTGTGACGTAAAAAGTGAATTTACGATAAAGTGCTTTTTAGCCTTAGAGACCTAAATGAAAGTCGTAGTACACGTTAAACCGAGAGCGTGCATAGAAAGAATGTCTAAATCTGAATTAATATGAGGAAGTTATGAATTTTCTAAGTTTCGGCATAGCAATGCATAGCCCGAAATTTGAATTCAAGACCGAGCGATTTCTAGCCGACACAATCTAAACGAGAATCGAAGATCTCGTTATTTGTAGTTCAACGGTAAAAAGACAGACGAAAACGGACATCGGATGAAGAAGTTATGAATTTTTAACAGACTTTTCCTGTCCCGGCCTGTTAAAAATATAACATTAAAAATAAAGTCAAAATTTGCCAACAGAGTCTAAACAAAAGTTGTAGAGTATAATCTCACCTACGCGTGGATATAAAGAACGTCAAAAACGGAGCTCGTATGCGAAAGATATGGATTTTTGAAGTTTTGGGCAAAAACTTTAAGGTTGGTCCGAAGCCGTATGCCCAGCGTACTTCGCACGTACCCGATCCGGAGTCAGCCACGCCGCCCTTTCCTTCGCATGAAGACACCTATCACCCATTGATGACACGTCCGAGACCCGTGAACCGAGCAGGTGCCACGCCTCGTACGCCCAGCGTGCCGAAGTACGCCCAACGTAATCCGAGGCTTCGACCACCTATAAAAGGGGTGCGAGATCTCCGAGTTTAGTTTACATTTTTGAAATCTCTTTCACTCTTTATTCTCTTTCTAGCCTATCCCAACTCCCCTGAAGCCTAGGGAACTACCCCAACACCCGACGCAAGTCCCGGCGCACCGAAGATCCCGAGAAAATAATATTTTCAGCCGAAACTCTGCCCGCGTGAAGCCCGGTTTTTGAGAAAACATTCCGGTTTTATCGGAAACGATTATTTTAAGAGACGAGGTGCTACGCAATCATCGTTAAATCAAGTGAGTGTGTAGTCACTTTCATCTTACACATAGATATGAAGTATTTTATATAAAATACGTGCTACGTGAATATATATTGTTTGTTTATTTGAGATGGATGTTGAATGAATGATTTATACAGGTTTTAAATGATTTAAACTTGATATGTATTTTATATCTACAAAAATGTTGGGTAAAACATGGGTAGATGAAATAGTTGGTATGTGATGAAAGATGAGTTGGATAAATGAGATGATTGGTGATATAAATCATGAGATGAGGGTGAGGGGTAAAATATCAGAGAAGCCCTTACCCAAACGTTGGCCCCCGTCATTCAGCAGAGTATGGATGCCAACCATGGACTATTCTACATGGTCCATTGAACACTAGCAGGCTCGCAACCTGTAGGTGTTGTGAACTATATGTTCATCAGATGTACTCTAAAAACTCATTGACATGTATTGCAGGTGGATTCTCGTGAATAATAATGTCGATAAATCAGAGCTATGGACTTAGCACATGTCGTATAAACCCTGGCAGCTATGGACTTAGTGCTTGTTGTATAAAACCTGACGACGATGTATTCCGTACCTATTCCTTAGGATGAATCCTTAGGAATGAGTGATAGATGGTTCTTAGGGTAAATCCTTAAGAAATAAAGAAGATAATGGGGATGAGTAATTGGGTTAATTGTCTGATGATAAAACATAATAACTTTATTATTGTGGGTTGAAAACCCTATATACTCACCAGGTTTCCCAACCTGACCTACTCAAATTATTTGTATCACAGGTGTCGATAAGAAGTTACGTTACACTGAGAGATTAAAGGAGATGTAAAATCACTAGTGTAAATGAATGTAAGTTCTGTTTATGCTTATGTTTCTGTATTGACGATGACATCCCAAAGTTTTAAAATGAATAAAAATACATTTCCTCTGAAATGATTTGATAATATATTTATCATGTTTTTTTTGGGAACAAATTCCGCAACGTATTTCTTTAAAAAATACTCTGATTTTTAAAATCAAGCATAAACAAATCAGTCTTTTCGGGCCGTGAAATTGGGGATGTCACAAGTTCTAATATCGTAGTCGAACGTTTAGAAATCTGAACACGTAAACTTTCCAGATCCGGTCGGAAATAGACCATAGTGTTGGATATAGTGTCTAAGTCCATAACTATATTTGGTATGTACTTGACCCGACCCGGCATGGTCCATTTGGGTTGCACTTCACCCGAACAATTTATGGATAATCGTTTGAGAATAGTATAAGTTATGATTTATTAATATATTATAAGTCCTAATATATTAATATAAAATCATATTATTTAATTAGTATTGATCTATAATTAATTTAGAATTAATTTACAGATCAAAAGTATGACTAATTAAATATGGGCTCTTGTATTTATATAGTGTGGGCTAATGCTTATTTGGAATGGGCTAGGCTTGCATGGAAAGTCCATGGATACTCCATGGAGCTTTAACCCATGGATCTCATGGAAATGAAAAGACATGGGTATTAGGGTTTACATGGATGTAACCCTAATCCACCACACTATATAAAGGAGGCTTTGGTTCTTGAAATTGCACTAGTTGATGTGTGTAAACTAAGAGGGCCGATTTCAAGAGGTTTGTGACTATTCTCTCAAGTTTCCAAGTTTGTGGTGATTTGTGACTTCCATTTGAGGCATCCACATTATTGGTGCTAGGCTCTCAAACTCCAAGCAATCAACTACTACTACAAGGTAAGTAATTCTACTAGTTTTATTTGATTCAAGTACCCCATGTCATGCTAGTTAGGATAAGAATTTTGGAAAAATAATTATTTGCATGTATCTTAGTCAAACATAGATCCGAGGTTTCTAGGGTTGCATGTACACCATAGGAGTGTTAGAATGCTCAAAACTCATCAGTGGTATCAGAGCCTGGTTTGTTTATTTGATACTTGATGCAAAAAAAAAAAAAAAAAAAAAAAAAAAAAACTTGAAAATCGAAGTTTTGTTCAAAAGCTCGTATCAAAATTTCAAGTTTTGGATATGTACTTACGATTCTTGAAATTTTTGATATGAACATTCATAAACATATGAGTTTAGAAGATCATAGAAATTATGTGCTAATAATTGATTAGATTAATTCTTGATCTTTATGTGTTTTAATGGAGTCCATAACTAGTTGTTAAGTTATGGATAACCAAAAGTCACATTTATAAATAACCATTAAAAGAACACATAGGTTACAAAAAATGAAGAATCTTCATTTTTAATAACCATTAACTCATAAGTTATGAGAAATGAAAAGTTTTGAAAGTTTACAAAACTTGCCCTCAAGTTTTGGAACATGTAAAGTCATATTAAAAACTTTAGTTCCAACCCCTAGAATTTTAAAAGTTAAAATTCAACCCTTATACTTTATAATATTATAAGTTTTGATAATATTTATATATGTATAAGATCAAGTCGTCTTACCGCTAGTACGCCTCATTCACGAAGCCGGTCTATAAGGGGGGTATAAGGTTGTTGCCTATAAAATGGCAACTTAATGGGTGTCCACTCTCACCCACCGCTTCCTTGATCGGTGGAGGGTCGTTAGCCGAACGGGTAGGACAAGGACTTATAAATTCTCATTAAAAGTATAATAATAATACTAAAGTAACTAAACTTTATTGAATTCCCAATCTTAGTTATTTTAGGAAAATGTGAATAAGGTGCTAATCCATGAAATTACACTTTACACTTTGTTTAAGTCGTTAGTGGAGTGTGTGTGGTTAACCGGCACACTAACTTGAACTTAACAAGGTAGGTAAAGGGTGACTTAATGTTTATCATAGTATCGATGGAGCGTGTGTGGTTAACCGCCACATCGATTGAGGGGTAATACATTAAGGGTACCAAGTAATTTGCAAGGTTACTTCACACCTAGTTTTGTGATCCTCGGCATCCCAGTCACAAAACTTGAAGGGCACACTCGAGATTGAAACATGCCATTGAAGAAAGTTCAATGAATCTCAAAGAATCTAGGAGTTTCTAAACCAATTAAAACCTAATTAAATATTTCGTTTTTCATGGTGGAAATTGGTGAATCGTCATTCACATACCTTCAAATATCTTATAGCTTAGATTACGGCATCCCTCTTCTAAGTTATAAAATATTGTGTTGGGTCCTAGCCTTAATATTACATTTGGGTGTTTTGTTAAGGACTATCTCTATATCTAATCTAATCTATTCCCTCTTCTTTTCAGATGTCTTCCAATAACAATGCTTCTGGCTCAAACCCTACTAGCTCCTTCTCTCTCATGAATCTTTGTGGGAGAGTCATCTTTGATGGGTCCAACTTTACAGATTGGATCAGAAACATCAGGATGGTCACTCGGTATGAGAACAAAGAATATGTTCTCGACAAGGAGCTGAAGGTACCCGAGCCAACTGCTACTCCTGAAGAGCTTGCTGAATATGAGGTACATGAAAGAGATGCTACAAAAGTGGCATGCATCATGATGGCCACCATGACAACCGAGCTCCAAAAGTCCTATGAGGACTATTATCCTTTTGAGATGCACCAGGACTTGATGGACCGCTACAAGAGCAATATGAAATAATCTCCTCCATGATAACAACCCGAATGAAGGATGGTGAACCCATCACGGGCCACATGCAGAAAATGCAAAGGTATGTGGACCGTTTACTGAAGTTGAATGTGAACGTCCCTGAGGAGTTAGTAATAGACATCATTTTGCACTCCTTGCCATCGTGTTATGATCAATTCCGCATGACATATCACATGAACAAGGAAGAAGTCACCCTTAGCAAACTTCAAGGACTCTTGAAGACCGCCGAAAGTGGTCTAAAGGGTAAGTCGGTTGTTACTACTCCTACTCCTACTCCAACTGCGGCCAATGTCTTGGCAATCGGGCATGGCAAAGGGAAGAAGAGAAAGAACCCTTCTAAGGGTACCAAGGGTAAGACCCTTGAAGGCTCCTCTTCAAGCAAAACCAAGAAAGGTTTCGTCACTCCTTCTGCTAACCCTAATGAGGCTGAATGCTTCTATTGCCATGAAAAGTCGCACTGGAAGCGAAACTGCCCAAAGTACCAGCAAGATTTGAAGGATGGGAAAGTAAAACCCAACCATGCAGGTATATACACTATATTGTCTAATAACTCACCTCATTCTAAGTCTTGGGTCCTTGATACAGGTTGTGGTATTCACATATGTTGTGATTTGCAGGGACTAAAAAGAAGTGAGAAGGTGGAGCAGGGAAATATAAACTTGATCATGGGAAACAGGAAAGCTTCACCTGTCACCAAGATAGGAGTTTATTCCTTAGTGCTAAATAGTGGGTTTACATTAGATTTGAATAAATGTTATTATTCGCCACAAATGGCAAGAAATGTTATTTCCTTTCATGCATTGTATAAACAAGGTTTTACCTTTTATTTTGATAATAATAATGGTAGTATTGATGCTTTCTTTAATAATGTTCTTTATTTTAAAGCATTACCTTGTGATGGCGTGTATGAAACTGTATCTATTGTAGATAATCTAGGAAATAATGTAGTGTGTATTAAATCTTCCACTAGATTAGATAAAGCATCCTTATGGCATTGTCGTCTTGGACATGTAAGCAAGAAACGCATAGGCCAACTCCAAAAGGATGGAGTCTTGGAGTCATTTGACCTAAAGTCAGATGATAGTTGTGAATCTTGTTTGCTGGTAAAATGACAAAGTCACCTTTTACTGGCACTTGTGCTAGGGTGAAGGTTTGTTGGACCTCATACACACGGATGTGTGTGGACCCTTCAGAACCGCCACAAGAGATGCTAATCGATTCTATGTGACTTTTACTGATGATTTTAGTAGATATGGATATGTCTACCTAATCAAGCATAAGTCAGAAACCTTTGAGAAATTCAAAGAATTTAAGCAAGAAGTGGAGAATCAGTTAGGCAGGAACATTAAGATGCTTCGATCCGATCGTGGTGGTGAGTATCTTAGTACTGAGTTCCTTGACTATCTTAAGGAATGTGGGATTGTCTCACAATTGACACCTCCTAGGACACCATAGTTGAATGGTGTAGCTGAGAGGCGCAATCGGACCTTGTTGGACATGGTTCGTTCCATGATGAGTCGAGCTTCGCTACCAATCTCATTTTGGGGGTATGCCTTAGAGACTGCCGCCCATATCCTTAATCTAGTCCCTACAAAGAAGGTTGCCAAAACGCCTCACGAGGTGTGGACTGGAAAAGTTCCCAATCTAGACCACATCAAGATTTGGGGTTGCGAGGCTTTTGTGAGACGCGAGACTCACGATAAGCTCGAACCCCGAAGCGAAAGGTGTATATTCATCGGCTACCCACAAAAATCCTTTGGTTACATCTTCTACATACCCAGTGATAATGTGGTAGTTGTAGCAAGAAGATGATTCTTTCGAGAGAGAGATATCATGAGCCAAGGAGACAGTGGGAGGCAAATTGACCTTGAGGAAATTCAAGAGTCAAGTGGTGAAGGAACCTCAAACCCTAGCCCTCAACCTGAGGAGGAAACTCCTGTTGAGACGACTGAAGAATCTATACCTCTGAGGCGTTCCACCAGAGTTAGGAATGCACCTGAGCATTATTATGGTTTTCATATTACTGCAGAAGGTGAGACACTTATCAGTGATAACACACTGGTAAATCTGGATGAGCCTAACAGCTACACGGAAGCCATGACAGGCCCTGAGGCTGCTAAATGGAAAGAGGCTATGGATAACGAGATACAGTCCATGTATGAAAATCAAGTTTGGAACTTGGTTGACAATGTACCTGATCGTAAGATAGTTGGGTGCAAATGGATCTTCAAGAAGAAGACCGACATGGATGGTAATGTACACACTTATAAGGCACGACTGGTTGCAAAGGGTTATTCTCAAACTCCGGGAGTTGATTATGATGAGACCTTTTCACCAGTGGCCAAGATTAAGTCTATTAGGGTTCTGTTAGCCATTGCTGCATTTCATGATTATGAAATATGGCAAATGGATGTCAAAACCGCTTTCCTTAAAGGAAAGTTGGCTGAAGATTTTTACATGGTTCAGCCAGAGGGTTTTGTCAGTACAGAGTACCCCAGTAGAGTGTGTAAGTTCGAGAAATCCATTTATGGATTAAAACACGCACCTCGCAGATGGAATCTTTGCTTTGATGAGAAAGTCAAAGAATTTGGCTTTTCAAGGAGTGAAGATGAATCTTGTGTCTATGTCAAGGCTAGTGGGAGTATAGTCAGCTTTTGGGTACTGTATGTGGATGACATACTACTCATAGGAAATGACATCCCAACCCTGCAGGAAGTAAAGTCCTGGCTTGGGAAGTGTTTCGCTATGAAGGACCTTGGAGAAGCTGCCTATATCCTAGGGATAAGGATTTTGAGAAACAGGAGTAAAAGACTAATTGGACTTAGTCAAAGCACCTATGTGGACAAAGTGTTGAAAAGGTTCAACATGCATAACTCCAAGAAAGGAGAGTTACCCATCCAGAGTAACTCCAGATTGAGTAAGACACAAAGCCCTAGTACTGAGGCTGAGATAGCAGAAATGAGTCGAATACCTTATGCTTCAGCTGTAGGATCGATCATGTATGCTATGACGTGTACTCGACCTGATGTAGCCTTTGCTTTGAGCATGGTTAGCATGTATTAGGGGAACCCTGGCAAGGCACACTGGACTGCGGTAAAGAATATCCTCAAGTACCTATGGAGGACTAAGGACTGGGTCCTTACCCTCGGTGGCAGTGAGGACTTAAGAGTTGTAGGGTACAATGATGCTAGCTTTCAGACCGACATGGATAATTTCCGCTCTCAGTCGGGCTGGGTCTTTACTCTAAACGGAGGGGCAATTACTTGGAAAAGTTCCAAGCAGGAGACAGTGGCTGATTCCACTTGTGAATCAGAGTATATAGCAGCAAGCGAGGCAGCAAAGGAGGCTATATGGCTAAAGAACTTCATCGGAGACCTTGGAGTTGTACCAGCTATAAAGGAGCCAATGGAGATTTTCTGTGACAGCAATAGTGCGGTTGCCTTAGCCAAGGAACCAAGAGATCATGGGAGATCCAGACACATTGACAGAAAATATCACTTCATCAGACATCGAATAGAAGAAGGAATCCTCGTGGCAAAGAGGGTATCATCAGATGAGAACCCAGCAGATCCCCTCACGAAGGGACTAACTCGGGCTAAGCATCTCCAGCATGCTCGGAGCATAGGGCTAAAGGATGATATTAGTTTTAGTAGTTAGATAATCTTGAAATTTGTAAAATGGAAGTGACATTTGATGATAAATAAAAGCTGTTATTTATGAGTAAAGTGTTGCTATCTCTTGTCAATCGTTTACTATTATTTCTTTTTGCATGTTTTGACTTCCAGAATAATTATGTTATCGTTTATATCATATTATTCAAACTCTCCACAGTCGGTCATATGTTGGAAGTAGATATGAATCAAGACTGTCATGGGTTGGCTTGTAGAGGTTTAAGATGTTAGACAAAGCGGGGCTACAACACTCATGAGTGCTCATAAGTTCTGAGTATTGGATTCAACCCACACTCACTTGTATCACTTCATGGAATTTATCTCGAGTGATCGTGAGACGGTAATATCATATAAGTCTTCAAACCTAGAGATATGATTTGTTGCCTATGAGTTGGTTATGCATTGATTGCACGAAAACGCATTGGTAACTCGATGTTATAAACCGTGCCTTTGTGTGTAGTTCAACAAGTAGTAGAGCAAACATATGAGTCGAAGTTTATCTGTTCCTTCTAGGATTAGAAGCGATATCTGGGCCCCTCGATGATTTTGTTTTGACCTATGTACCGGGCCCGGTCAGAACTAAATTGATGTGTTCAGTTAAGTTCTATGTCAAACAAATCAGAAATCGGGAAACAAATGCTGGACAATAAGCAAGACCATGTTCCATGTATTTGTCCGGCTGATATCTAGAACAGAGGATTATATGATCACTTATCTAAAATGGCGCTTCATAGTTCAACCGAGTTTAAAGAGCTACGATTGCTGATCGGTTCCTGAAGTCATACTTGCAACTATAGTTATTAGACTTATCCAAGTGGGAGACTGTTGGATATAGTGTCTAAGTCCATAACTATATTTGGTATGTACTTTACCCGACCCGGCATGGTCCATTTGGGTTGCACTTCACCCGAACAATTTATGGATAATCGTTTGAGAATGGTATAAGTTATGATTTATTAATATATTATAAGTCCTAATATATTAATATAAAATCATATTATTTAATTAGTATTGATCTATAATTAATTTAGAATTAATTTAGAGATCAAAAGTATGACTAATTAAATATGGGCTCTTGTATTTATATAGTGTGGGCTAATGCTTATTTGGAATGGGCTAGGCTTGCATGGAAAGTCCATGGATACTCCATGGAGCTTTAACCCATGGATGTCATGGAAATGAAAAGACATGGGTATTAGGGTTTACATGGATGTAACCCTAATCCACCACACTATATAAAGGAGGCTTTAGTTCTTGAAATTGCACTAGTTGATGTGTGTAAACTAAGAGGGCCGATTTCAAGAGGTTTGTGACTATTCTCTCAAGTTTCCAAGTTTGTGGTGATTTGTGACTTCCATTTGAGGCATCCACATTATTGGTGCTAGGCTCTCAAACTCCAAGAAATCAACTACTACTACAAGGTAAGTAATTCTACTAGTTTTATTTGATTCAAGTACCCCATGCCATGCTAGTTAGGATAAGAACCTTGGAAAAATAATTATTTGCATGTATCTTAGTCAAACATAGATCCAAGGTTTCTAGGGTTGCATGTACACCATATGAGTGTTAGAATGCTCAAAACCCATCACATAGATCCGATCAAATAATAGCCTATAATGCATCTTTATGGCTATAACATAAATCATTTAGCACATAACATCAATTTAGGCATCTTTCCTAAAATACGCTAGTGCTCGTGTCTAAAATATAGCAGACACTCATCTCACAATCATTGCTTAGCATTCTAAGTTTAAGTCTAGAAACCCTACAAATTCCTAGTTCGCTTAAACTAATACTCTGATACCAACTGTGACATCCCCATTTTCACGACTAGAAAAGACCGATTTGTTTATGCTTTATTTGAAAACTAGAGTATACTTTTAAAGAAAAATGTTGCGGAATTTGTTCCCAAAAACATGATAAAGAATTTATCAAAGCATTTCCGAAGAAATGTATTTTCATTATATTAAAAACCTCGGGATGTCATTGTCAATACAGATCAAAAGCATAAACAGAACCAACATAGGCCTTACAACATCTATTTATTCTAATGACCTATATTCCATTGATCTCTCATCAGACCATCACTCCTGTGCTCTTTTGCCACGACCTGTATACAAGAAACTGAGTGGGTCAGGCTTGGGAGCCTGGTGAGCATATAGGGTTTTCATCCCATAATAATTAAGTTTATTAATTTCATCAAATCATTCAACACGATTACCCGTCCCCGTTATCCTCACCTTATGTCCCTAAAACATCTATTATAAGGGACCTAGCCTAAGGATTTTCATCGAGATGGACAACATTGCTTAGAGGATTCCTCAACAATACATGTCAAATAAGGCAACCATGAGGGGGATGGATTACACCTGGTGAACACGTAGTTCAAATAAACACCTACAGGTTGCGAGCCTGCCAGTGTTCCATTGGATTGTCTAGAATAGTCCGTGGTCGTCATCTATACTCCTCTAGATGACTAGATCATCGTAAACATCGAGGTCTCTCATCATTTTATCACACATCAGCTTTTTCATCTACCCATGTTTTACCCAACATTTTCGTAGATATAAAATACATATACAGTTTAAATCCTTTAAAACATGTATAAATCGTTCATCCAGCATAGATATCAAGAACACAGATAATATGGACATATATCACATAATTTGTATTAAATACTTCATATCTATGTGTAAGATTAAACTAACTATGCACTCACTTGTTAAAGTGGTGATTCCAACTTGGACAGCGCTTCGCTTCGTAACAATACAATTTCCTTCGACGAAACCTAGTATTATTACCACTACATTTTAGTCTAATATTTATCGCGACTAATTACGATCGTTATTATTTTATAAGTGTTAAACAATACTTTTCAACCACTATGTACAGACAAGGGCCGGACATGAAACACCGTAGGCATGACCATTTTGGCATTATAGCACTTCTGAAATCCAACAACCTTATGCGGCCTTTCCAACCAGATTTCCCGTACTGCGAGTTGTTAAAATATTATAATAACATTTTATATATTATATTTTATAATATATATTGTTTATAAGTTTATAATAACGATAATAAATTTAAATCTAAGCTATAATTAAAGTAGGATAAGCATAGCTCACTTACCGGGAGGTTTGGCTAGAAACCGGGTTCTACGGGGGCAGAGTTTCCGAGCCAAAAAGCTCTTTTTCTCGGAGCCTTCGGGCGCTCTAGGGCTTTCCTCTAGCACTTAGAAGCTACTAGAGCTTTTGGAGGGCTTAGAGAGAAGTTAGAGAGAGAGAGAGAGAGAGAGAGAAAGGCTTTTTGTGTGAAGAAAATGGGGTGCTCTCGCATCCTATTTATAGGCTGGAAAATGGCCCAACTCGTTGAGTTTGAGCCTCCAACTCGTCGAGTTGGTGTGCCACATGTCACCATCTGGTGGCAAGGCGTGGGGAGAAAGCAAGGGCCCAGATTCAGCCGCGTCACCCTCTTCGCAACAGCACACTCCCGATTTCTAAATTCCATAACTTTTGCATACGAGCTTCGTTTTCGACGTTCTTTATATCCACGCATAGGTATTGACAATATCTACAACTCTCCTTTTGACTCCATCGGCTAATTCTTAACCGATTTGAAATGTAACAGTATGAGAAGATTACACTGTTTAACGACCGTGTAAAATTCATAACTTCTACATACAGACTCCGTTTTCGACTGTCTTTTTGATCGTTGAGCTCCTATTAACGAGATCTTTAATTTTCATTTAGGTTGTTCGAATTCCGGGATGTGCACTGTTATGCTAAATCTTAGAAAAATCATAACTTCCTCATACGAAATCGGATTTGGATGTTCTTTTTATGCACGTTCTTGGTTTAACGTATACTACGACTTTCGTTTAGATCGATAAGGCGAAAAAGTAATTTATCAAAAATTCACTTTTTTTTTACGTTACACGATGTCATGCCGGTTTAGCCGTAAAACTTCGACAGGTCATAACTTCTTCGTTATAACTCGGATTTTGGTGTTCTTTATATCTCCGGAATCCTTGTCACAACCACTACAACTTTATTCATAGATATTGGGTTTATCTATCATTTCATTTTTGACGATTGTTTTCATTCTTAATTTATTATAAGTTATAAATGAGTATAATGCTCATAAAATCACATAATTCACATAATATTCAACTAATTCCTCTTTATTACTTCAAAATAGGTTACAATTGTTGACCATAACTATTACATCATCATACTAATGCTTAGCCTAGAAACACTGGCGTTACATACAATTACATGCAACAAAGCATAAATAATCTTTCGACTAAAGGACCCAACCCTACAACAGTTAGACTCAAAAGAGAGCTGCGCAATATGGCAAAATCCTTCACTCTAGGATTATTTAACCTCCATAGAATGTAGCCTAATGTATTCATTTGATAGTTAGCTCCCATCAATGTGAGTCCCACAAAGCAAAAAGCAAGCAACATTCGAGCAGTGGAGTCGACTGGCACTAAAACACAATAAAATCAGACATATCTGTTGGATTAGTGTCTAAGTCCGTAACTATATTTGGTATGTACTTGACCCGAGTGTGCATGGTCCTTTTGGGTTGCCTTCACCAAAGCAACTTGACAAGGTAATTTGATATGAGAGAGAAGATATTATGGTTTATTAATATATTATAAGAATAATATATTAAAGGAGAAATCATATTTATTTAATTAGTATTAGTCATAAATTAATTAGGAATTAATTTGGTGACTAAAAGAGATTAATTAAATAAAGGGGTATAAACTGTCAAATGTGTGATAGTTGGTTTTTGGGCTGGGAAACCTAATGGACTAAGGGGGAACGAAATTATGATGAGGGATCATCATATTTTCGTCTAAGGGCCTCATTCCAGAAGGTTCCTTGGGCTGCTTGGTGGGTAAGCTATCCATTAGGGTTTAAACTGAAACCCTAGCACCCTACAGTATAAATAGATGC
Source organism: Lactuca virosa (assembly GCF_052849685.1). Lineage (NCBI taxonomy): Eukaryota > Viridiplantae > Streptophyta > Magnoliopsida > Asterales > Asteraceae > Lactuca > Lactuca virosa. Next base: position 267,008,738 of record NC_136427.1, read on the forward strand.
CCTATGCTTCAATTTTAGGCCACTTGATTCCAAGGGAAACCCTAGGGCCGAAATTAGCATCCTTCCCCTCTCTCTCTTAATTGCCTTCTTGCTTCAAGGTGTTTGTGAGCCATTAGAGGCACTACAATTGTGGTGCTTGCTTTCAAGAGTTCAAAAGATCAAGGAAACTAGTTGTTATTGCTATATAACAACAGAGGTATGACTACTACACTTCTATATAATTTTCGAAAATTATAGAAGCATGCTAGGGTTTATTTTGTGTTCATATAGTTGTATGTCTTATAGTGAAAACATAGATCCAATTAGGGTTGCATGCACACATAGGATTGTTTGTATAAAACCTATCAGTGGTATCAGAGCCTTTGGTTTTTGTTTTCAATTTGATTTGATACATATTATGAATTTGACAAATTAGGGTTTATGGCAAGTAAACCCTAAGGCTTGGTGGTTTTCGAAAATAGGGTTAAGAAACCCTAGTTGGCGATTTTTTGTAGGGTTCTTAAACTTTTTTGTCTAGCCTCCAAATTTCGAAATTAGGGTTATGAAACCCTAGGGATTTCGAAAATCCCTTGCCCCCCAAGACAAGATCCCAAAATTTTAGGGATTTGGATAATGCCATCTTTGTGATTATCAACTTAATTGTTTAAACTAGATAATTGAAGATCTTGAATTATCCTTTCCATAAATTTCGAAATCTAGGGGATAAAAAGGATTAGGATAAATTAATTGTTTAATTTTATGATAATCCTTCATGATTTAATAATTTAAATTAATTGTTTAATTTTGATAATTATTAAATCAAAGATTTTTGGTGTTTAAAATTTTAAATTAAATTGTCTAATTTTCGAAAATTTTAAATGCAACAAAGACACTAGTATTTTAAAATGTTTTAAAATACACCCTTATACAATTATGATATTATAAGATTAATTATTATACATATGTATAAGAATAAGCTAGTCTTATCGCTAGTAGGCCTCATTCACGAAGCCAGTCTATAAGGTGGGTATAAGGTTGCTGCCTATAAAATGGCGCTTAATGGATGTACACTCACATATACCGCTTGCTTGACTGGTGGAGGGTCGTTAGCCGAACAGATAGGATAGGGCACTTAATTCCTCATTATAAGTATAATGGAAATATTAAAGTAACTACATTGTTTTACAAATTCCCACTCTTAGTTACTTTAGGGTAAAATGTGAAAATGATGCTATTCCATGGAATTACACTTTGTACCCCTGTCAAACGTTAGTGGAGCGTGCGTGGTTAACCAGCACACTAATTTGGGATTGACATTGGTGACAAAGGGTGGCTCGATGTCTTATCATAGATCAATGGAGCGTGCGTGGCTAACCAGCACATTGATTAGGTGATGAAGACATTGAGTGCACCATGATAATTCGCATGGTTATTCACAAACTTGTTTGCGATCCTCGGCATCCCAGTCGCAAATTTGAAGTGCATATCGAGATTTAAACATGCCATTGAAATGTTCAATGAATCTCAAAAGAAATCTAGGAATTTTCAAATACATTTAAAACTTAACCTCTTTCGTTTTTCATGGTGAATATTAGTGAATCGTCATTCACTTACCTTCAAATTATTTACTTTTAGATTACGGCATCCCTTTTCTAAGTTGTAAATAATGTTGTTGGATCCTAGCCCTAATTTCTCATGTGGGTGTTTAATTAGGGATTCATTCTAATCAAACTTTGTTCCTTTCTATTTCAGATGTCAAACGCAAACACAAACAACAACACTTTTGGGTCATTCTCGCTGATGAACCTGTGTCAAAAGGTGACATTTGATGGCTCGAACTTCAACGAGTGGATGAGATACATTCGCATGATAACTCGTTATGAGGACAAAGAATATGTCCTAGACGAGAAGCTTGAAAGGATCAACCCAGAAGAAGCTACTCCTGAAGAGATGGCCGCCTTTGAGGCCCACGAGCGTGATGCAACGAAAGTTCATTGCATCATGTTGGCCACCATGAACCTCGAACTCCAAAAGTCCTATGAGGACTTGTATCCATATGAGATGCATCAAGATTTGCTGGACAGGTACCACCAGAGCGCGAGGCAAGAGCGCTATGAGATCATCACCAACATGATCACCGCTAAGATGGGGAGTGGAGAATCCCTAACTGCTCATTTGCAAAGAATGCAAAGATATGTTGATCGTCTTCTCAAACTTAATGTTAAGTTTGATGAGGATTTGGCTATCGACATCATCCTCCACTCCTTGCCTTCCTGCTACAGCCAGTTCAGAATGACCTACCACATGAATAAGGAAGAGGTCACCCTAAGTAAGCTTCAAGGGCTCCTGAGGACAGCTGAGAGCAACCTCAAGGACAAATCTGTTGCATCATCCTCTACTGTAGCTGCTCCTGTGTTGGCAATTGGCCAAGGAAAGGGAAAGAAGAGGAAGGCTCCTTACAAGAGCCACCATAAGGGTAAGACCCAAGATGGTTCTTCTTCTAGTGGGACCAAAGCAGGTTCTGTTAAGCCCTCTTCTGACCCCAAGGAAGCAGAGTGCTTCTATTGCCACCAGAAGGGCCACTGGAAACGAAGCTGCCCTAAATATCTGCAAGATATTAAGGATGGGAAGATAAAACCCACCTTCGCAGGTATGTATTTAATTAAATCTAATAACTCATCATTTGCTACTTCATGGGTTCTTGATACAGGGTGTGGTTACCACATTTGTTCTGATATGCAGGGCCTAAAAAGAAGTAGGGAAGTGGAGCATGGAAGGATAAACTTGATCATGGGAAACAAGAAGTCTTCACCAGTAACCAAGATCGGAGTTTATTCCTTAGTGTTGAGTAGTGGGTTAGGGCTAGATTTAAATAATTGTTGCTATTCGCCAGATATGGCAAGAAACATCATTTCTTTTCATGGTTTGTTTAGACAAGGTTTCAGATATTCATTTGATAATAGTAATGGTTATATTAATGCTTATTTGAATGGTGTCTTTTATATATGTATAAGATCAAGTCGTCTTACCGCTAGTACGCCTCATTCACGAAGCCGGTCTATAAGGGGGGTATAAGGTTGTTGCCTATAAAATGGCAACTTAATGGGTGTCCACTCTCACCCACCGCTTCCTTGATCGGTGGAGGGTCGTTAGCCGAACGGGTAGGACAAGGACTTATAAATTCTCATTAAAAGTATAATGATAATACTAAAGTAACTAAACTTTATTGAATTCCCAATCTTAGTTATTTTAGGAAAATGTGAATAAGGTGCTAATCCATGAAATTACACTTTACACTTTGTTTAAGTCGTTAGTGGAGTGTGTGTGGTTAACCGGCACACTAACTTGAACTTAACAAGGTAGGTAAAGGGTGACTTAATGTTTATCATAGTATCGATGGAGCGTGTGTGGTTAACCGCCACATCGATTGAGGGGTAATACATTAAGGGTACCAAGTAATTTGCATGGTTACTTCACACCTAGTTTTGTGATCCTCGGCATCCCAGTCACAAAACTTGAAGGGCACACTCGAGATTGAAACATGCCATTGAAGAAAGTTCAATGAATCTCAAAGAATCTAGGAGTTTCTAAACCAATTAAAACCTAATTAAATATTTCGTTTTTCATGGTGGAAATTGGTGAATCGTCATTCACATACCTTCAAATATCTTATAGCTTAGATTACGGCATCCCTCTTCTAAGTTATAAAATATTGTGTTGGGTCCTAGCCTTAATATTACATTTGGGTGTTTTGTTAAGGACTATCTCTATATCTAATCTAATCTATTCCCTCTTCTTTTCAGATGTCTTCCAATAACAATGCTTCTGGCTCAAACCCTACTAGCTCCTTCTCTCTCATGAATCTTTGTGGGAGAGTCATCTTTGATGGGTCCAACTTTACAGATTGGATCAGAAACATCAGGATGGTCACTCGGTATGAGAACAAAGAATATGTTCTCGACAAGGAGCTGAAGGTACCCGAGCCAACTGCTACTCCTGAAGAGCTTGCTGAATATGAGGTACATGAAAGAGATGCTACAAAAGTGGCATGCATCATGATGGCCACCATGACAGCCGAGCTCCAAAAGTCCTATGAGGATTATTATCCTTTTGAGATGCACCAGGACTTGATGGACCGCTACAAGAGCAATATGAAATAATCTCCTCCATGATAACAACCCGAATGAAGGATGGTGAACCCATCACGGGCCACATGCAGAAAATGCAAAGGTATGTGGACCGTTTACTGAAGTTGAATGTGAACGTCCCTGAGGAGTTAGTAATAGACATCATTTTGCACTCCTTGCCATCGTGTTATGATCAATTCCGCATGACATATCACATGAACAAGGAAGAAGTCACCCTCAGCAAACTTCAAGGACTCTTGAAGACCGCCGAAAGTGGTCTAAAGGGTAAGTCGGTTGTTACTACTCCTACTCCTACTCCAACTGCGGCCAATGTCTTGGCAATCGGGCATGGCAAAGGGAAGAAGAGAAAGAACCCTTCTAAGGGTACCAAGGGTAAGACCCTTGAAGGCTCCTCTTCAAGCAAAACCAAGAAAGGTTTCGTCACTCCTTCTGCTAACCCTAATGAGGCTGAATGCTTCTATTGCCATGAAAAGTCGCACTGGAAGCGAAACTGCCCAAAGTACCAGCAAGATTTGAAGGATGGGAAAGTAAAACCCAACCATGCAGGTATATACACTATATTGTCTAATAACTCACCTCATTCTAAGTCTTGGGTCCTTGATACAGGTTGTGGTATTCACATATGTTGTGATTTGCAGGGACTAAAAAGAAGTGAGAAGGTGGAGCAGGGAAATATAAACTTGATCATGGGAAACAGGAAAGCTTCACCTGTCACCAAGATAGGAGTTTATTCCTTAGTGCTAAATAGTGGGTTTACATTAGATTTGAATAAATGTTATTATTCGCCACAAATGGCAAGAAATGTTATTTCCTTTCATGCATTGTATAAACAAGGTTTTACCTTTTATTTTGATAATAATAATGGTAGTATTGATGCTTTCTTTAATAATGTTCTTTATTTTAAAGCATTACCTTGTGATGGCGTGTATGAAACTGTATCTATTGTAGATAATCTAGGAAATAATGTAGTGTGTATTAACTCTTCCACTAGATTAGATAAAGCATCCTTATGGCATTGTCGTCTTGGACATGTAAGCAAGAAATGCATAGGCCAACTCCAAAAGGATGGAGTCTTGGAGTCATTTGACCTAAAGTCAGATGATAGTTGTGAATCTTGTTTGCTGGTAAAATGACAAAGTCACCTTTTACTGACACTTGTGCTAGGGTGAAGGTTTGTTGGACCTCATACACACGGATGTGTGTGGACCCTTCAGAACCGCCACAAGAGATGCTAATCGATTCTATGTGACTTTTACTGATGATTTTAGTAGATATGGATATGTCTACCTAATCAAGCATAAGTCAGAAACCTTTGAGAAATTCAAAGAATTTAAGCAAGAAGTGGAGAATCAGTTGGGCAGGAACATTAAGATGCTTCGATCCGATCGTGGTGGTGAGTATCTTAGTACTGAGTTCCTTGACTATCTTAAGGAATGTGGGATTGTCTCACAATTGACACCTCCTAGGACACCATAGTTGAATGGTGTAGCTGAGAGGCGCAATCGGACCTTGTTGGACATGGTTCGTTCCATGATGAGTCGAGCTTCGCTACCAATCTCATTTTGGGGGTATGCCTTAGAGACTGCCGCCCATATCCTTAATCTAGTCCCTACAAAGAAGGTTGCCAAAACACCTCACGAGGTGTGGACTGGAAAAGTTCCCAATCTAGACCACATCAAGATTTGGGGTTGCGAGGCTTTCGTGAGACGCGAGACTCACGATAAGCTCGAACCCCGAAGCGAAAGGTGTATATTCATCGGCTACCCACAAAAATCCTTTGGTTACATCTTCTACAGACCCAGTGATAATGTGGTAGTTGTAGCAAGAAGAGGATTCTTTCGAGAGAGAGATATCATGAGCCAAGGAGACAGTGGGAGGCAAATTGACCTTGAGGAAATTCAAGAGTCAAGTGGTGAAGGAACCTCAAACCCTAGCCCTCAACCTGAGGAGGAAACTCCTGTTGAGACGACTGAAGAATCTATACCTCTGAGGCGTTCCACCAGAGTTAGGAATGCACCTGAGCATTATTATGGTTTTCATATTACTGCAGAAGGTGAGACACTTATCAGTGATAACACACTGGTAAATCTGGATGAGCCTAACAGCTACACGGAAGCCATGACAGGCCCTGAGGCTGCTAAATGGAAAGAGGCTATGGATAACGAGATACAGTCCATGTATGAAAATCAAGTTTGGAACTTGGTTGACAATGTACCTGATCGTAAGATAGTTGGGTGCAAATGGATCTTCAAGAAGAAGACCGACATGGATGGTAATGTACACACTTATAAGGCACGACTGGTTGCAAAGGGTTATTCTCAAACTCCGGGAGTTGATTATGATGAGACCTTTTCACCAGTGGCCAAGATTAAGTCTATTAGGGTTCTGTTAGCCATTGCTGCATTTCATGATTATGAAATATGGCAAATGGATGTCAAAACCGCTTTCCTTAAAGGAAAGTTGGCTGAAGATTTTTACATGGTTCAGCCAGAGGGTTTTGTCAGTACAGAGTACCCCAGTAGAGTGTGTAAGTTCGAGAAATCCATTTATGGATTAAAACACGCACCTCGCAGATGGAATCTTTGCTTTGATGAGAAAGTAAAAGAATTTGGCTTTTCAAGGAGTGAAGATGAATCTTGTGTCTATGTCAAGGCTAGTGGGAGTATAGTCAGCTTTTTGGTACTGTATGTGGATGACATACTACTCATAGGAAATGACATCCCAACCCTGCAGGAAGTAAAGTCCTGGCTTGGGAAGTGTTTCGCTATGAAGGACCTTGGAGAAGCTGCCTATATCCTAGGGATAAGGATTTTGAGAAACAGGAGTAAAAGACTAATTGGACTTAGTCAAAGCACCTATGTGGACAAAGTGTTGAAAAGGTTCAACATGCATAACTCCAAGAAAGGAGAGTTACCCATCCAGAGTAACTCCAGATTGAGTAAGACACAAAGCCCTAGTACTGAGGCTGAGATAGCAGAAATGAGTCGAATACCTTATGCTTCAGCTGTAGGATCGATCATGTATGCTATGACGTGTACTCGACCTGATGTAGCCTTTGCTTTGAGCATGGTTAGCATGTATTAGGGGAACCCTGGCAAGGCACACTGGACTGCGGTAAAGAATATCCTCAAGTACCTACGGAGGACTAAGGACTGGGTCCTTACCCTCGGTGGCAGTGAGGACTTGAGAGTTGTAGGGTACAGTGATGCTAGCTTTCAGACCGACATGGATAATTTCCGCTCTCAGTCGGGCTGGGTCTTTACTCTAAACGGAGGGGCAATTACTTGGAAAAGTTCCAAGCAGGAGACAGTGGCTGATTCCACTTGTGAATCAGAGTATATAGCAGCAAGCGAGGCAACAAAGGAGGCTATATGGCTAAAGAACTTCATCGGAGACCTTGGAGTTGTACCAGCTATAAAGGAGCCAATGGAGATTTTCTGTGACAGCAATAGTGCGGTTGCCTTAGCCAAGGAACCAAGAGATCATGGGAGATCCAGACACATTGACAGAAAATATCACTTCATCAGACATCGAATAGAAGAAGGAATCCTCGTGGCAAAGAGGGTATCATCAGATGAGAACCCAGCAGATCCCCTCACGAAGGGACTGACTCGGGCTAAGCATCTCCAGCATGCTCGGAGCATAGGGCTAAAGGATGATATTAGTTTTAGTAGTTAGATAATCTTGAAATTTGTAAAATGGAAGTGACATTTGATGATAAATAAAAGCTGTTATTTATGAGTAAAGTGTTGCTATCTCTTGTCAATCGTTTACTATTATTTCTTTTTGCATGTTTTGACTTCCAGAATAATTATGTTATGGTTTATATCATATTATTCAAACTCTCCACAGTCGGTCATATGTTGGAAGTAGATATGAATCAAGACTGTCATGGGTTGGCTTGTAGAGGTTTAAGATGTTAGACAAAGCGGGGCTACAACACTCATGAGTGCTCATAAGTTCTGAGTATTGGATTCAACCCACACTCACTTGTATCACTTCATGGAATTTATCTCGAGTGATCGTGAGACGGTAATATCATATAAGTCTTCAAACCTAGAGATATGATTTGTTGCCTATGAGTTGGTTATGCATTGATTGCACGAAAACGCATTGGTAACTCGATGTTATAAACCGTGCCTTTGTGTGTAGTTCAACAAGTAGTAGAGCAAACATATGAGTCGAAGTTTATCTGTTCCTTCTAGGATTAGAAGCGATATCTGGGCCCCTCGATGATTTTGTTTTGACCTATGTACCGGGCCCGGTCAGAACTAAATTGATGTGTTCAGTTAAGTTCTATGTCAAACAAATCAGAAATCGGGAAACAAATGTTGGACAATAAGCAAGACCATGTTCCATGTATTTGTCCGGCTGATATCTAGAACAGAGGATTATATGATCACTTATCTAAAATGGCGCTTCATAGTTCAACCGAGTTTAAAGAGCTACGATTGCTGATCGGTTCCTGAAGTCATACTTGCAACTATAGTTATTAGACTTATCCAAGTGGGAGACTGTTGGATATAGTGTCTAAGTCCATAACTATATTTGGTATGTACTTTACCCGACCCGGCATGGTCCATTTGGGTTGCACTTCACCCGAACAATTTATGGATAATCGTTTGAGAATGGTATAAGTTATGATTTATTAATATATTATAAGTCCTAATATATTAATATAAAATCATATTATTTAATTAGTATTGATCTATAATTAATTTAGAATTAATTTAGAGATCAAAAGTATGACTAATTAAATATGGGCTCTTGTATTTATATAGTGTGGGCTAATGCTTATTTGGAATGGGCTAGGCTTGCATGGAAAGTCCATGGATACTCCATGGAGCTTTAACCCATGGATGTCATGGAAATGAAAAGACATGGGTATTAGGGTTTACATGGATGTAACCCTAATCCACCACACTATATAAAGGAGGCTTTAGTTCTTGAAATTGCACTAGTTGATGTGTGTAAACTAAGAGGGCCGATTTCAAGAGGTTTGTGACTATTCTCTCAAGTTTCCAAGTTTGTGGTGATTTGTGACTTCCATTTGAGGCATCCACATTATTGGTGCTAGGCTCTCAAACTCCAAGAAATCAACTACTACTACAAGGTAAGTAATTCTACTAGTTTTATTTGATTCAAGTACCCCATGCCATGCTAGTTAGGATAAGAACCTTGGAAAAATAATTATTTGCATGTATCTTAGTCAAACATAGATCCAAGGTTTCTAGGGTTGCATGTACACCATATGAGTGTTAGAATGCTCAAAACCCATCACATAGATCCGATCAAATAATAGCCTATAATGCATCTTTATGGCTATAACATAAATCATTTAGCACATAACATCAATTTAGGCATCTTTCCTAAAATACGCTAGTGCTCGTGTCTAAAATATAGCAGACACTCATCTCACAATCATTGCTTAGCATTCTAAGTTTAAGTCTAGAAACCCTACAAATTCCTAGTTCGCTTAAACTAATACTCTGATACCAACTGTGACATCCCCATTTTCACGACTAGAAAAGACCGATTTGTTTATGCTTTATTTGAAAACTAGAGTATACTTTTAAAGAAAAATGTTGCGGAATTTGTTCCCAAAAACATGATAAAGAATTTATCAAAGCATTTCCGAAGAAATGTATTTTCATTATATTAAAAACCTCGGGATGTCATTGTCAATACAGATCAAAAGCATAAACAGAACCAACATAGGCCTTACAACATCTATTTATTCTAATGACCTATATTCCATTGATCTCTCATCAGACCATCACTCCTGTGCTCTTTTGCCACGACCTGTATACAAGAAACTGAGTGGGTCAGGCTTGGGAGCCTGGTGAGCATATAGGGTTTTCATCCCATAATAATTAAGTTTATTAATTTCATCAAATCATTCAACACGATTACCCGTCCCCGTTATCCTCACCTTATGTCCCTAAAACATCTATTATAAGGGACCTAGCCTAAGGATTTTCATCGAGATGGACAACATTGCTTAGAGGATTCCTCAACAATACATGTCAAATAAGGCAACCATGAGGGGGATGGATTACACCTGGTGAACACGTAGTTCAAATAAACAACTACAGGTTGCGAGCCTGCCAGTGTTCCATTGGATTGTCTAGAATAGTCCGTGGTCGTCATCTATACTCCTTTAGATGACTAGATCATCGTAAACATCGAGGTCTCTCATCATTTTATCACACATCAGCTTTTTCATCTACCCATGTTTTACCCAACATTTTCGTAGATATAAAATACATATATAGTTTAAATCCTTTAAAACATGTATAAATCGTTCATCCAGCATAGATATCAAGAACACAGATAATATGGACATATATCACATAATTTGTATTAAATACTTCATATCTATGTGTAAGATTAAACTAACAATGCACTCACTTGTTAAAGTGGTGATTCCAACTTGGACAGCGCTTCGCTTCGTAACAATACAATTTCCTTCGACGAAACCTAGTATTATTACCACTACATTTTAGTCTAATATTTATCGCGACTAATTACGATCGTTATTATTTTATAAGTGTTAAACAATACTTTTCAACCACTATGTACAGACAAGGGCCGGACATGAAACACCGTAGGCATGACCATTTTGGCATTATAGCACTTCTGAAATCCAACAACCTTATGCGGCCTTTCCAACCAGATTTCCCGTACTGCGAGTAGTTAAAATATTATAATAACATTTTATATATTATATTTTATAATATATATTGTTTATAAGTTTATAATAACGATAATAAGTTTATAAGTTTCATTCTTAATTTATTATAAGTTATAAATGAGTATAATGCTCATAAAATCACATAATTCACATAATATTCAACTAATTCCTCTTTATTACTTCAAAATAGGTTACAATTGTTGACCATAACTATTACATCATCATACTAATGCTTAGCCTAGAAACACTGGCGTTACATACAATTACATGCAACAAAGCATAAATAATCTTTCGACTAAAGGACCCAACCCTACAATAGTTAGACTCAAAAGAGAGCTGCGCAATATGGCAAAATCCTTCACTCTAGGATTATTTAACCTCCATAGAATGTAGCCTAATGTATTCATTTGATAGTTAGCTCCCATCAATGTGAGTCCCACAAAGCAAAAAGCAAGCAACATTCGAGCAGTGGAGTCGACTGGCACTAAAACACAATAAAATCAGACATATCTGTTGGATTAGTGTCTAAGTCCGTAACTATATTTGGTATGTACTTGACCCGAGTGTGCATGGTCCTTTTGGGTTGCCTTCACCAAAGCAACTTGACAAGGTAATTTGATATGAGAGAGAAGATATTATGGTTTATTAATATATTATAAGAATAATATATTAAAGGAGAAATCATATTTATTTAATTAGTATTAGTCATAAATTAATTAGGAATTAATTTGGTGACTAAAAGAGATTAATTAAATAAAGGGGTATAAACTGTCAAATGTGTGATAGTTGGTTTTTGGTCTGGGAAACCTAATGGACTAAGGGGGAACGAAATTATGATGAGGGATCATCATATTTTCGTCTAAGGGCCTCATTCCAGAAGGTTCCTTGGGCTGCTTGGTGGCTAAGCTATCCATTAGGGTTTAAACTGAAACCCTAGCACCCTACAGTATAAATAGATGCCCTATGCTTCAATTTTAGGCCACTTGATTCCAAGGGAAACCCTAGGGCCGAAATTAGCATCCTTCCCCTCTCTCTCTTAATTGCCTTCTTGCTTCAAGGTGTTTGTGAGCCATTAGAGGCACTACAATTGTGGTGCTTGCTTTCAAGAGTTCAAAAGATCAAGGAAACTAGTTGTTATTGCTATATAACAACAGAGGTATGACTACTACACTTCTATATAATTTTCGAAAATTATAGAAGCATGCTAGGGTTTATTTTGTGTTCATATAGTTGTATGTCTTATAGTGAAAACATAGATCCAATTAGGGTTGCATGCACACATAGGATTGTTTGTATAAAACCTATCAGTGGTATCAGAGCCTTTGGTTTTTGTTTTCAATTTGATTTGATACATATTATGAATTTGACAAATTAGGGTTTATGGCAAGTAAACCCTAAGGCTTGGTGGTTTTCGAAAATAGGGTTAAGAAACCCTAGTTGGCGATTTTTTGTAGGGTTCTTAAACTTTTTTGCCTAGCCTCCAAATTTCGAAATTAGGGTTATGAAACCCTAGGGATTTCGAAAATCCCTTGCCCCCCAAGACAAGATCCCAAAATTTTAGGGATTTGGATAATGCCATCTTTGTGATTATCAACTTAATTGTTTAAACTAGATAATTGAAGATCTTGAATTATCCTTTCCATAAATTTCGAAATCTAGGGGATAAAAAGGATTAGGATAAATTAATTGTTTAATTTTATGATAATCCTTCATGATTTAATAATTTAAATTAGTTGTTTAATTTTGATAATTATTAAATCAAAGATTTTTGGTGTTTAAAATTTTAAATTAAATTGTCTAATTTTCGAAAATTTTAAATGCAACAAAGACACTAGTATTTTAAAATGTTTTAAAATACACCCTTATACAATTATGATATTATAAGATTAATTATTATACATATGTATAAGAATAAGCTAGTCTTATCGCTAGTAGGCCTCATTCACGAAGCCAGTCTATAAGGTGGGTATAAGGTTGCTGCCTATAAAATGGCGCTTAATGGATGTACACTCACATCTACCGCTTGCTTGACTGGTGGAGGGTCGTTAGCCGAACGGATAGGATAGGGCACTTAATTCCTCATTATAAGTATAATGGAAATATTAAAGTAACTACATTGTTTTACAAATTCCCACTCTTAGTTACTTTAGGGTAAAATGTGAAAATGATGCTATTCCATGGAATTACACTTTGTACCCCTGTCAAACGTTAGTGGAGCGTGCGTGGTTAACCAGCACACTAATTTGGGATTGACATTGGTGACAAAGGGTGGCTCGATGTCTTATCATAGATCAATGGAGCGTGCGTGGCTAACCAGCACATTGATTAGGTGATGAAGACATTGAGTGCACCATGATAATTCGCATGGTTATTCACAAACTTGTTTGCGATCCTCGGCATCCCAGTCGCAAATTTGAAGTGCATATCCAGATTTAAACATGCCATTGAAATGTTCAATGAATCTCAAAAGAAATCTAGGAATTTTCAAATACATTTAAAACTTAACCTCTTTCATTTTTCATGGTGAAAATTAGTGAATCGTCATTCACTTACCTTCAAATTATTTACTTTTAGATTACGGCATCCCTTTTCTAAGTTGTAAATAATGTTGTTGGATCCTAGCCCTAATTTCTCATGTGGGTGTTTAATTAGGGATTCATTCTAATCAAACTTTGTTCCTTTCTATTTCAGATGTCAAACGCAAACGCAAACAACAACACTTCTGGGTCATTCTCGCTGATGAACCTGTGTCAAAAGGTGACATTTGATGGCTCGAACTTCAACGAGTGGATGAGATACATTCGCATGATAACTCGTTATGAGGACAAAGAATATGTCCTAGACGAGAAGCTTGAAAGGATCAACCCAGAAGAAGCTACTCCTGAAGAGATGGCCGCCTTTGAGGCCCACGAGCGTGATGCAACGAAAGTTCATTGCATCATGTTGGCCACCATGAACCTCGAACTCCAAAAGTCATATGAGGACATGTATCCATATGAGATGCATCAAGATTTGCTGGACAGGTACCACCAGAGCGCGAGGCAAGAGCGCTATGAGATCATCACCAACATGATCACCGCTAAGATGGGGAGTGGAGAATCCCTAACTGCTCATTTGCAAAGAATGCAAAGATATGTTGATCGTCTTCTCAAACTTAATGTTAAGTTTGATGAGGATTTGGCTATCGACATCATCCTCCACTCCTTGCCTTCCTGCTACAGCCAGTTCAGAATGACCTACCACATGAATAAGGAAGAGGTCACCCTAAGTAAGCTTCAAGGGCTCCTGAGGACAGCTGAGAGCAACCTCAAGGACAAATCTGTTGCATCATCCTCTACTGTAGCTGCTCCTGTGTTGGCAATTGGCCAAGGAAAGGGAAAGAAGAGGAAGGCTCCTTACAAGAGCCACCATAAGGGTAAGACCCAAGATGGTTCTTCTTCTAGTTGGACCAAAGCAGGTTCTGTTAAGCCCTCTTCTGACCCCAAGGAAGTAGAGTGCTTCTATTGCCACCAGAAGGGCCACTGGAAATGAAGCTGCCCTAAATATCTGCAAGATATTAAGGATGGGAAGATAAAACCCACCTTCGCAGGTATGTATTTAATTAAATCTAATAACTCATCATTTGCTACTTCATGGGTTCTTGATACAGGGTGTGGTTACCACATTTGTTCTGATATGCAGGGCCTAAAAAGAAGTAGGGAAGTGGAGCATGGAAGGATAAACTTGATCATGGGAAACAAGAAGTCTTCACCAGTAACCAAGATCGGAGTTTATTCCTTAGTGTTGAGTAGTGGGTTAGGGCTAGATTTAAATAATTGTTGCTATTCGCCAGATATGGCAAGAAACATCATTTCTTTTCATGGTTTGTTTAGACAAGGTTTCAGATATTCATTTGATAATAGTAATGGTTCTATTAATGCTTATTTGAATGGTGTCTTTTATTTCAATGCATTACCTTGTAATGGGATTTATGAATCTGTGTTAGTTATTGATAATTTAGGAAATGATGTTTTGAATATTGATTCATCCACAAGTTTGGACAAAGCATGCTTGTGGCATTGTCGCCTTGGCCATGTGAACAAGAAACGCATAGCCCAACTCCAAAAGGATGGAGTCTTGGAGTCTTTCGACCTTAGGGACGATGACGTGTGTGAGTCTTGTTTACTTGGGAAGATGACCAAGTCACCCTTTACTGGCACATGTGAAAGGGGTGAGGGTGTATTAGATCTCATACACACAGATGTATGTGGACCCTTTAGATCCACCACAAGGGACGCTTGTCGCTTCTACGTGACTTTTACAGACGATTATAGCAGATATGGATATATCTACTTAATCAAGCAAAAGTCAGAAACTTTTGAAAAGTTCAAAGAGTTCAAGAATGAAGTGGAGAATCAGTTGGGCAGGAAAATCAAGATGCTTCGATCTGATCGAGGGGGAGAGTACCTAAGTCTTGAGTTCCACGACTATCTGAAAGAGTGTGGAATAGTTTCACAATTGACGCCTCCTAGAACGCCACAATTGAATGGTGTGGCTGAGAGACGTAATCGAACCTTGTTGGACATGGTTCGCTCTATGATGAGTCGTGCTTCGTTACCAATCTCATTCTGGGGGTATGCCTTGGAGACTGCCGCCCATATCCTTAACTTAGTTCCCACCAAGAAGGTTACCAAAACGCCTCACGAGATGTGGACAGGGAAAGCTCCCTCGTTAGCACATATCAAGGTTTGGGGTTGTGAAGCTTTCGTAAGACGAGAGACTCACGACAAGCTAGAACCTCGTAGTGAGAAGTGTTATTTCATCGGCTATCCACAGAAGTCTTTTGGTTATCTCTTCTATAGACCAAATGACAATGTTGTCTTTGTTGCTAGGAGAGGGGTTTTCAGAGAAAGAGAACTCATAAGCCAAGGAGACAGTGGGAGTCAGATTGTCCTTGAAGAGCTTCAAGAGTCAGGAGAAGAAGGAACCTCTGACACTGGCATGCAACCTGAGGAGGAAACTCCTGTTGAACCTATTGACCAGTCCTTACCTCTTAGACGTTCAAGTAGAGTTGTTGTTCCACCCCAGTTTTATGGTTTCCATATTACTACTGACGGGGATACGTTTATTAGTGATAGTACACTAGTAAATCTGGACGAACCTAACAGCTACAAGGAAGCCATGGCAGGCCCAGAGTCTGTTAAATGGAAAGAGGCAATGGATAGCGAGATTCAGTCCATGTATGACAACCAAGTTTGGAATTTGGTTGATAATGTGCCAGGTCGTAAGACGGTCGGGTGCAAGTGGATCTTCAAGAAGAAGACAGACATGGATGGGAAAGTGCACACTTATAAAGCGCGATTGGTCGCGAAGGGCTTTACTCAAACTCCTGGAGTTGACTATGATGAGACCTTCTCACCAGTTGCGAAAATAAAGTCTATTAGGGTAATGCTTGCGATAGCTGCGTTTCATGATTATGAAATTTGGCAGATGGACGTAAAAACCGCTTTCCTAAATGGGAAGTTGGCTGAGGATGTTTACATGAATCAGCCAGAGGGTTTTGTCGATGCAAAGCATCCAAATAGAGTGTGCAAGCTTGAGAAATCCATTTATGGATTAAAGCAAGCATCTCGCAGATGGAATCTTTGTTTTGACGATAAGGTCAAAGAGTTTGGTTTTCTGCGAAATGAAGATGAGTCATGTGTATATGTCAAGGCCAGTGGGAGTATAGTGAGCTTCCTCGTATTGTATGTCGATGACATACTACTCATAGGAAACGACATCCCAACATTGCAGGAGGTCAAGTCCTGGCTTGGGAAGTGTTTCGCTATGAAGGACCTCGGAGAGGCTGCATATATTCTGGGAATAAGGATAGTGAGAGACAGAAGTAAGAGACTGATAGGACTCAGTCAGGATACATACTTGGAAAGGGTACTAAAACGTTTTAGTATGGAAAATTCCAAGAAAGGGGAGTTACCAATCCAATGCAATACCAAACTGAGTAAGACTCAGAGCCCGAGTACAGAGGCAGAAATAGTTGATATGAGCCGAGTACCTTACGCTTCCGCAGTTGGCTCAATTATGTACGCTATGACCTGTACTCGCCCTGATGTGGCTTTCGCTTTGAGCATGGTCAGCAGATATCAAGGGAATCCTGGTAGGGCACATTGGATTGCTGTCAAGAATATTCTTAAGTACCTACGAAGGACTAAGGAATGGTTTCTAGTCCTGGGTGGGAGTGATGACTTAAGGGTGCGAGGGTACAGTGACGCTAGTTTCCAGACAGATCGGGATAATTACCGATCGCAGTCGGGCTGGGTATTTACCCTGAATGGAGGAGCAGTGACTTGGAAAAGTTCCAAGCAAGAAACCGTAGCTGATTCAACGTGCGAATCAGAGTACATTGCGGCAAGCGAGGCGTCAAAGGAGGCTATATGGTTGAAGAACTTCATTGGAGACCTTGGAGTTGTGCCATCCATAAAGGAGCCCATGGAAATTTTCTGTGATAATGAAGGAGCGGTTGCCTTAACCAAGGAACCAAGGGATCATGGCAGATCTCGACATATCGACAGGAAATACCATTTTATTAGACATCGGGTAGAAGAGGGACTCCTCATTTGGAAGAGGGTATCGTCAGAAGATAACCCAGCAGATCCCCTCACGAAGGGACTGAGTAGGGTTAAACATTTGCAGCACGCTAGGAGCGTAGGGCTGAAGGACGATATTAGTTTAGATTAGATATGTAGGAAACTTGTAATGGATGATCATGTATTCAACATTTGATGATTAAATAAAGGTGTGTTATTTATAAGAAAGCTTCTATCTTGTGTTGATTATTTATCTATTGTTTAAATTTTGCATGTTTTGACTTCCTGAATAATAAGATTATTCGAACAGTCCACAATCGTTCATATGTTGGAAGTAGATATGAAGGAAGATTGTCATAAATTTGTTTGTAGATTGTCTGAAAAGTTTTAGACATAGCAAAGGTTTGCTGCAAAGTTTATGAGTGCTTATGAAATTTGTATTGAGCATTGGAATAGACCCACACTTGCTGGTATCACTTCATGAATGTTATCACAAGTGATCGCAAGATGATAATATCATATAATCTTTAAACCTAGAGATATGGTTATTGGTTGCTAGTTGATTATACATTGATAATGCGAAAACGCATCAGTAACTTGATGTTATAAAACACATTATTGTGTGTGGTTTAACTAGTAAATGATAAAGGCATATTAGTCGACGTTTTTCTGTTCCTTTTATTCTATGAGAATAAAAGCGATATCTTGGCCACTTGATGATTTGGTTTGACTTATGTGCCGGGCCCGGTCAGGATGAAGTTGATGTGTTCAACTGAGTTCTATGTCGAACAAATCAGAGATCAAGAAATAAAATGCTAAACAATAAGTATTGTTAGCATGATATCTAGAACAGAGGATTATACGATCCCTTATCTGAAGGACAGATTATTGGTCAGAGTTGACAGCGGCTATTGAAAGCTACGATTGCTAATCGGATACAGAAGTCATATGTGAGATGTAGTTACTAGACTTATCCAAGTGGGAGACTGTTGGATTAGTGTCTAAGTCCGTAACTATATTTGGTATGTACTTGACCCGAGTGTGCATGGTCCTTTTGGGTTGCCTTCACCAAAGCAACTTGACAAGGTAATTTGATATGAGAGAGAAGATATTATGGTTTATTAATATATTATAAGAATAATATATTAAAGGAGAAATCATATTTATTTAATTAGTATTAGTCATAAATTAATTAGGAATTAATTTGGTGACTAAAAGAGATTAATTAAATAAAGGGGTATAAACTGTCAAATGTGTGATAGTTGGTTTTTGGGCTGGGAAACCTAATGGACTAAGGGGGAACGAAATTATGATGAGGGATCATCATATTTTCGTCCAAGGGCCTCATTCCAGAAGGTTCCTTGGGCTGCTTGGTGGCTAAGCTATCCATTAGGGTTTAGACTGAAACCCTAGCACCCTACAGTATAAATAGATGCCCTATGCTTCAATTTTAGGCCACTTGATTCCAAGGGAAACCCTAGGGCCGAAATTAGCATCCTTCCCCTCTCTCTCTTAATTGCCTTCTTGCTTCAAGGTGTTTGTGAGCCATTAGAGGCACTACAATTGTGGTGCTTGCTTTCAAGAGTTCAAAAGATCAAGGAAACTAGTTGTTATTGCTATATAACAACAGAGGTATGACTACTACACTTCTATATAATTTTCGAAAATTATAGAAGCATGCTAGGGTTTATTTTGTGTTCATATAGTTGTATGTCTTATAGTGAAAACATAGATCCAATTAGGGTTGCATGCACACATAGGATTGTTTGTATAAAACCTATCAATATCCTCATACGAAGTCCTCGATCTCTATCTCCCAGCATCTCGGATGCACCTTCACCCTGCCCTCACTCTCTCAAGAGTGGGTAATAATCCTCATGCTGACCCGCCATATACTACACCCACTCATGAAACTTCCACCAACCCTGCAACACTCGTGTATGCTAATCATACATAACACTGGATCCTATAGACGGTCGGATACTTGATTCTACCTTAAGCCCTTTATCAAAAAATAACAGGAAATAAGGCTAAACCATACATTCTCAGGCTATAGAATCTTAGCTATGTACAACTATGCTATATACACTAAGCAACTACAATAATGATGTCAATTTCATATAAGGACGACCCTAGACTATCAGGCATCATATAATCAGACAATTCTATCATGCAATTCCTGAAGATCCTCAGCCTATCACTAGCATGTTGTTCTAACTTATCATAATATCAAGTAATAGTGTGGTAATTTGGGGTCTACTTACTGGCTCCGGCTGATCGTACACATCACATCCTCTTTTGGTTATTTTGAAAGCAACTGTGATTTTTTAAGACCTTACTTTGAAAATCATTTTTAAAACCCTTTTCCTTAGTTTGAGACTAGATTCACATGAGTGTTCCTCCAATTCACTCAAACCAAGGCTCTGATACAAACTTGTAACATCCCTAAAAATCATAACTAGTTTAGAACTTTCAAAACAACCCATTTACTAATAAAAGTGTTTACAAAATCATTGTTTCCAAAACATTCTTTAAAATCAGAATCTCCCATGATCCAATCAGTAGTAAAACCAAGGAGGTGTACGGTCACGCCTTCCCCTTGCCACGGTCCTCTGAAGAACCTGAAACCATAAACAAAACTGTAAGCACAAAGCTTAGTGAGTTCCCCCAAAGTACCAACACACAACAGATAACATATTCAAATAACAGCATGTACTGGGTCCACAGCTAAAGACTGGATTACCCCTGAGCCCACAGTATGAGTCTGGCTTGCCTATCGGGCCCACAGCTCATATCTGGCTTGCTCCTGAGCCCACATCATAAGTCTGGCTTGCCCTCGGGGCCCGCAGCTTATTTCTGGCTTGCTCCCTGACCCAATTAGTTATCGGACTGGAATACCAATGTTCAGCCCCCAGTACGAGTCTTGCATACCAACTAGTCCTCAGCTCGTATCTGGAATGCTATCGAGCCCTCAGTATTAGTCTGGCATGGCTTTCCTGACCCTCAATTCATATCTAGAATGCTCCAGGGTTTGTTGGCTACAAGACAAAGCAATACAACCTCAACCCAACACAACATGTCTACATATAACAGATAACAAACATACAAATAATCAGACAGACAGGATCACATGTAGTCCTACAGATCTACAAAACTAGCATATCAGCAACTAGCATAATCATGCAGATCTATTCCATACTCAGCATATCAGTGTATAGCAGGATATCAATCCAATGGGCCGACCTTAGTGCCTTCGACCCGTAAGTACAGTGAGGAAAACTCACCTCGATCCGCTAATAATCAAATAACTGCTTGGACCGCCAAACCGGATAACCTCGCGCCAACTAACAATAAATACAATCTTAATCAATAATTAACACGATAACCCAAAACCCTTAGGTCAAAATTGGTCAACCCTGTTCAAAGTCAAAGTCAACGGTCAAGGTCCAATAGTCAATATTTCTTCCCAACGGAGTACATCATGGTACCAAGAGAGTACGCCCAACGTACTCTGATGTTGACCATGTTGGATTAATGTCTAAGTCCATAACTATATTTGGTATGTACTTGACCCGACCCGACATGGTCCATTTGGGTTGCACTTCACCGGCACAATTTATAGGGATAGTCTTTTGAGAATAGTATATTTATGATTTATATTAATATATTATAAGTTCTAATATATTAATATGGAATCATATTATTTAATTAGTATTGATCAAGAATTAATTTAGAATTAATTAAGTGATCAAAAAGAACTAATTAAATATGGACTCTTATATATATGGAATGGGCCAAGTTCATTTAGGTTGGGCTAAGCTTTCGTGGATGGTCCATGGAGCTTTTAACCCATGGATCCTATGTAAATGAAAGGTCATGGGTATTAGGGTTTACATGGATGTAACCCTAATCCTCCATAATATATAAAAGGGTCCTTGGCTCACAAAATAGGCACAAGTGTGTGAAAATAAGAGTGGGCCGATTTTAGTGTGCATACATATTCTCTCAAGTTCTTCCAAGGTGTTTTGGTGATTTGTGATTCCATTTGAGGCTTCCACACTATTGGGGCTAAGGTCTTAAAGCTTGAAGACATCAAGCTACATCAAAAGGTATGTCATCTAACTAGAACTTTGTAGTATAGGTGCTTCATAATATGCTAGTTAGGATGAAACCTTGGAATAGTTAATATTTGCATGTATAATAGAGAAAACATAGATCCAAGGTTTATAGGGTTGCATGTACACCATAAGAGTGTTAGAGTGCTCAAAACCCAACAGTGGTATCAGAGCCATGGGTTGTTTTCTGTTATATTGATGCAAATGTTTTATTTTCAAGTTGAAAAAAAAAAGAAAAAAAAACATGATGTTTGTCAAATTTTAAGATAATTACTTGTTTTGTGAAAAACGAATTATTTGTAAAATTTGAATCATTTGTTATATGAGTTGAATTAGGTCAAATTTAGTAAAAGATAAAATGATATGATTATTTTATTAGTTTTAAAAGTTTGATCTAAATGTTTTAAGGAGTTACATATTTTGTCATGAAATTTTGGAGCTCAAAAGTTTTTTTTAAAGTTGTGATCTTAAGGGTTTTTGAAACTTCCATAAGTTATGGATATGAAAGTTTTTTTTTTAAAAAAAATTTTGATTCAAAGTTTTTTTGGAGTTACAAAATTTGGTGTTAATGTTTTAAAGAATTCCATAACTTGTTCTTAAGTTATGGAACATGGAAATTTTCATCATAAAACACCATTAATTCCATAAGTTATGGAATCCAAAGGTTTTCAAGAATTACAAAACTTGCCCTCAAGTTTTGGAATTTGAGAAAAGTTTTTTATGAAAAAAAGAATTGAATTCTAAAACTCTTGGGTTCATAACTTAAACAATTAATTAAATGGTTTTAATTTTGAGTTTAATAATTGGAATTATGATGTTTTGTTGAATAGTTCAAATTAACTCTTATGGACTTTATTAATAGTTAATTAAAGCGTTTAATTAAAAGAGTATTATTAATCCATAAATATATGGTTTGAGTTTAATTAAATTAAAAGTCTAGTTTAATTAATAGATTAAACCACCAAGTATTTTAAATGTCTAAAATACACCCTTATACTATTATAATATTAAAAGTTTAATATATTATATGTATAAGAGCAAGTCGTCTTACCATTAGTAGGCCTCATTCACGAAGCCGGTCTATAAGGGGGGGGGGGGTATAAGGTTACTGCCTATAAAATGGCAGTTTAATGGGTGTCCACTCTCACTCACCGCTTCCTTGACCGGTGGAGGGTCGTTAGCCGAACAGGTAGGACAAGGACTATAATTCTCTCTTCATTATAAGTATAATGATAAATACTAAGTAACTAAACACTTATAAATTCCCAATCTTAGTTACTTAGGAAAATGTGAATAAGGCGCTAATCCATGAAATTACACTTTGCACTTTGTTTAAGCTGTTAGTGGAGCGTGTGTAGTTAACTGGCACACTAACCTGGACTTAACAAGGTAGGCAAAGGGTAACTTAATGTTTATCATAGTATCGTTGGAGCGTGTGTGGTTAACCGGCACATCGATTGAGGGGTAAATATTAAGGGTACCAAGTATATTTGCATGGTTACTTCACACCTTGTTTTGTGATCCTCGGCATCCTAGTCACAAAACCTGAAGGCCACACTCGAGATTGAAACATGCCATTGAAAAGTTCAATGAATCTCAAAAGAATCTAGGAGTTTCAAAACCAATTAAAACCTAATAATAAATTTCGTTGATCTTGGTGGAAATTGGTGAATCGTCATTCACCTACCTTCAAATATTTTATAGCTTGGATTACGGCATCCCTCTTCCAAGTTATAAAATAGTTTGTTGGGTCCTAGCCTTAATATATCATATTGGGTGTTATATTAAGGACTTAAATCAACTTTACGTGAATTTCTCCCATTGTTGATGTCTGGTTTAGACAACAATGATCTTCCCAAACCAAGCTTTCCTAATGAATATGACTTCCTGAGTTTGGCTCATGGAAGTCATACTTCTCTTCCTCCACCTCCTCGAATTATTCTCCCTAACCCACAAGTTCAAGGTCACTCAAGCCCTAATGGCAAGCAAGGTCTATGTGTGATCACATATTAGAGATGAAGTCACATATTGACAAGCCGGGAGAGTTGGGTGTCAAAGTCTTGAGAAAGTTGGATGTTCAATCACTTTCTAAGTCACATAGTGAGTTCCTTTGGGACTACTATGAAATAAACTATGACATGAACCTTAATGATCATATCTATTTGCTTGGTGCTGCTGAATCAGCAATGATTTGGAACGATAGTAAAGCAAATTTGATTAGAAGATCAACTTCCCAAAAACTTTATGGACAGTGACAATGGTGACACTGGAAATCTAGAAAAAGCATTCTCTTTGCAATGGAAAGGGATTGGCCATAGTCAACCCGATTGACCAAATGGTAAAGAGAAAGGCTAAGTCTGAGATAGTCCCATTAACAAAGGGTCCATATGTTTATTTTGCCAAAGGAAGGGGCGTTGATTGCAAAGCTGCCAAATTTACCTAAGGATGTTAAAGTCAATAAGTTTGACTCTACATCAGGTAGAGCCCATTATCTAACTCTGTTAAGTTCTATTCTGAGATCCTCATTACATGATGTGACTGGGTCACATGTTGATGTTTTAAGAATCAAAGAATAGAGAGAAATCTTAAAGGAAGTATATGCTGATTCTGATCGCGAAGGTGGATTTCGATCGCATCAGAATTTTGAGCAGTTGCTTAAGAAGTTATGATATATTGCTAAGGAATAGATAACAACAATTGTCCATGTGGATTGTAAGGATAAGTTTTTCCGCAAAGTTTTAAAATAAAAGAAAATTGTTTAATTTTATTTATTTGAAGTATCCTTACAATGGCATTTGTGGAAAATTGTTGCTTATATGATTCCACTGACAGCAATATTGGAAAATGGATTTGATTCTTTCATTTGTGGTAGTGTCTAAATTTACCAAATCAGGAAAGTTCCTCATCACCCAAGTTCCAATTGGACCGAAACTTGGAATCATGCAAGTTGAATAGTATGATGAATGAGAACTTTCAAGCATTGGAAAATCAAGACTAATTACTTGTTCACATGGATGTGTGAGTCAACTGAAGGACTAAAGGGATCGAGTACACATTCTTGTGCACTGGTCATGTCCACCACAAAGCTCGTTAAGACTATTTGATTTACTAAAGTTTAGTAAATATGGTTATACTTACAAGTTTAAGTATAATTCTGAAACATTGGAAAAGTCTCAATGTATGGCAGAACGAATGGGAAGAATCAAATTAGGCAGAAAGATAAAAGTTTCTCAAATCTGAAAAGATGGGAGAGTACTTTAGTATCATGTTTGTGATCATCTTAATGATTTAGAAATCATATCACAATTAGTCCTCTAAAGGTCATCTTAGTGCATTCTTATGACTAAGAAGAGGAGTCATGAATTGTTGAAATGGTTAGATCAGGAAGATGAGTCATACTTCGTTCCAAAAAATTCTTAGAGTCATACTCCAAGATTGTAACTTGAGTGACACATCTTAAAGAAAGGTTTAAAACACTTGTCAAATGTAAGAGTAAAAGTGTCCTACTCTTGTACATTTGAAATTGGTAAGTTGTGATATTTTGGATAAAACAAAGACCAACTAAGGCCAATTGTGTGAAGTGTTTGTCTTGATAAAGAATCCGCACTATCTCTTGAATATTTGGCAAGATAGTCTTATATGTCAAGAGGATAGTGGGAGTCTTAAAGATCCTAAAAAGAATTTCAAGAACTAATCAAGAATAAAACTTGAGGTTCTTCACTAGCACACGACTTGAGGTTTATAACCTATCGTGTTAACATATTATGTGCCCATTCCAGTTAAAGTTGGCTTTGCATAGGAGTTCTGAAAGTTCTCAATTGGTTGCATAACAACTTGGAAGCAATGGCAGGCCCTGTACTGCCAGGTGGCAAGAAGTTAAGATTGCATAAGTTCAGTCCATATGAGTTTGGATTTGTCATTATCCTTGTCTTGTGACTATGGTTTTGACAATTCACATGGATAAGAACACATACACCATAAAATCTAAGGGTCATAAGGTTTCTCTCCGATTCATGAAAATGATGGTGAGGAAACACTTCCACCAAGTAGATTTGAAGCAGATGGCAAAAGGTCTAAACAATTGAGACTATGATTACGACATCCCTTTTCATAGTTCTTAAATTGTTTAGACACACATGCATGCTATCTAAGGAAAGGTGTATGATTTTGATAAAGTTTTATCAAAGCATCTCGTATCAGAAATATGAACTTTGGTAAGAAAGTCAATAAAGTATTGATTTCTAGAAGTCCAGCTGATTTCTGAGTACATGTCAAAGCTAGTGGGAGCATAAGTGTTATGCTAATAATCATCATGTTAGTGGGAGCATGATAATTGTTGTTAGTGTTGCAAGTTAGCAATGTTAATTATAGAAAACAAAAGTTTCAGTTCGTGAGGCTGCAGGGATTGAAAAAGTTGTTTTGCTATAATTAAGGGAGAGGATATACTTCATTTCAGTTCTAAAGGCTTAGATTGAGACCTTAATCATCTTTAGTCAAGAATATATATATATATATATATATATATATATATATCTATATATATATATATATATATATATATATATATATATATATGAATTTCATGTTGGATTGGTTCAACTTAAGGAAATTCCATATATTGCGTTCTCAAAATTCGATTTTGATTACGGCATCCCTCTTCATAGTCAAATTTTGAAAACATGGCAAATAAAAATATTATAGCAAAAGACTGGTCTAGAATCATGTCTTTATGTGAGACATCATGAATCGTGTACCATTTGCTTTGGGTACAGGATCGATTGCATGTGCTATAATATTTGTCATTTCTAAATTTTTCCAAATGCCCAGAGGCATTAAGAAGGGAAAAGGTCTAGAATTGGATATGACTAAAATGATTAAGCAATTGTCGAGGACAATCTGAGGTTTACCAAAGATTGGTTGCTCAGGGACAGTTGGAAGTATAGTGCTAATTTTGGAAGGACCATATTGACATATTCTGAAAAGAGGCATCTCTTATTCAGAAGTGATAGTCAAAATGAGAATATGGAGTTGTCTCCATAGGTGGAAGTTATCTGTGTAAGATTAGAAAACTTAATGCAAGAAGCATGTCCAAAGCAATGTACTTTGAATATGAGACTTAGTTTCCATGGAGTTGATCTCCATTGGAATACCTTATAATGACTGTTGACAAGTCTTTGTGACTTTGTACATATTCATTACAGGAGGGTCAGTGCATATAAGTTTAAAATCTAAACAGATTTCGATAAATGATAGGAATTTGAAATTCTCACATTTTTCGATAAGGATTTGGGAGTGTGAAATTAGAATCATTGAAATTATGTTCAATTGGTTTATTTCACAAAGTAAGGATCATAGACAAACATAGAGTGCATACTTGGTGTATGGCAAAGCTATTGTTTAAGAAAAACATAGTGTACATGCTTGGAGCATGGGACAACTAGTGTTTTTAATTCAAGTATAAAGTTGATAAAACCGAAACAATGAATAATGAGTAATCAGTATGGTGATAAATAAAAGTGTTTATTTATATTCATAGGGTTTGATACCATATTTGATTCATTTATTCTTGTGTTTCACTTTGCATGTTTTGACTTCCAGAATAACTAAGTCGCTCTTCCTGAATGATTAAGTTATTCAAACGATCCATAGTCGGTCATATGTTGGAAGTAGATATGAATCAAGACTGTCATGGGTTGGTTTGTAGAGGTCCAAGTTGGTGGACAAAGTGGTGCTACAACACTCATGAGTGCTCATAAGTTCTGAGTATTGGATTCAACCCGCGCTCATTTGAATCACTTCATGGGTTTTATCACGAGTGATCATGAGACGATAATATCTTATATTCTTCAACCTAGAGATATAAGTTGTTACTATGAGTTGGTTATACATTGATTGCACGAAAACACATTTGGTAACTCGATGTTATAAAACGTGCCTTTGTGTATGATTCAACAAGTAGTAGAACAAGCCATATGAGTCGAAGTTTATCCATTCCTTTTACCTTCGGGATAAAAGCGATATCTGTGGGCCCCTCGATGATTTAGCGATGACACATGTGAGTGCTTGGCCAAGCCAGGACTGATTTGATTTGTTCAATCAGTCAGTCATCATAAATCGAAAATCGGGAAACAACAAATGGACAGAGAGAATGATTATAATCCATGTCTCAGTCCATATGATATCTAGAATGGAGGAATATATGATCCTTATCTAATGGACAAGTCATTGACAAGGTCAGAGTTCGACAGCGGCTTTAAGAGCTACGATTGCCAGTTGGGTTTTGAAGTCATACTCAATAATAGTTTTAGACTTATCCAAGTGGGAGACTGTTGGATTAATGTCTAAGTCCATAACTATATTTGGTATATACTTGACCCGACCCGGCATGGTCCATTTGGGTTGCACTTCACCGGCACAATTTATATGGATAGTCTTTTGAGAATAGTATATTTATGATTTATATTAATATATTATAAGTTCTAATATATTAATATGGAATCATATTATTTAATTAGTATTAATCAAGAATTAATTTAGAATTAATTAAGTGATCAAAAAGAACTAATTAAATATGGACTCTTATATATATGGAATGGGCCAAGTTCATTTAGGTTGGGCTAAGCTTTCGTGGATGGTCCATGGAGCTTTTAACCCATGGATCCTATGTAAATGAAAGGTCATGGGTATTAGGGTTTACATGGATGTAACCCTAATCCTCCATAATATATAAAGGGGTCCTTGGCTCACAAAATAGGCACAAGTATGTGAAAATAAGAGTGAACCGATTTTAGTGTGCATACATATTCTCTCAAGTTCTTCCAAGGTGTTTTGGTGATTTGTGATTCCATTTGAGGCTTCCACACTATTGGGGCTAAGCTCTTAAAGCTTGAAGACATCAAGCTACATCAAAAGGTATGTCATCTAACTAGAACTTTATAGTATAGGTGCTTCATAATATGCTAGTTAGGATGAAACCTTGGAATAGTTAATATTTGCATGTATAATAGAGAAAACATAGATCCAAGGTTTATAGGGTTGCATGTACACCATAAGAGTGTTAGAATGCTCAAAACCCAACAGACCAATAGCGGGGCACTGACCGCGTACGTGCAACGTACCACCAGGTACGCCCAACGTACTCAGCCCAGTCCAAAACTTTATTAAGAGCTTATTCCATTAAGGTCTTTCATCCAAAACTCAAATCCAAGCCCAAAATGATGTCCTAAGTCATAAAGTTTCCGACTTTATGACTTTGCATGACTATAAAGTGCTTAATGTCCAAAACACTAAGTTCTTAACCCAATAAGACATCACAAATCTTGCATGGAAGGGATAGAAGGGCCAATATCACATTTTTATAGTTCATAATAGCTTTATAATGGATAAAGTTTCCAACTTTATCCATTACAATGGTCCCAACAAACAAGATCTAGTCTTTAAGTCACAAAGGGACCCACAAGTTCATCTTTTTCAACTTAATCCATTAACTACAAGTCTCCAATTTTCAGATCTGAATCAAAATGATGTTTAGATGGATAAAGTTTCCAACTTTATCCATAACAAGGTCTCAAACTTTCAAGATCTAAACTTTATGAACTAAAATGACCAAAAGCTCATAACATCCAAAACTAGTTAGATCTAACAAATGCATCATCAAGATTCAAATTTTATACCTCTAGAAGATAGATCAAAGTGAACAAAGTCCATATCTACAAGCTCCAAAGCATCCAACACTTCTTTAAGAAGTTCCTTCTTCTCCAAGGTGCACCATGCATACTCCAAAGCACTCAAAAACACCTTCT
Organism: Lactuca virosa; assembly: GCF_052849685.1. Lineage (NCBI taxonomy): Eukaryota > Viridiplantae > Streptophyta > Magnoliopsida > Asterales > Asteraceae > Lactuca > Lactuca virosa. The sequence goes on from NC_136427.1 coordinate 267,038,042, forward strand.
TTTAGCACACAAGGCTTAACTAGGGTTAGGGTTCATGGAAGGGGTGTTGGAGGGGTGTATGTTGAGAATGGAGTGGGTTTGGGGGAGTTAAGGAGCTTAACTAGGGCTCAAACCATGAAAATAGGGTTTGGGCATTGATTTCGTATGCCTAACGTAGTCAGGGTGCCTCAGTACGCCCAACACACTCCCCTTTGTATGCCCAGCGTACTCAGCACAACCCAAAACCGACCAAACTTCAAACGAGCATAACTTCTTCGTTCTAACTCCGATTTTGACGTTCTTTATATCCACGGAAAGGTAACGAGAAGCTCTACACTTCTATCTGTTGGATTAGTGTCTAAGCCCATAACTATTTTGGTATGTACTTGACCCGATTGCGAGCATGGTCCTTTTGGGTTGCCTTCACCAAAGCAACTTGATAGGATGATTTATGGAGAAAGAGATTAATTATGATTTATTAATATATTATATGAATAATATATTAAGAGAGAAATCATATTATTTAATTAATAATAGTCAAGAAATAATCAGAATTAATTTTGTGGCTAAAAGACATTAATTAAATAAAGGGGACTAGAACTGTCAATTGTGTGATAGTTGGATATTGGGATAATGGACTCCATAGAGGATGGAGTGGACGAAATCAATGGGGAAACCCATTAGAATTCGTCCAAGGCCTCTAAAGGAGGAGTCAATGGGCTGCTTAGGGCCTAAGCAGTCAAATTAGGGTTTCCTTGTTAGATAACCCTAATAGCCTCACTATTTAATGACCCCTAGGGCACCAAAAACGTGGCTAACTGATTCCTTAGGGTTTCTAGACGTTTTTGGTGTCTTCTCTCTCCTCCTTCTTCATCCTTATTGATTATGGTGTTTTTGACTCCATTAGAGGTGTGACACTTGTGACACTAAGCTTTTAGAACCCAATTACAAGAAGGAATTGAGATTGTTATTGCTACATAACAATCAAGGTAATATCTAAACCCTAATTCATATGTTATTTGATTATCACATGCTAGATCTAGGGTTTATGGCTTTGGATGATTATTGCATGTTCATTAGACAAACTAGATCCAAAGCTTTAGGGTTTGCATGTACACCATAGGAATGTTGTTGTGCTCATAACCCATCAGTGGTATCAGAGCCTAGGATGTTTGTATGATGATTTGATGCTTAATTGTTCATTGCATGCTTGAAAATCGATTTTTTTTGGATTCTGATTGGCAGACTCGCCGAGTCCATGAATGGACTCGACGAGTAGGTCCTACTCGACAAGTTCCATTGTGGACTCGACGAGTCCAAGGCTCTGATGCCGAGATTTTCGAATTTTCTGCCAGATTTTGTTGAGGATAATTGCCAAAACTCGTTTTTCTTGCCAAAATCTGAATTTTTAAGTTTGGAATGGTTATCCTCATCAAAATTGATGGATTTGGTTAAATATGGATACTATAGGATTATTATTAGTCAAATATTTGACCTAGTAAGTTTGAAAAGTTTCAATTTACACCCCTTAGGTTTTATAGTTTAAATTTGAACCTTAAAAGTTTTAGTTTTGAAATTTAAATAGTTAAACCCTAATATTTTGAAAGGTTTCAAAATTTGTCCTCAAGTTTTGGAATTTAAATTTTTGATTAAAAGTTTAATTTTTTGAAATTTTAAAATTCTAAAACCCTTGTTTTTGAAAAGTTCAAATTACACCCTTATGGTTTTATTAAGTTAATTAAGTGTATAATTAAAGGAGAATTAACAAATCCATAATGACATGGTTTATGTTTAATTAAATTAAAAGGTATAATTTATTAAATTAACCCACATAGTATTTTAAAAGTGTAAAATACACCATATATTATATAACATTAAAAGTCTAATATTATATATGTATAACTTAAACTGCTAGTCTTACCGTTAGTAGGTCTCATTCACAAAGCCAATCTATAAGGGGGGTATAAGGTTATGGCCTATAAAATGGTCGTTTAATGGGTGTCCACTCTCACCCACCGCTTCCTTGATTGGTGGAGGGTCGTTAGCCGAACGGGTAGGATAGGGCAAACTCTCTCCTCATTAAAAGAATAATGAATAATAAAGTAACTAAATGTTTTATAAAATTCCCAATCTTAGTTACTTTAGGAAAAAGTGCAATCGATGCAATTCCATGGAATTACACTTTGTACCCTTGTCGAGAAAATTAGTGGAGCGTGTGTGGTTAACCGGCACACTAAGTTGGGTTTGGCATTGGTAGCGAAGGGTGACTCGATGTTTGTCATAGATCGATGGAGCGTGTGTGGTTAACCGGCACGTCGATTAGGTGACTGTAACATTGAGGGCACCACGTATATTCACATGGTTATTCACACCTTATTTATGATCCTCAGCATCCCAATGACAAATGAAGGGCATAATCGAGATTAAACATGACATTGAAAAGTTCAGTGAATCTCAAAAGATCTAGGAATTTCAATTCATTTAAAACTTAACCTTCTTTTCGTTTTTCATGGTGGAAATTGGTAAATCGTCATTTACCTACCTTCAAATGTTCTGCGAGTTGGATTACGACATCCCACTTCCAATTTGTAGGATATTGTGTTGGGTCCTAGCCTTAATATCTCATTTGGGTGTTTTATTAAGGACTCAATCAACTAAACTTGAATTTTCTCCCGTTTCATAGATGTCAAAGTCTGACAACTATGGTCTTCCTAAATCCGTTGAAAAAAGTTTTCCACGTGAAGATGATGTTTCACGATTGTATTGTGGAAATGGAAATCATGCTTCATTTCCTCTACCTCCTCCAATAATTCTCCCTGACCCACGTGTTCAAAGGTTTGAAAAGTTCAAAGTCACTCAAGCCCTATTGGCAAAAAGACATAAAGATGGAGAGTATGTGTGTGCATACATCTTAAAGATGATGTCACACATTGACATGTTAAGGATGTTGGGTGTCGATGTCTCGAGGAAGTTGGTTGTTGACTTGGTTTTTCAATCATTTCCCGAATCATATGGTAAGTTTGTTAGAGAGTACTATATGATGGACCACGACATGACCCTTATTGATTTGACTTATTTGCTTATTGCTGCTGAATCAGAAATGATTTGGCGCACTGGTCAGCAAATTTGTCTGGTAAATCAATATCCCAACCCTCTATGGGCAATGGTAACATTGGAAGTCCAGAAAAGTTTTCTCTACGCAAGAGAAAGGCTGAGTCTGAGATAGTCCCGTGTACTATTCCATAAGAATACATGTGTTTCTGCTGCCAAAAGAAGGGGCATTGGTTACGAAGTTGCTCTCACTACCTAAGAGATCTAAGAGATGGGAGAGTCAAGATGTATGACTCTGCTTTAGGCAATATCCATTATCTAACTCTATTAAGTTCCTATTTGGAGATTCTTAATACATGATGTGATAAGATTACATTTCGATGTTTTGAAGGATCGAAGAAAGGAAAGGAAGCTTAAAGGAAGGAGCGAGCTGAGTCTGATCACGAAGAAATGGATTACGGTCGCATGGATTCAATGATCAGATTTTGAGCTGCTGCTTAGAGTTATGATAGATTGCTTAGGAATATGTAATAGCATAGTCTTCGTTTGCATTGTAAGGATATATTTTTTCCGCAATAAAATAAATTTTTATTTTATTTATATTTCCTTGCAATGGCAATTGTGAAAATTGATGTCTGTGTGTTTCTATTATAAGTAATATTAAGTTGATGTGATTCTTAGTTATGTTATTTATGGTAGTGTCGTGATTTTATAAGTAAGGAAAGATTCCCATCGCCCAAGTTTCAATTGGATAGAAGCTTGGAATCATATGATTTGAATCATGTGATGTATGGAAATCTTGGTACTTAGAAATTTTAAAGGCTAATTTCTTGACAAAGAGTCAATTGAAGGACTAGGAGATCGAGTTCACAATGATGTGCACTGGTTAAGTCCACCATAAATAACAAATGAGATTATTCGTCATGATTTACTAAAAGTCTAGTAAATATGATTATGCTTACAAGACTAAGTGTAATTCTGAATCATTGAAAATTTTCAATGAATGACAGAACGAATAAGAAGAATCAAAGATGAAAGGTTCTCCAATCTAAGAAGAAGGGAGAGTACTTTTGTATCGTGTTTTATGATCGTCTTAAAGATTATAAGAACCATATTACAATTCATCCTCTAAGGACATCTTGGTGTATTAGTATGGATAAGAAGGGGAATGGGAATTGTTGAAATGGTTAAGTCAATAAGATGAATCGTACTTCGTACCAAAATCAATTCTTAGAGTCATACTCCAAGATTGTGAATTGAGTGACATAATCTTAAGTAGGAATGTTCTTACACAAGCACATGTTGGTAAGTTGTGATGTATTGGATAAGACAAAGACCAGCTAATACCAAATTGTGTGTAGGTTTGTCTTGACAAAGACACACACTAACTCTTGAATATTTGTTTTGTCAAGAAATATTTCTTGATAAGAGAATCTTATATGTCAAGAGGTCAGTGGGAGTCTAAAGATCTTGAAAAGTTTCAAGAACAAATCAAGAAGTAAACCTATTAAACACTAGCACACGACTTGAGGATTGTAACCTATCGTGTTGAAATTTTTTTATTTCTGTGTCAATCCAGTTGAGTGATTATGCATATGAGTTCTACGAGTTCTCAATTGAATGCATAAGGGCAAACACCTTGATCAATGAAAGTACACTGACTGGCATAGGTGAGCTGCTAAATAACTTGGAAGCAATGGTGGGACCCTTGATGGCGAGAATGAACAAGTTCTGTCCATAAGAGTTTGAATTTGTCACAAACATTATCTTACGATTATGCTTATGACAAATTTGCATGGATAGGAACACATGCACCATAAAATCTAAGTGTCATAAGGTTTCTCTCCTTCATGAAAATGACTGTGAGGAAACGCTTTCACTAAGAGAGATTTTAAGGAGATAGCGATTATGTAAATTGCATTCTCAAATTCGATTATGATTATGACATCCCTCTTCATAGTTCGAATTGTGAGATTTGGTAGTTAGTTTGAACATTTAGGACTTAGTAATATAATTCCGAATTAGTTTAGACACACATGTGAGCTATCTAAGGAAAGGTGTGTGAATTTGAGAAGCTTAGATAAAGGCTTATCGAAGCACATCGTATTGGAAATATGAACTTTGGAAAGTCAAGTATTGTCTTTTAGAAGTCCAACTGTTTTCTGAATACGTGTCAAAGCTAGTGGGAGCATAAATGTTATGCTGGTATGGATATAATCAGCATGTTAGTGGGAGCATGATTATTATTGAAAGTTAGCAATATTAATTATAGAAAACAAAAGTTTCACTTTGCAAAGTTGCATAGGTTGAAAAGTTGTTTTGCTATAATTAAGGGAGAAAATATTATACTTCGTTTCAAATCTAAAGGCTTAGATCGATAAATTTTAATCAAACTTAGTCAAAAAGATATATGAATGTTATGTTGAAAGGATTCAACGTAAGAGAATTCTATATATGGAAATAATTGTTGCGTTCTCACACTCGATTATGATTACGGCATCCCTCTTCATAGTTCGAATTGTGAGAACATGTAAAATAGAAATAGAAATATTATAGCAAAAGACTAGTAAAGTATCATGTCGTTGTAATATTCGACCATTCTAAAATTTTCCAAATGCCTAGGGCATTAAGAGGGAAAGAGGACTAGAATCGGATTTGACTGAATTAGTTAAACAATTGTCAAGGATAATCTAAGGTTCGCCAAGGATTAGTCACTTGTGGACAGTTAGAAGTATAGTCATGGATGGACCATATTGACATTATTATGAATAGATAAGATTCTATTTAAAATGAGTTGTCATATGGAAATATATGGAAATGTTTCCATATTGGGAGTTGGACGTTAAGAGTTTATGTCTAGATTAGAAACTTTTATGCAAGAAGGATGTTCAAAGGAATGTACTTTGAATGCGAGACTTCATATCTATGGAATTGTCTTGTAACAATCTCCAATAGAGCATTTTGTAATTTCATTGACTCTTGGTGACTTTTGTGTCGTGACATTACGAAAGGACAGTTGCATAAAGTGTTAGAATCTAACATATTCTATAAGTGTCAAGAATTTGGTATTCTTACACTTGTGATAAGGATTGGGAATTGTGAAATGAGTATGATTGAAAATGTTATTCAATTATAATATTTCACAGAGTAAGGACCATAAGTAAACAAAGTTTGCATGCTAAGAGCATTGTTGTTATAATTCAAGTAAAAGTTGATTTCCCGAAACATTATACAATGAATAATGTGTAATCAATATGGTGATTGAATAAAAGGAGTTTTATTTATACTCTAAAGGTTGGGACCATATTGGATTCGATTATTATTGTGTTTCACTTTGCATGTTTTGACTTCCTGAATAATAAGATTATTCGAACGTTCCACAGTCGCTCATATTTTGGGAGTAGGTATGAAAGAAGATTGTCATGAATTGGTTCTAGATTGTCTAAAGTGTATTAGACATAGCAAAGGTTTGTTGCAACGTTCATGAGTGCTTACGAATATGATTTGAGCATTGGATTAAACCCACGCTCACTTGGATCGCTTCATGGATTTTATCACGAGTGATTGGTGAGACGATAATATCTTATATTCTTGAAATCGAGATGTGTGAGTTGTATCTTGCAAGTCGGTTGCACATTGATAATATGTAAACGCACCAGTAACTTGGTGTTATAAAACATATTGTTGTGTGTGATTTGGTGAGTAAGTACAAGTGAGCATTGAGTCGAAGTTTATCCGTTCCTTTTACCCAATGTAGGATAAAAGCGATATATGTGGGCCCCTCGATGATTTAGTGATGACAAACATAAAGTGCTCGGCCGGGCCAGGACTGATTTGATTTGTTCAATTAGTCAGTCGTCATAAATCAGAAATCAGGAAACAACGCATAGACTGAGAGAATGATTTCAATCCATGTCTCACATCTACACGATATCTTTACTGGAGGAATATATGATCCCTTATCTAAAGGACGCGTATCTGATAAGATCAGAGTTGACAGTGGCTTTTGAAAGCTACGATTGCTTATCAGGATCTGAAGTCATACGCATAATAGTTATTAGACTTATCCAAGTGGGTGACTGTTGGATTAGTGTCTAAGCCCATAACTATTTTGGTATGTACTTGACCCGATTGCGAGCATGGTCCTTTTGGGTTGCCTTCACCAAAGCAACTTGATAGGATGATTTATGGAGAAAGAGATTAATTATGATTTATTAATATATTATATGAATAATATATTAAGAGAGAAATCATATTATTTAATTAATAATAGTCAAGAATTAATCAGAATTAATTTTGTGGCTAAAAGACATTAATTAAATAAAGGGGACTAGAACTGTCAATTGTGTGATAGTTGGATATTGGGCTAATGGACTCCATAGAGGATGGAGTGGAAGAAATCTATGGGGAAACCCATTAGGATTCGTCCAAGGCCTCTAAAGGAGGAGTCCATGGGCTGCTTAGGGCCTAAGCAGTCAAATTAGGGTTTCCTTGTTAGATAACCCTAATAGCCTCACTATTTAAGGACCCCTAGGGCACCAAAAACGTGGCTAACTGATTCCTTAGGGTTTCTAGATGTTTTTGGTGTCTTCTCTCTCCTCCTTCTTCATCCTTATTGCTTATGGTGTTTGTGACTCCATTAGAGGTGTGACACTTGTGACACTAAGCTTTCAGAACCCAATTACAAGAAGGAATTGAGATTGTTATTGCTACATAACAATCATGGTAATATCTAAACTCTAATTCATATGTTATTTGATTATCACATGCTAGATCTAGGGTTTATGGCTTTGGATGATTATTGCATGTTCATTAGACAAACTAGATCCAAAGCTTTAGGGTTTGCATGTACACCATAGGAATGTTGTAGTGCTCATAACCCATCACTATCAACTCATACCTGCCTTAAAACTTTCCGAACAAAAATCCAAAATTCATAAAAGCCCGAAATGACACTTTACGGAAATACCCAATGGCGCCAAAACACAAACCAAACTCCCGAATCATCCAAATTACATTACCCACACCCAAATGGGTCTAAATCTCTTTTCCTCAAAGGCCCTAAGCCTGATGATACTCGGTCTTCGGGTCACCACCCCCACATACGAAACGATTCGGAACATGGCGTTACACCTTTCAACCAAGATACACAGAAGTAATAGTCGCAATGGAATCAATGACCCATTTGTTCAATCATGTTGTATGCTTCTTATTGTTTGTTTCAAGTATTTAAAGCATTAATGTATCATTTTGTGATGTAACTCTGTATATGTATTTTATTCCTTCATTTGTGTAATGAAGTTTGTATACTTTAGATTCTATGTTTTGGATATTGTGTTGTCTTTATGCAATTGCAAATTCTAGTTATACGTAAGAAGCTATTTGCATATTGAATATCATTTTTGATTTTGTTTTGATGTCTAATAAGTACATTTTGTTGATGAATCTGAGTGTTCATGTCATGTGTTTGATTATTGGTTGTAGTTAGATGTGAGGGTACTTTCTAGAATGTATTGGATTTGTACTAATATTTAATTGGCTAAATCTTTGAATTACTCTAATGATGTTATGATTCTGCTTTATGCTGAAAAACTAAGCATTGACACCACAATTCATATTTTTACCCCTACACAGACCTAAGCTCTTTGTATGTACACTTAGCATGTTCTCATCTTGACGTACAATAAAGCCATGCCTTATTGCTTTGAGGGATCAACATTTATGTGTTTTCCTACTACAAGGGACCTTGAAGATCCTTGAATTTTAGCTAAAGTGAGGATATGTATGATGTATGCAACCATCCTTTACACTACCAATGACTTCCAGCCTAGCTGGGAAGAGGTACCGGGTTTAATACTCACGTGGGGTCAGAGGTCGGGAGTTCAATCCCTGCAAAACCCAATTTGGGTGCCTCTTAAACTTGTGCCACATGTGGGGAAATTTTCCCTGGAAACCCCTATGGGGGCTGAGTTTGCCCTGTAAAGGAGCTCGAACCCGGGGTGCTCGTTGAAATATGCGAGTAGGCTTCCGTTTAATCATTTGCCGTTTCCAAAAAAAAATTGAAGCTTAAACTATTTTCTTTTCTATAGTAAACTTTATATTTTTTTATTCTTGTTACTGTTCATACATTAATTTGGATGACATTTTTTTTTGAAGGACATCATATTTTATTTTGTCCCGAGGTTTTTATCGACTTGGACCGGTCTTAACCTTTGGTATATTTGTTTATTTGTTTTCAAAATTATTAAAGCATTAGTTTCATTAACAATTAAATCAGCTTTCTAAATTTATTGTTTTATTCGATGAATATCCAACCTTTCTAACATAAAAAATGATAAAATTTGATATTTTTATTTAATCTTTGGAAATATAAATCCCTAAAAATTAAAATCAACAACATACATACACTACATAAAGATGATGTATTCAAAGATATATATATATATATATATATATATATATATATATATATATATATATATATATATATATATATATATATATATATATATATATATATATATATATATATATAGAGAGAGAGAGAGGTAAGTTCAATTGAGAAAATAAAAAAAGTTGAGAATGAAGGAATCATTCTCAGCCACTCATTTATTTTTGCCGCAAAAGCCTCTGCCGTACCAACGGAAATGGAAACGGAATACATATATGTTTTCCAACAAAACATGTTTCATTGAACTATGGTAATCATTACCTTAATATATACAAAAACATAGTTTTTTTTTTTTGTTTTTTTTTATTTTTAAGAAGCTATTTTTATCGAAAAATAATTTTAAATATACAAAAATTCATGACTTTTTATTCTCTACAAATAGACATCTATATTGATATAGTTTTAAGATAAAATAAATTTTTTTATATTTTCAGCTATCATTATTCATAAGTGAATAAAAATGCATCAGATTTTTAGTACATCACATTCGTTATTTACTTATGAATAAAAAATATGATTAATTTTTTTTACAGAATAAGTATCATTCATATATAAATATAACATATAATAAAGTTTTTACAGCTTACATCAACTCTCGTCACATGTTATATTCACATATGAATAAAATGTGTATTGACTTTCCTCACAAGTTATATTTATATACGAAAAACACATTTATCATAATTTTGTTACAGTTAATTTGTTATTCCTATATGAATAAGTAGTTCAAATTTTCAAAACATTTCATCTTTTTTTAACATATTTAATTATTTATATATTAATAATGACAATTAATACACGTTTTATTCATATATAAATATAACATGTGACGAAAGATGATGTAAAAAAATATATATTTTAGGTAAGAAAACTTTATAACGTGTTATATTCATATATAAACGATACTTAAACTCTAAAAAAAGTTAAGCATGCGTTTTATTCGTAAGTGAATAACGAATGTACTGTAATAAAAATCTGATACGTTTTTATTCACTTATGAATAACGATAGCTGAAACTCATAAAAAAATAATTTTTTTATTTTATCTTAGAACTATATCAATATGAATGTTTATTTATAGAGAATAAAAAATTATGAATTTTGATATATTTAAAATAAATTTTCGATAAAAATAGCGTTAAAAAAATGTTTTTGTGTATATTAAGGTAATGTTAACATACTTTAAGGAAACATGTTAGGTTGGATTCCTTCATTCTCAACCTTTTTTTTCTCAATTGAACCCTCCTATATATATATATATATATATATATATATATATATATATATATATATATATATATATATATATATATATATATATAGGGCTAGGTTCATGTGTTTCCTACGTTTATCGTGTGCTAGAATGCACCAATAAAAATTTATCAAAATTAAATAATTATTTAATTAAATAAATATAGATATTAAATTATTTCCATAATTGTATGTATATTAAATGATATCCATAATTATAATTGTCTTGTTTATGAAAACTAATTAAATTTGTCATTAATGTCAGCAACAACATTCTTTCAGAATGAATTCGCATCTATATTTTCATGTATGAGTTTGTGTTTTGTTTGTGGACTCACTCACTTAAAATACAACAAAGTTGCATTGAATATGAAGAACGAGAGTGTATTCTACTAGAATACACTCTCATTCTGTTAGAATATAATCTCATTTTTCTAGAATAAACTCTCATTCTACTAGAATACACTCTCGTTCTCCATGTTTTAGACAACTTTGTCGTATTTTGAGTGAGTGGGTCACGAAACAAAATACAAATTTATACATGAAAAACTATATGCGAATTCATTCTGAAAGAATATTATTGCTGATATTAATGACGAATTTAACTAGTTTCCATAAAAAAGAATTATAATTATGGATATCATTTAATATACATATAATTATGTAAATTATTTAATATCTATCTTTATTTGATTAAATAATAATTTAATTTTTACTAAATTCTTATTGGTCCATTCTAGCACACAATAGATGTGAGAAATATTTGAACCTACCTCTCTCTCTCTCTCTATTTATATATATATATATATATATATATATATATATATATATATATATATATATATTAGTTGTATCTAGAGCATAAAAGTCAATATTATTCATGCATATACATATTTGATTTTATTTAAAAAGTATAAAGGTTGGTATATTTATTTTTATTTAAAAAAAGGTCAATATGTGTTCACGTATCTACATATTTAGGGCGTGTTTTGTAGTTGTATATAGAGCATAAAAAGCCAATATAATTCCCTAAAAATTAAAATCAACAACATACACACACTACGTAAAAGATGATATATTCAAAGGGGATAATGACTTAAAATGGTAATATATATTTTGATTTGTACATATTTGGTCTGAGGTTTTTTTTCGTCCATATTTACCACTTCAACTTGTTAAACTATAAAAATTCAGTCCCTATGACCGGTTACTCCAGGTTAGCCGTTAAAAATGACTTAATAGGGTAATATATTTCTCACCCTGTACACATTTAGTCCTTAATATTTTTTTGTTGTTGCAAAATAAGTCACTTTTGTTTTTGTAGTCATTCAGTTTTTATGAATGATTTGTTTAGGTTTTTCTCACGACATCTTACGTGTAACAATCAGTAAGGAGGTGTTTGGGGCTTTTGATATGTATGTCCATCGCGATCTCGACTACTTGTGAAACATCCTAAAAACAGGATCCAAAAATTTCATATTTAATTCAAGTAAAAACAATATTTGAAAACATTGTTTATACAACCCAATAAGATAAATATGTCAAACATCATAAAAATCAGAGTGTGTCCCATAAACAGAATCCATATGGTGTGTGCAATGTAGTCATCCCGAGCCCTTCCCTATGGAACTAGAAGTACCTGAAACATAAACTAAAAACCGTAAGCACAAAGCTTAGTGAGTTCCCCAAACTACCCCATACCATACATAATTAATCACATACTGGGTCCCCGCCCGTTATCGGGTCTCGCCCGACATCGAGCCCCGCCCGGCATCGAGCCTTGTTTGGTTTACAGATTTGTTATTCTCAGGCCTCACCCGCTACACATATACAATATATATATATATATATATATATATATATATATATATATATATATATATATATATATATATATATATCACATAGTCATGCTAACACATATAATGATCATAAACAATAGCATATGTTCCAGTCATCGGGCCTCGCCCGACATCGAGCCCCGCCCGTTATACATAGCAGCATACAACACATGCAAGGGTCACATAGACTCTTAACATCCTAGCATAATCAATAAGGGCCGACATTGGTGCCTTAGACCCAATAAACCCAGTGAGGAAACTCACCTCGAATGCTGAATCTCACTGAAAAAATCCGTAGCTGCTGCCCTAACGACTCCCCAAGCTATCAATACAAAATAACACCCAATTAACACTTGGGTTCCGTTCTATATCCAATAATCCATACATGGGCTAAAATGACCATTTTACTGTTGGGTTTTGTATACTACAACATCCTATGGTGCACATACAACCTTAAATGCTTTGTATCTATGTTTTCTCTAATTATACATGCATATGGTTTCCAAAGCTTTAAGCCTACAACTAGCATACAAATAACATATGTATAATAAGACAAGTTTTAGACATACCTCTTGATGTTGTTGATGTTGCTAGGGAAGACTTTGGCCTTTAAGAACTTAGTGCCCCAAGTGTTGCACCTCAAATGGAATCACAACTCACCTAGGACAAAGAATAACTTTTTGAGAGAGAATTCCATGCACCAAAATCGTCCATCTTTCTCTAAGAATAGAAGCACACATTTTTAGGTTATGGAGCATATATTTATATGTAGGATTCCAAGAGTCATGGGTATAACCCAAATCCATACCGATGGGTTTTATGATCCATGGTTCATGTGGCCCAACTCTTTATGTATCCATACATAAACTTAGTCCAATATGGATCATAAGCCCAACACATATAAATATAACCAATTACCATAATTTGTCCCCATAGATTTAATTAGTCTCTTTTGATCACAAAATTAATTCCAAACTAATTCTTGATCAATACTAATTAAATCATATGATTTCATATTAATATATTAGAACTTATAATATATTAAAAAAATCATATATAACCTCTTCTCAAAAGTCCATCCTAACAAATTGTCCTGATGTTATTAAACCCAAATGGACCATGCTACTCTCGGGTCGAGTACATACCAATAATAGTTATGGGCTTAGACATCTAATGCAACAGTCTCCCACTTGGATAAGTCTAAAACTATTATTGTAAATATGACTCCAAAATCCTGACTAGCAATCGTAGCTCTTAAAAGTCGTTGTCGAACTCTGACCTAGTCAATGACGTGTCCATTAGATAAGGGATCATATATTCCTCCATTCTAGATATCATATGGACTGAGACATGGATTAAAATCATTCTCTCTGTCCATCTGTTGTTTCCCGATTTCTGATTTATGATGACCGACTAATTGAACAAATCAAATCAGTCCAGGCCCGGCCCGGCCGAGCACTTACGGTTGTCATCACTAAATCATCGATACCGCTTTTATCCACATGGAGTAAAAGGAACAGATAAAGTTCAACCCAAATGCTCGCTTGTACTCACTCATCAAATTACACACAACGATATGTTTTATAACATCCAAGTTACTGGTGCGTTTACATATGTCAATGTGCAACCGACTTGCAACTACAACTCACACGTCTCCGTTTGAAGAATATAAGATATTATCGTCTCATGATCACTCGTGATAAAATCCATGAAGTGATTCAAATGAGCGTGGGTTTAATCCAATACTCGAATCTTATTCCAGGAGCACTCATGAATATTGCAGCTATGTCTAAAACATCTAGACATACTACAGACCCATTCATGACAGTCTTGCCTCAATACTTACTTCCAAAGTATGATCGACTATGGACGGTTTGAATAACCTAGTTATTCGGGAAGTCAAAACATGCAAAGTGAAACACAAGAATAATACTAATCCTATATGGCCCAAAAACTTTTGAGTCATATTGATTACTCATTATTCATTGTTTAATGTTTCGAATAATCAACTTAATACTTGAACTAAAACAATAGTTATCCCATGCTACAAGCATGCACACTATGGTCCTTTCTTTGTGGAATAGATTAATTGAAAACATTTCAATGATGCTCATTTCACAATTCCAAATCCTTATGACAAATGTAAGAATACAAGATTCTGTGCAAATATGTTAGATTCTAAACTTATATGCAATGATCCTCTTGTAATGACTATGCACAAAGGTCACAAACACTTGGCAACAGACATTACAAAGTATTCCAATGGGGAGCAACTCCATGGAAACGAAGTCTCACATTCAAAGTACATTCCTTTGAACATCCTTCTTGCATTAAGTTTTCTAATCGTACACAGATTTAAAGAATAACTTCCACTTATGGAAACATTTCCATATTCCCATTTTGACTATCACTTCTGAACAAGAGTTGCCTATTTTCAGAATATGTCAATATGGTCCTTCCAAAATTAACACTATACTTCCAACCGTCAATGAGTAAGCAATCTTTGGTAAGCCTCAGATTGTTCTCGACAATTGCTTAATCATTTTAGTCATATACAGTCCTGGTCCTTTTTCCCTCTTAATGCCCTAGGCATTTGGAAAATTCAGAACACATAGAAATATTATAGCATATGCAATCGATCCTATACCCGAAGCATATGGGATACGATTCATAATGTCTCACATAAAGACATGATCCTAGACCGGCCAGTCTTTTGCTATAATTTTTTCTATTAGCCATGTTCTCAAAATTCGGACTATGAAGAGGGATGCCGTAATCATAATCGAATATTGAGAACGCTATTAATATTTCCATATATAGAATTTCCTTATGTTGAACCATTCCAACATAACATTCATATATATACTTGACTAAATTTGATTAAAATCTCAATTTAAGCTTTTAGAATTGGAATGAAGTATAATTTCCTCTCCCTTAATTATAGCAAAACAACTTTTCAAACCCTGCAACTTTGCAAATTGAAACTTTTGTTTTATATAATTAACATTGCTAACTTCCAACACTTAACATAATAATCATGCTCCCACTAACATGATAATTATATTCTTATCAGCATAACACTTATGCTCCCACTAGCTTTGACATGTATCTAGAAATTAGCTGGACTTCTAGAAATCAATACTTTATTGACTTTCATTACCAAAGTTCAGGTTTCTGATACGAGATGCTTCGATAAGACTTTATCTAAGCTTCCCAAAATTATACACCTTTCCTTAGATAGCTCACATGTGTGTCTAAACAATTTTAGAACTATGAAAAGGGATGTCGTAATCATAGTCTCAAATGTTTAGACATTTACCATTGCTCACAATTCGAATTATGAAAAGGGATGCCGTAATCATAATTGAATTTGAGAATGCAAATATCACAATTTCTATCTCCTTAAAATCTACTTAGTGAAAGCGTTTCCTCACCATCATTTTCATGAATCGAAGAGAAACCTTATGACACTTAGATTTTATGGTGTATGTGTTCCTATCCATATGAATTTGTCAAACCATAATCAAAAGACAATGTTAGTGACAAATCCAAACTCATATGGATTGAACTTGTTCAATCTTAATTTCTTGCCACTTGGCAGCACAAGGGCCTACCATTGCTTCTAGGTCGTTATGCAAACAATTGAGAACTCATAGAACTCACATGCATAGTCAAATTTAACTGGAATGGGCACAGAAATAAGAACATGTCAACACGATAGGTTACAAACCTCAACTCGTGTGCTAGTGATAAACAATAGGTTTTCTTCTCGATTAGTTATTGAAACTTGTCAAGATCTTTAAGACTCCCACTAATCTCTTGACATATAAGATTCTATGTCAAGAACCATTCATTGACAAAAAAATATTCAATAGTTAGTGTGGATTCTTATCAAGACAAACACTTCATGTAATTGGCCTTAGTTAGTCTTTGTTCTATCCAAAACATCACAACTTACCAATTTCAAATGTACAAGAGTAGAAAACATTTTACTCTACATTTGATAAGTGTTATAAACATTTATTAAGATTATGTCACTCAAGGCACAATCTTGGAGTATGACTCTAAGACTTGTTTTGGAACGAAGTATGACTCATCTTTAACCATTTCAACAATTCACAATTCCTCTTCTTAGTCAAACAATTGCACTAAGATGTCCTTAGAGGATCAATTGTGATATGGTTTTTCCTAATCATTAAGATGATCATAAAACATGATACTGAAGTACTCTCCCATCTTTTCAGATTGGAGAAACTTTTATCTTTCTGCCTAATTTGATTCTTCTCATTCGTCCTGCCATACATTGAAACTTTTTCAATGTTTCAGAATTATACTTAAACTTGTAAGCACAACCATATTTACTAAACTTTAGTAAAAATCATGATGAATAGTCTTATCGTTCTTTGTGGTGGACCTGATCAGCGCATAACCAAGTGTACCCGATCTCCTAGTCCTTCACTTGACTCACATATACATGTGAACAAGGAATTAGTCTTAATTTCCGAAAGATGAAATTCTCATTCATCATACAATTCAAGTTGCATGATTCCAAGTTTCTATCCAACTGAAACTTGGGTGATGAGAATCTTTCCTTATTTGGTAAATTATGGCACTACCACAAACGAAAGAATCAAATCCATTTTCCAATATTGCTATCAATGGAATCATATAAACAACAATTTTCACAAATCCCATTGTAAGGATACTTAAAATAAATAAAATCAAAAAATTTTCTTTTAATTTTAAAATTGCGGAAAAACTTATCCTTACAATGCAAATACATATGAAAACTATGTTGTTATCTATTCCTAAGCAATCTATCATAACTCTTAAACATCAGTTCAAAATTCTGATCTTCGAATCATGCGATCGAAATCCATCTTCACGATCAGATTCAGCATACTCTTCTTCTAAGCTTCCTTTCCTTTTTCGATTCTACAAAACATCAAAATGCGACCTAGTCACATCATGTAATAAGAATCTCCAAATAGGAACTTAATAGAGTTAGATAGTGGACTTTACCTGAAGCATAGTCAAATTTATTGACTTTTACCATCCTAGTGAACTTTCAGGTAAATAGGGCAGCTTCGCAACCAATACCCCTTCTTTTGGCAATAGAAACATATGGACTCTTTAGTAATGGTTCATGGGACTATCTCAGACTTAGCCTTTCTCTTTACCATTGGGTCAACTGGGTTGACTATGGTCGATCCCTTTCCATTGGGAAGAGAAAACTTTTCTGGACTTCCACTGTTTCCACTGTTAATGTCCATGAAAGTTTGGGAAGTAGATCTTCCAATCAAATTTTCTTACCAGTGCTCCAAATCATTGTTGATTCAGCAACAACAAGCAAATAGGTAAGATCATTAAGGGTCATGTCGTGGTTTGTCACATAGTAGTCCTTTAAAGAATCGACTATATGACTTAGGAAGTAACTGAAGAACCCAGTCAATAGCCAACTTCCTTGAGACTTCGACACCCAACTCTCCCAACTTGTCAATATGTGACTTCATCACGTACATATAGACACTGCTTGCCAATAGGGATTGAGTGACCTTGAACTATTCAAGAACTTGTGGGTTAGGGAGAATAATTGGAGGAGGTGGAGGAAGTGAAGTATGATTTCCAGCCCTATTAATGCACAACAAAGGGATTAATCTTTCACCTTGATCGCCATTTGGGATATCATCTTGATTAGGAAAGCTTTATCCAAAAGGATAAGGAAGACCATAGTTGTCATAACTAGATATCTATGAGGGAGAAATTAAAGTTTAGTTGATTTAATTCCTTAATATAACACCCAATATGAAATATTAAGTGTAGGACCCAACACAATATTTTATAACTTGGAAGAGGGATGCCGTAATCCAAGCTACAAAATATTTGAAGGTAGGTAAATGACGATTTACCAATTTCCACCATGAAAAACGAAATTTAACATTAGGTTTTAAATGAATTGAAACTCCTAGATCTTTTGAGATTCATGAACTATTCAATGGCATGTTTAAATCTCGATTGTGCCCTCTAAGTTTGTGACTGGGATGCCGAGGATCACAAACAAGGAGTGAATAACCATGTAAATTAACTTGTTACACTTAATGTTACAACCACCTAATCAATGTGCCGGTTAACCACACATGCTCCATTAATCTATGATTAACATTAAGTTACCCTTTTCCACACATTGTCAGTCCCAGATTAGTGTGCCGGTTAACCACACACGCTCCACTAACGACTTAACAAGGTGCAAAGTGCATTTTCATGGGTTAGCACCAAATTCACATTTTCCTAAAGTAACTAAGATTGGAAATTTAATAAAGTTTAGTTACTTTATATTTATCATTATACTTTTAATGAATGGGAGAATTAATGTCATGTCCTACCCGTTCAGCTAACGACCCTCCACCAGTCAAGGAAGCGGTGGGTGAGAATGGACACCCATTAAACTGTCATTTTATAGGCAGTAACCTTATACCCCCCTTATAGACCGGCTTCGTGACTGAGGTCTACTAACGGTAAGACTGACTTACTCTTATACATATATATAAATATTAAACCTATAATATTATAATAGTGTAAGGGTTGAATTTTAAACTTTTAAAATTCTAGGGGTTGGAATTAAAGTATACATGGGGGGGGGGGTAACTATACGAATTCCAAAACTTGAGGGAAAGTTTTGAACAATTCAAAAACTTTTGGTTTCCTTAACTTATGAGTTTAATATGGTTTTTATGGAAGACTTTTCAAGTTCCATAACTTGAGGACAAGTTATGGAAGACATAAAACTATTTTATGATGACATTTAAAAACAAGACTTTTCATTTTTCATAACGTATGAACTTTAATGAATCTTTTAAAAGAAAAACTCTTCATAATCCATAACTTGAGGACAAGTTATGAAGTTCATAAAAAAACCATTTAGATGAATTATTCCAATTAACACAATAATCAAATAATTTTTTATGATCTAAATCAAACTCATGAGTAATTATAATTCACACCAACAATTTTCAAGAAATTAGCTAATCACATAAACTAATACAAATCTTGAAACTTTGACAATTATCCTTTATTTGGATGAGGATAATCATTACCATAGCATCAAAATCTAATTTTATGAACAAAAACATTTTGTGGTAATGATCCTAATCCAAAACAGGCCAAAAAACTCGAAAATCTGCACTCAGGACAGCCAACTCGTCGAGTCTCTTGATACACTCGACGAGTCCAAGAGTATCTTCAAGCAACTCGTCGAGTCACACAGTGGACTCGACGAGTCCTGCTGACAGAATGCAGAAAATACGATTTTTTTGCTTCGAAAACCAATAATAACATCAAATATAATAGAAAACAACCCATGTCTCTGATACCACTATTAGGTTTTGTATACTACAACATCCTATGGTGCACATACAACCTTAAATGATGTGGATCTATGTTTTCTCTAATTATAAATGCAAATGGTTTCCAAAGCTTTAAGCCTACAACTAGCATACAAATAACATTTGTATAATAAGACAAGTTTTAGACATACCTCTTGATGTTGTTGATGTTGCTAGGGAAGACTTTGGCCCTTAAGAACTTAGTGCCCCAAGTGTTGCACCTCAAATGGAATCACAACTCACCTAGGACAAATAATGACTTTTTGAGAGAGAATTCCATGCACCAAAATCGTCCATCTATCTCTAAGAATAGAAGCACACATTTTTAGGTTATGGAGCATATATTTATATGTAGGATTCCAAGAGTCATGGGTATAACCTAAATCCATACCCATGGGTTTTATGATCCATGCTTCATCTGGCCCAACTCTTTATGTATCCATACATAAACTTAGTCCAATATGGATCATAAGCCCAACACATATAAATATAACCAATTACCATAATTATTCCCTATAGATTTAATTAGTCTCTTTTGATCACAAAATTAATTCCAAACTAATTCTTGATCAATACTAATTAAATCATATGATTTCATATTAATATATTAAAACTTATAATATATTAATAAATCATATATAACCTCTTCTCAAAAGTCCATCCTAACAAATTGTCCTGATGTTATGCAACCCAAATGGACCATGCTACTCTCGGGTCGAGTACATACCAATAATAGTTATGAGCTTAGACATCTAATCCAACATTTACCCCTGACCTAATTTGATCCAAGACCAAGGCCCAAAATTCACAAACCAAAAGGCCCAAAACCAATTGTTTCTCCAAGGCCCACATATGACCCAATTTTCCAAATTGTGCCCAAACCCTCTTATGGGCCTTACCCTAACACTAGTACAAAAATGACCTACGGTTACAGTTTTCAAAAAACGGCCTATGACACTTTTTATTAAAAGTGTGACCAAATGTCACTAAAAAAATCTAGTGACTGCTTTTGGATACATTTAAATTAGTTTATGTGGCCATTGTACAAATAATCAAAACTTTAACCACACTTAATTATACCAAATGTGACAATTATTAGCCACACTCGAACATTGTGACCAGATATCACCATCAGCTACGAATACTGATTAGCATTATGATACATTTTTTATATGAGACAATAGATAAATATATGGTGACATGAGACAATTTTATATGTTTCTATATCATGGTGTCCTTTTAGACATATGAAAGTCAATGTAGCTAAAAGGCGATACATTTGGTCACATTAAATATTTGTGTGTCCATAGGTGGTGTTTACTAGTGACTTAGTAAAAGCAAGAAAACAAGTTACTTTTAATGGTATATGGTTATGTGCCTTTTATTATGTGTGTCAAAATATGATGAATTGACTTTAAAAAACAAATATTGTGAGTGTAAGTAGCATTTGGTCATGGTTACAATTATTATATGTGTCTATAAGTAAATCTAGGTATAAAATACATATAATGTCTATATAAAACGAAAATATGTTGCTGTAAGTATTTACTAGTGACTTATTAATATATTTTGTGCTTTATTTTTTTATTTTTTTGGGAGAGGGAGACCCTCTGACAGCTTTTATAAAACAAAAAGAAAATGATAGAAAATGATGAAGAGGGCTAAAAGGGGTCATGGGAGTAATTATCTATTCGGATAAATAATAATAATAATAATTATAATAATAATAATGATAATAATAATAAGGATTATTAGTAATTAATAAAATAAATTAGATTATTTTGATTAAATGTATACTTGCATGTCTAGGGTGCAAATTGCTATTTTCATAAACCACTTTAGTTAAATTAAGTTGAACTTAGGGTAGATTCTGTCATTATGACTTATCCCAGGGACTAGAATTGACAAGTTTCGGAACTTCATTGTCTTCTTCTGTTTACCATCGCAGGAGCGCAACATGTCGTTTTCCCCCATTTCCCCTCTCTCGGACATGTAAGGACTCTACCCGAAAGGCATTCAACTCAACCAAAATTATCGATATAAATATCCTAGCATTAGAGACTTTAGGGTTTAGGGTGTGAGAGAGAGAGAGAGAGCCGCTGGAATCTGTCAAGAGTGGGTGTGTGTGTGTGTGTGAAAATAGTGTTCATCAGCATTGTCACTCAAGCAAGCAGGAATTGATGGATGGTTCAGGTCGACTCCTTCCCAACAGCTGAAGAAAAACCTCGAATATGGTTGGGTCTGGACATCGTCCAGCCTTCCTTTTGTTTTGCTGCCTCACCGCCGCCTCCATGGGTGTTGTTGAAACATCGATTCTGGGGGAAAGAAGGCAGTCGAAAATTGGAGAATCGAAGATGCAGCTTTGGTCGGTTGGTCTTTGCGTTAAGTAGTAAGGCAGTGAAATTGTAGGGCTTTTCAATATTACTGGATGATGATGGCGAATTCTGTAATTAAATATCTCTTCAAATGTAATAACCGATAGTTTGAAGTTTGAAATTTGGGTGTGGAGAATATTAATATTTGTTTATTGCTAGTCCTGCTTGTTTTCATAATCATCCACTCCACAACAAGTTTAACAGATGTCATTCATTTGTCAACTGAAATCAATTTAGTGTTTGATGAAAAAACTTACTGATAAACTAACTTGCAGATTTGAATATGGATGTTGTTGTGGAGCCGGTCCAATCAGAGGAGATGGAGTGAAGGAATGAGAAAGAAGGGAGAAAGCGATACAAGATTAGAAGGAGAAAGGGAAAACAACATATAAAACTTAGGAAATATTTTTGCCTCTGTAGAGGCGACCAGAAGCAGGGGCAATCGGATTTAGGATTCTATCCAAAATCATGAGGAGTGGAATTGAAATAAATAATGGGAATGAAAGGAGGGAAAACAACAAAAAGCGAGGGAGTGTGAATTTGTAAAAAAACTAAAATTCAAAAGATTTTGAATTCATGGAAATTTAATTTTATTTGTTTGTTTGCAAAAACAATAAGGAATGTCAATTTACTCATTTTATATAGTTTTTTTTATGGTTTATGAATTTATAAACTTTTTATGGATTTTGCTTCCAAAGACCTTTAAATACTAAAAAAAAATACTCAAAATATATATCTTTTTCTTTTTATTTATATTACTCTATAAAGAAACTAAAAAAATAGTCATTATGGTTTGTTATAAGCTTTGATACGTTTTAGTAATTTGGTTTTCGATTTGATCTCTCTTAAAATTGAAAATGTTATATTACCCTTCAAATGACTATCGGACTCATGTTATAAGTTTGGGTTTATGAAAGAACCCCTTTCTAAACTTTCATATTTCTGAAAGACCCAAACTTTCATACTTCACAATATTGTTACTCCAAAAACATGCTACATGCATATTCATATATATAATATTTTACATTGATAATTTGATTACAAAGGACTGGATACAAACCGACTAAGTTTTAATAATTTTACATAACTACCCAGGATATTGTAATTTTATACAAACATAAACTGAAGTACAAAAGTACTATTAGAAACTATTCTAAATCTTCCAACAGTATACTATCATACTGCTTATTTATCTCCTGCAATTGTTAAACATAAAGAGGGATAAGCGGTGACGCTTAGTGAGTTCAATAATAGATACAATATAATGTTATGTCCTATATACACTTTAATATGGCAGAAGCAAGGAGGAACAAGGAACAACAAAGGCATGTGTGAATAATGCGAAAAGTTTTCCATATCAATCAATGAGACATAACAATTTCTATACTTGATATACAATCAATAAAGTTTCAGCACAAGTGGCACAGAAAATACTCAGGAATATCATTTTGCTAGAATATTCAGGCTTTCAGCCTTATCTTAGCCTACTGCCGAAGCCAAAGTGATGCCTATGTCATACACTTCATGGTCAACGGTACATACCAATACCCAAGTTATGCCTATGTTATACACTTCGTGGTCAGAGGTATAGTCTTGCTATAAAAATAGCAGAAATAATAACACGAGATGATAACATGGAAAAGCACATAGCACATATAACACATAACATACAATTGTTCCTATATATTAAACTCACCGTGAAATAACCGGGGGTTAAAATAGTAATTTGGGCAGCACTTCGGCTCCAAATATAACTTCCTTCGTTGAAAACCGGGAGATTTATTGAAAACCGGGCCCTGCGAGGGTTGGGCTTCAAAACCGAAAAGATAAATTTTTTGGGCTTTCTGGGCACTTCGGGGTGTATTTCGAGCGTTAAAATTAATATCGGGGCTTCGGGGGAAGTCGGAATGAAAGCAATATAGGTTAAGGGGTGAGATTTGCCAATTTTCTAACCTTTTCTCGGGAGGGTTCGCAGGCACTATTTATAGTGCGAAGGTCGGCCGAGATCGGACGCGTGGCATCAGGAGAAGCGAGGCGCGTGGCAGCAGCGAGGGGCTCCGGGTGGCTTTGCATGCGAGGGGCCAGCGAGGCTCGGAAGGACACGCGGCTCGTGCGAGAGCTCGCCACCGAAGCCATACGTGTAGTCGGCTGATTGGACCGCAGCTCAGACTAGGAAGGAATGCGACACGCGTCGGACACGAGGCAGGTGACTCACCGAGATCGGATGACGTGGCCTATTCCGGATCTTATCAATGCGAAAATTCTCGGAAATTATGCCCAAATCTTCTAAAATCCATAACTTTCGCATACGGGCTCCGTTTTTGACGATCTTTATATGCACGCGTAGGGAAAATTATGCTCTACGACTTTCGTTTAGACTTCGTTGGCTAATTTTGAATTTATTTTTAATATTATTATTTTTAACAGACCGGGACAGGAAAATCCGTTAAAAATTCATAACTTCTTCATCCGACATCCGTTTTCGTCAGACTTTTTACCGTTGTACTACTATTGACGAGATCTTCAATTCTCGTTTAGGTTGTTTCGGCTAAAAATCACTCGATCTAAAATTCGAGTTTTTAGCTGTCTACCGCTAAGCTGAAACATAGAAAAATCATAACTTCCTCATACGAAGTCAGATTTTGGCGTTCTTTTTATCAAACTTCTCGGTTTAACGAATACTATGGCTTTCATTTTGATCACTAAGGCTAAAACGTAGTTTATCAAAAACTCACTTTTTACGTCATTCGGTGCCGTGCCGGTTTTGTCGTGGATCTTCGATTGGTCATAACTTCTTCGTTATAACTCGGATTTCGACGAGGTTTTCGCCTAAATGTTTCTAACGAGATTCTTTACAACTTTAAATAATAAAATTTTACTTATTTCAAATTTTATATTTTCGCTAAATTTCATTATTTGGCTTTTAATTGGAATCTCATAAGACTTCCAATATTTTATGAGTGATTCTAAACATAGTTTTACTTCATTTCTAGTAAAAATTATCTGCTAGAACTCAACACTCAATTTCACATAATATTTCATAATATTATTAACTTTTCAAATTACATAACACAATTTCAAAACGTGTATGTTACAAATACCTCCTCCTTTTGAGGATTTCGTCCCCGAAATCACAACATTTAGACAAATGAGGATATTTCTCTCTTATCTCATTCTTATTTTCCCTAAGTATAATTTGGGCCTCGATGGTGTTTCCACTTGACAAGTACCAACTTCACTTCTTTATTACGTAGATTAGTCGTTCTTTCATTTACGATCTCTTCTACTTAATTTATTATCATGTTTCACCTCGGATAATGTAACCGTTTCCTCATATACGCTCAAGCATTTACGTAGATATCTTACATGAAATACATCATGAATACCTGCCAAATCTTCAGGCAATTCCAAGCGGTATGCTTGTTGTCCAATTCTCTAGATAATTTTGAAAAGTCCAACAAATCTAGGACTCAATCTCCTTTTCTTCTCAAATTTCATAATACCTTTCCACGGGGATACCTTCAGTATCACCCACTTGGAATTCTCTAGGTCATCTTCTCTTTTCTGTATAGGACTTCTGTCGATCCTGGGCTGCTTTCATTCTTTCTCATACCAATTGAATCTTATCAGTGGTATATTGAATCAATCCAGGGCCTCCAAGTATTTTCTGTCCTACATTATGCCAACATAATGGTGTTCACAGTTACTACCGAACTCTAAGACACATGCACGAAGCATATCTTCTACTGTTTGGATTGTTCTCTCCGTAACCATCTGTCTGGGGATGATAAGCTGTGTTGAGAGCAATTCGAGATCCCAATTAACATTTCATACTCGCCCAAAAGTGAGAAGTGAAGCGAGTATCACGATCGGAAATAATCTTTAGTGGCACACCATGTCTCGCCACAATTTCGTCTAAGTAAACTTGTGCGTATTTCCCCAATAGAACCGTTGTACGTATGGCGAGAAAATATGCACTCTTAGTCAGCTGGTCCACAATTAACCAAATGCTATCATTCTATATAAAATTCTTTGGCAATTAGAGTAGCACCAGACATAAGGTCAATTCATAATTCTACTTGCCTATTCGGGGTAGTCCAGGCAATTCGTCGGGAAGATCATCAAGATTTTCATTAATAATGGAAAATCATTTACAATTTTCTTCCCTTTTCTTAAGATATCAACTGCATTAGCCGGATAAGTAGAATATCCCTTCGATATAAATTTACGAGTTTTTAAGAAAGAAGTTATTATTTCAACGTAGACATAAATAGAATCCTCTTCTTCGATAGGGATGCATACTATCTCTTTGTAGCACAAGAGTTTTACGTGGTTCTTTGACAACCAATCCATGCCGAGAATAATATCAAAGTTGGGCAAGGAGATAGGAATTAGGTTAGCAAGAAGATTATAACCTTCAATTCCTATGACACTATCTCTATAGACTTTATCAGCAAGTAATGATATATTTCCTATGTTATCTATATGAAATGATTGGACAATTGTGTAACAAGCAATTTGAAAAGAATGTGCGAATTTATAAGACACGAAAGAATCTGAGGCATCACAATCAAATAAGATGTGAGCAGATCTAAAGTTTACGAGAAAATTACTAGTCACAATATTCGAGTCCTAACTTACATCCTCTGTGGTAATCTAAAATGTACGATATTTAACTTTTGGTTTGCCAAACTCTTCAAACTTCTTAATTACTAGCGGTGCTCAAACCTGCACCCGCTCATCATTCTCTATTGGGCCTTCGATCCTAATCTTTGAGTTAAAACTCAATTCTCATTGCAGACTCCTGCTCCTTCTTGGTTTATAGATTAAACCCAAGATAAGGTCTTTACTTTTGCTATAACAACAACTCGAATGGTCATATTCTAATGACCTTTGATTTTATAACGCACAAGACACATAACGAACCAAACTCTTGTATTAGAATTAGATCGAATAAATCGAGCTGATGGAATAGAGAAAACAAAAAGAGTTTGATCAACACGTGGATACTTCGGAACAGAAAGAATAGCACTACATATCTCTAATTCGTGCTTTCGGACATACACATCAATTTTGTCAAATGACAGAATATTTCGATTGATTACGAAATCACAGATTTCATACTGTAATCCTTCCATGAATAACTAAATTCTTCATCGCCTTCATAACAGGTAACATCTCTAGTTAATGGTTCCTCAATTCTTTAATGAAGATTGTTATATTTCTATCGACCATCTCGACCGTCTCCTTCTTGACTGAAGTTTCGTCATTACTCAATACATGGCTTTCTAAACCAATCAACTTTATCTTTGTAGATTTATATTAATCGGACTCCACTCTTTATGACATTAAGATTTGAACGATAATTATCTTCTTAGTCATTACCGAAACGAAGGTAACGACACACATGAATAAAACGGAATCATTTACTAGCTTCTT
Source organism: Lactuca virosa (assembly GCF_052849685.1). NCBI lineage: Eukaryota > Viridiplantae > Streptophyta > Magnoliopsida > Asterales > Asteraceae > Lactuca > Lactuca virosa. Next base: position 267,065,810 of record NC_136427.1, read on the forward strand.
GGTAACCTTGTGACTTTTCCTAATCCAAGCGTGAGTCCTGTGCTTCCGATAGTATAGGCCTTTACTACCATTCACACCTACTCATACTCGTCTCAAGTATTGTCTCGCAGTTTTCCAAGGCACCATTCAAAATCACAAAACAACTTATCACACATGAATGTGTTCAAATTTCTCCTAAACTCAACTAGGGTTTTCGCGTTTCTATCAAACATATCTTGTATTACTTATACTCGCCTTCTAAGATTCTTCTGACGCATATGCTCGATCTAGCATATTCTAATACTTTTTCATAGATCGATAGAATTTTACTTCCAATTCTTCATATAAATTCTTTCTCGGGTAGTGTCTACTCTGCAAGACATATTACACCCAAAATTTACTCTATCAGTGTAGAGACAAACGGTTTCCAACTACTTGCATCATCTTTTAACTTATGTAATTCACCATGCACATTTGTTCATTTCATTATCCTTCCATGACATCGTTATTCTTGTATCTGAGTAAGTCTAAGTCTACTTCATAGGAGTCTATCCTAAGAAGTCTACATTATAGTTGTATCTCAGCAAGCTCTACTAGCTTCAACTTGGTTCTCTGTCATTCCTGACTACAACATCTCTTCTCATACGATACTATGGTTGTATTGCTTCTTTAACTAAACATTCTATCTTACTTAAACAAGTTGGTTGCTTAACCTTTTATTACTAAATGACTTAATTCACCATCCTAATCATGTATGTTAAAGTCGGCTTAACACACAATGGAACTTTCATAAGGATGTGATAGAAGTGAATCATCACTCAGTATTATTAAATACTAAGTCTGAACATCTTGTATAGGGTTACTACTCGAACTACATACTACATCACAAAGTCTTGGCCTATTGAGTCTGAAAACTTCATTTGCCTTTCCTTTGATCTTCATTTAATTCTTCTAAATCTTGTACCACATTAATTTCAATACTGTCGAAGTATTTATCACCATCTTCGGTTCTTCCGACACTATAAACAATCACTGCTTCAATCTGGACAACGGTGGAACAACTTCATGGATTTGCACCAACACATTTATCTTGTCCAAATGTGTTTCAAACGCACATCATTCTTCTAAAGATGTTATTATTTCATCAAATTTATACTTTGAATGTACAACATCACTCTATTGGTATTAATACACTATTTACGATTTCACGTGGTAAATATTATTTTACGATATCCCTCGATCATTTATCTACAAACTTATCGATGTCGACTATCATAAGTCTCTTTATCACTTCAAAAAGTTTCATGTAAATTCTAATACGAAAATTCTTGGAATTCTAAACATAAAAACTTCTCTTTTAAACTAAGGTCGGCAACAGACCTTAAACTTTCTCGAATAATAGCAATTATAGATAAGCACTCTAAGGCATGTTATATTCATTTATCATTTAGCACATATTAGAATATAAGGCATATATCTTCTTAATATTCTAGTGCTTGTTTCTATTAGGTATTCAACCTAAAGTATACTAGATACATATCGTATCATCTTCACTTAACAATTCATGTTTAAGTCTAGAAATTCTCAAAATTCCTAGTTCACTTAAACTAATTCTCTGAAAATTTTGAAGTAACTTAATATCTTAGAATACTAGGGTTTATCACTACCCAATACCCCACTTAAGTATTTCCTATGGTTTGTATCCATATAATTATTATGAATCCAGTTCATATATTGAACTTCCAACAGTTTAAGTCTAAATACCAATCCGTGGTATTTAGTTCATTTAAACTATTGCTCTGATACCATGATTTAAAGAACCCCTTTCTAAACTTTCATATTTCTGAAAGACCCAAACTTTCATACTTCACAATATTGTTACTCCAAAAACATGCTACATGCATATTCATATATATAATATTTTACATTGATAATTTGATTACAAAGGACTAGATACAAACCAACTAAGTTTTAATAATTTTACATAACTACCCAGGATATTGTAATTTTATACAAACATAAACTGAAGTACAAAAGTACTATTCTAAATCTTCCAACAGTATACTATCATACTGCTTATTTATCTCCTGCAATTGTTAAACATAGAGAGGGGTAAGCGGTGACGCTTAGTGATTTCAATAATAGATACAATATAATGTTATGTCCTATATACACTTCAATATGGCAGAAGCAAGGAGGAACAAGGAACAACAAAGGCATATGTGAATAATGCGAAAAGCTTTCCATATCAATCAATGAGACATAACAATTTCCATACTTGATATACAATCAATAAAGTTTCAGCACAAGTGGCACAGAAAATACTCAGGAATATCATTTTGCTAGAATATTCAGGCTTTCAGCCTTATCTTAGCATACTGCCGAAGCCAAAGTGATGCCTATGTCATACACTTCATGGTCAACGGTACATACCAATATCCAAGTGATGCGTATGTCATACACTTCGTGGTCAGAGGTATAGTCTTGCTATAAAAATAGCAGAATTAATAACACGAGATGATAACATGGAAAAGCACATAGCACATATAACACATAACATATAATTGTTCCTATATATTAAACTCACCGTGAAATAACCGGGGGTTAAAATAGTAATTTGGGCAGCACTTCGGCTCCAAATATAACTTCCTTCGTTGAAAACCGGGCCCTGCGAGGGTTGGGCTTCAAAACCGAAAAGATAAATTTTTCGGGCTCTCCGGGCACTTCGGGGTGTATTTCGGGCGTTAAAATTAATACCGGGGCTTCGGGGGAAGTTGGAATGAAAGAAATATAGGTTAAGGGGTGAGATTTGCCAATTTTCTAACCTTTTCTCGGGAGGGTTCGCAGGCACTATTTATAGTGCGAAGGTAGGCCGAGATCGGACGTGTGGCATCAGGAGAAGCGAGGCGCGTGGCAGCAGCGAGGGGCTCCGGGTGGCTTCGCATGTGAGGGGCCAGCGAGGCTCGGACAAAGCCATACGTGTAGTCAGCTGATTGGACCACAGCTCGGACTCAGAAGGAACGCGACACACATCGGACACGAGGCAGGTGACTCACCGAGATCGGATGACGTGGCCTATTCCGGATCTTATCCATGCGAAAATTCTCGGAAATTGTGCCCGAATCTTCTAAAATCCATAACTTTCGCATACGGGCTCCGTTTTTGACGATCTTTATATGCACGCGTAGGGAAAATTATGTTCTACGACTTTTGTTTAGACTTCGTCGGCTAATTTTGAATTTATGTTTAATATTATTATTTTTAACAGACCGGGACAGGAAAATCCGTTAAAAATTCATAACTTCTTCATCCGACATCCGTTTTCGTCAGACTTTTTACTGTTGTACTACTATTGACGAGATCTTCAATTCTCGTTTAGGTTGTTTCGGCTAAAAATCACTCGATCTAAAATTCGAGTTTTTAGCTGTCTACCGCTAAGCTGAAACATAGAAAAATCATAACTTCCTCATACGAAGTCAGATTTTGGCGTTCTTTTTATCAAAATTCTCGGTTTAACGAATACTACGACTTTCATTTAGATCACTAAGGCTAAAAAGTAGTTTATCAAAAACTCACTTTTTACGTCATTCGGTGTCGTGCCGGTTTTGTCGCGGATCTTCGATTGGTCATAACTTCTTCGTTATAACTCGGATTTCGACGAGGTTTTCGCCTAAATGTTTCTAACGAGATTCTTTACAACTTTAAATAATAAAATTTTACTTATTTCAAATTTTATATTTTCGCTAAATTTCACTATTTGACTTTTAATTGGAATCTCATAAGACTTCCAATATTTTATGAGTGATTCTAAACATAGTTTTACTTCATTTCTAGTAAAAACTATCTGTTAGAACTCAACACTCAATTTCACATAATATTTCATAATATTATTAACTTTTCAAATTACATAACACGATTTCAAAACGTGTATGTTACAGTTTAGTGACATGGATCGACCATTTGATCATCATAACGATTGCATATATATATATATATATATATATATATATATATATATATATATATATATATATATATATATATATATATAGGTGAGCGTTCAATCGATAACATTTTTTATCGCGAGAACATTTGAGAATAAATTTGGACTACATAATTTTTTTAATTAAAATTATAAAATAATATTCATATAAATCAAAAAATAGTTACAAACAACAAAAAAAACTCACTAACTAACACCACTCACCACTCAACCAACACCACCGACCATCACTACCTACCACCCATCACCATCACCGCCAACCACCACTCATCACTAACCACCACAGCCAACCACCAACCACCACCCATTACTACCCACCGCCCACCATCACCAACCACCACCCGCCACCACCACCCCACCACCACCAACCACCACTCGCCACCACCACCACCACCCACCATCACCACCCAACCACCACCACCCGCCACCACCACCCACCTCCACCATCCATTACCTTCACCCGCCACCACCACCCACCACCACCACCCATCACTACCCACCACCACCAACCACCACCCATCACTACCCACCACGCATCACTATCCACCACCCGCCACCACCCACCACAACCACCATTCACCATCCACCACCACCACTACCCTCAACACCCAAGCACCACCACCCGCCACCACCACCCACCTCCACCAGCCATTATCATCACCCAACCAACACTACCCACCAACATTATTTACCACCCATCCCAACCACACGCCACCACCACCACCCATCACTACTCATCACCCACCACCACCTGCCACCACCCACCCACCCACCCACCACAACCACCACCCATCACCCACCACCACCACCACCCACCATCAACAGCAGCCAACCACCACCACACGTCACCCCCACCACCACCAACCACCACTCGCCACCACCATCACCACCCACCATCACCACCCAACCACCACCACCCGCCACCACCACCCACCTCCACCATCCATTACCATCACCCGCCACCACCACCCACTACCACCACCCATCACTACCCACCACCACCAACCACCACCCACCTCCCATCGCTACCTACCACCCATCACTACCCACCACGCATCACTATCCACCACCCGCCACCACCCACCATAACCACCATTCACCACCCACCACCACCACCACCATCATCACCACCCAAGCACCACCACCCGCCACCGCCACCCACCTCCACCTCCCATCATCATCACCCAACCAACTGATGGGTTTTGAGCATTCTAACACTTCCTAAGTGTACATGCAACCCTAATAACCTTGGATCTATGTTTGTCTAATAATCATGCAAAGTTGAATTCCAAGGTTATATTCCTATCTAGCATACATGGGGAACATTTTTAACTTGAATGAAAGATAGAATAACTTACCTTGTTGTTGCTTATGATCCTTGAAACCTTGTGAGCCTAGCACCCCAAGTGTGATGTCTCAAATGCTTCACACAACACCAAATGCTTTTGGAATGACTTTAGAGAGAATACACACTTCTAAAATCGGCCTAGCCCTCTTGTTTCTTATGTGTATCCGATTTTGGTGGAGAATGGGTTTCTTATATAGTGTTGACACATCTAGGGTTACACCATGTAAACCCTAATGTGTCATGACTCTTCATTTCCATGACCCATGGGTTTGTAACTCCCATGGAGCATCCATGGAGCATCCTATGGGTGAAACCCAACTTGATAATCCATGGAGCCTCTTAGCCCACTATATAAGATATGGAAGATTTACATAATCTACCCATATATTTCATTAGTTATCTTTTGATCACTTAATTAATTCTAAATTAATTCTTGATCAAACTAATTAAATAATATTATTAATATATTAGAACTTATAATATATTAATAAACCATAAGTGTTATTTCTCTCATTTTAGTTTATCCAATTGCATGGTGCCATGCAACCCAAATGGACCATGCCGGGTCGGGTCAAGTACATACCAGAAATAGTTATGGACTTATACACCTTATCCAACAGTCTCCCACTTGGATAAGTCTAATAACTATAACTGCAATACTTTAGGAACCGATCGGCAATCGTAGCTCTTTCAAGGTCTCTCGGAAGTGAGAAGATGATGATACGTCATTTAAGATAAGTGATCATATAATCCTCTGTTCTAGATATCAGCCGGACAAATACATGGAACAATGTCTTACTTATTGTCCAGCAGTTTGTTTCCCGATTTCCGATTTGTTTGACATAGAACTCAATTGAACACATCAACTTAGTTCTGACCGGGCCCGGTACATAGGTCAAAACAAAATCATCGAGGGGCCCAGATATCAGCTTCTAATCCAAGAAGGAACAGATAAACTTCGACTCATATGTTTGTTCTACCACTCATTGAATTATACACAAAAGCACGTTTTATAACATCGAGTTACCAATGCGTTAACGTACAATCAATGCATAACCAACTCATAAGTAACAAATCATATCTCTAGGTTTGAAGACTTATATGATATTACCGTCTCACGATCACTCGAGATAAATTCCATGAAGTGATTCCAGTGAGCGTGGGTTGAGTCCAATGCTCAGAACTTATGAGCACTCATGAGTGTTGTAGCCATGTCCAACAACTTAGACCTCTGCAACCAATCATGACAGTCTTGATTCATACCTAGTTCCGACATATGACCGACTGTGGAGGTTCGAATAATATGATATACCAAACAAAATTATTCTGGAAGTCAAAACATGCAAAAGAAATATAGTAAACGATCGACAAGAGATAGCAACACTTTACTCATAAATAAAACACCTTTTATTCATCATCTAATGTCAATTACACTTTACAAATTTCAAGGTTATCTAACTACTAAATCTAATATCATCCTTCAGCCCTATGCTCCGAGCATGCTGGAGATGCTTAACCCGAGTCAGTCCCTTCGTGAGGGGATCTGCTGGATTCTCATCCGATGATACCCTCTTTGCCACGAGGAGTCCTTTTTCTATTCGTTGTCTGATGAAATGGTATTTTCTGTCGATGTGTCTGGATCTCCTGTGATCCCTTGGTTCCTTGGCTAAGGCAACTGCACTTTCACTATCACAGAAAATTTCCATTGGCTCTTTAATAGCTGGTACAACTCCAAGGTCTCCAATGAAGTTCTTCAGCCATATCGCCTCCTTTGCTGCCTCGCTAGCTGCTATATACTCTGATTCGCAAGTTGAATCAGCCACTGTCTCTTGCTTGGAACTCTTCCAAGAAATTGCTCCTCCATTTAAGGTAAAGACACAGCCTGACTGAGAGCGGAAATTATTCCTATCAGTCTGAAAGCTAGCATCACTATACCCTACAACTCTCAAGTCTTCACTCCCACCGAGGGTAAGGACCCAGTCCTTAGTCCTCCGTAGGTACTTGAGGATATTCTTTACCGCAGTCCAGTGTGCCTTGCCAGGGTTCCCCTAATACCTGCTAACCATGCTCAAAGCAAAGGCTACATCAGGTCGAGTACACGTCATAGCATACATGATCGATCCTACAGCCGAAGCATAAGGTATTCGACTCATTTCTGCTATCTCAGCCTCAGTACTAGGGCTTTGTGTCTTACTCAATCTGGCATTACTCTGGATGGGTAACTCTCCTTTCTTGGAGTCCTGCATGCCGAATCTCTTCAACACCTTATCCAAGTAAGTACTCTGACTAAGTCCAATTAGTCTTTTACTCCGGTCTCTCAAGATCCTGTTGGGTTTTAGTATACTACAACATCCTATGGTGCACATACAACCCTAAATACCTTGGATCTATGTTTTCTCTATTATACATGCAAATATGAAGTTTCCAAGATATCACCCTATACTAGCATACAAATATCATATACTTGGGTAATAAAATAGATATAATACATACCTTTTTTTATGTAACTTGTCTTCATGAAGCTTGAGTGCCTAGTGCCCCAAGTGTGACACCTCAAATGGTTCACACAACACCATGAACACTTGGAATAACCTTGAGAATAAGGATACTTTGGTTCTCTCTAGTGAAATCGGTCTTGCCCTTTTGTGTACACACACTAGTGCCAATTTCACCAACCAATGACATCTTTATATAGTGTCGAGATTAAGGTTAAACCCTAATACCCATGACCTTTCATTTCATATGATCCATGGGTTAAACACTCCATGGACTATCCATGAAAGCTTAGCCCAACCTAAATGAACTTGGCCCATCACACACATATATCTTAGAGTCCATATTTAATTAGTTCATTTTGATCACTTAATTAATTATAAATTAATTCTTGATCAATACTAATTAAATAATATGATTATATATTAATATATTAGAACTTATAATATATTAATATAAATCACTAATATCCTTTTTCCTCATCTTGTCTATCCAATTGTCCCGATGCCATGCAACCCAAATGGACCATGCCGGGTCGGGTCAAGTCTTACCAATTATAGTTATGGACTTAGACATTAATCCAACAGTCTCCCACTTGGATAAGTCTAAAACTATTATTGAGTATGACTTCAAACCCCGACTAGTAATCGTAGCTCTCAAAAGCTTCTGTCGAACTCTGACCTTGCCGATGAACTCTGACCTTTGTCAATGACTTGTCCATTAGATAAGGGATCATATATTCCTCCATTCTAGATATCATATGGACTGAGACATGGATTATAAATCATTCTCTCTGTCCATTTGTTGTTTCCCGATTTTCGATTTATGATGACTGACTGATTGAACTAATCAAATCAGTCCTGGCTTGGCCAAGCACTCACATGTGTCATTGCTAAATCATCGAGGGGCCCACAGATATCGCTTTTATCCCGAAGGTAAAAGGAATGGATAAACTTCGACTTATATGGCTTGTTCTACTACTTGTTGAATCATACACAAAGGCACGTTTTATAACATCGAGTTACCAATGCGTTTTCGTGCAATCAATGTATAACCAACTCATAGTAACAACTCATATCTCTAGGTTTTAAGAATATAAGATATTATCGTCTCATGATCACTCGTGATAAAATCCATGAAGTGATTCAAATGAGCGCGGGTTGAATCCAATACTCAGAACTTATGAGCACTCATGAGTGTTGTAGCACCACTTTGTCCACCAACTTGGACCTCTACAAACCAACCCATGATAGTCTTGATTCATATCTACTTCCAACATATGACCGACTATGGATGGTTTGAATAACTTAATCATTCAGGAAGAGCGACTTAGTTATTCTGGAAGTCAAAACATGCAAAGTGAAACACAAGAATAAATGAATCAAATATGGTATCAAACCCTATGAATATAAATAAACACTTTTATTTATCACCATACTGATTACTCATTATTCATTGTTTCGGTTTTATCAACTTTATACTTGAATTAAAAACACTAGTTGTCCCATGCTCCAAGCATGTACACTATGTTTTTCTTAAACAATAGCTTTGCCATACACCAAGTATGCACTCTATGTTTGTCTATGATCCTTACTTTGTGAAATAAACCAATTGAACATAATTTCAATGATTCTAATTTCACACTCCCAAATCCTTATCGAAAAATGTGAGAATTTCAAATTCCTATCATTTATCGAAATCTGTTTAGATTTTAAACTTATATGCACTGACCCTCCTATAATGAATATGTACAAAGTCACAAAGACTTGTCAACAATCATTATAAGGTATTCCAATGGAGATCAACTCCATGGAAACTAAGTCTCATATTCAAAGTACATTGCTTTGGACATGCTTCTTGCATTAAGTTTTCTAATCTTACACAGATAACTTCCACCTATGGAGACAACTCCATATTCTCATTTTGACTATCACTTTTGAACAAGAGATGCCTCTTTTCAGAATATGTCAATATGGTCCTTCCAAAATTAGCACTATACTTCCAACTGTCCCTGAGCAACCAATCTTTGGTAAACCTCAGATTGTCCTCGACAATTGCTTAATCATTTTAGTCATATCCAATTCTATACCTTTTCCCTTCTTAATGCCTCTGGGCATTTGGAAAAATTTAGAAATGACAAATATTATAGCACATGCAATCGATCCTGTACCCAAAGCAAATGGTACACGATTCATGATGTCTCACATAAAGACATGATTCTAGACCAGTCTTTTGCTACAATATTTTTATTTGCCATGTTTTTCAAAATTTGACTATGAAGAGGGATGCCATAATCATAATCGAATTTTGAGAACGCAATATATAGAATTTCCTTAAGTTGAACCAATCCAACATGAAATTCATATATATATTCTTGACTAAAGATGATTAAGGTCTCAATCTAAGCCTTTAGAACTGAAATGAAGTATATCCTCTCCCTTAATTATAGCAAAACAACTTTTTCAATCCCTGCACCCTCACGAATTGAAACTTTTGTTTTCTATAATTAACATTGCTAACTTGCAACACTAACAATAATTATCATGCTCCCACTAACATGATGATTATTAACATAACACTTATGCTCCCACTAGCTTTGACATGTACTCAGAAATCAGCTGGACTTCTAGAAATCAATACTTTATTGACTTTCTTACCAAAGTTCAGATTTCTGATACGAGATGCTTTGATAAAACTTTATCAAAATCATACACCTTTCCTTAGATAGCATGCATGTGTGTCTAAACAATTTCAGAACTATGAAAAGGGATGCCGTAATCATAGTCTCAATTGTTTAGACCTTTTTCCATTTGCTTCAAATCTACTTGGTGGAAGTGTTTCCTCACCATCATTTTCATGAATCGGAGAGAAACCTTATGACCCTTAGATTTTATGGTGTATGTGTTCTTATCCATGTGAATCGTCAAAACCATAGTCACAAGACAAGGATAATGACAAATCCAAACTCATATGGACTGAACTTATGCAATCTTAACTTTTTGCTACCTGGCAGTACAGGGCCTGCCATTGCTTCCAAGTTGTTATGCAACCAATTGAGAACTTTCAGAACTCCTATGCAAAGCCAACTTTAACTGGAATGGGCACAGAATATGTCAACACGATAGGTTATAAACCTCAAGTTGTGTGCTAGTGAAGAACCTCAGGTTTTATTCTTGATTAGTTCTTGAAATTCATTTTAGGATCTTTAAGGCTCCCACTATCCTCTTGACATATAAGACTATCTTGCCAAATATTCAAGAGAGTGCGGATTTTTTATCAAGACAAACACTTCACACAATTGGCCTTAGTTGGTCTTTGTTTTATCCAAAACATCACAACTTACCAATTTCAAATGTACAAGAGTAGGACGCTTTTACTCTTACATTTGACAAGTGTTTTAAACATTTCTTTAAGATATGTCACTCAAGTTACAATCTTGGAGTATGACTCTAAGAATTGTTTGGAACAAAGTATGACTCATCTTCCTGATCTAACCATTTCAACAATTCATGACTCCTCTTCTTAGTCATAAGAATGCACTAAGATGACCTTTAGAGGACTAATTGTGATATGATTTCTAAATCATTAAGATGATCACAAACATGATACTAAAGTACTCTCCCATCTTTTCAGATTTGAGAAACTTTTATCTTTCTGCCTAATTTGATTCTTCCCATTCGTTCTGCCATACATTGAGACTTTTCCAATGTTTCAGAATTATACTTAAACTTGTAAGTATAACCATATTTACTAAACTTTAGTAAATCAAATGGTCTTAACGAGCTTTGTGGTGGACATGACCAGTGCACAAGAATGTGTACTCGATCCCTTTAGTCCTTCACTTGACTCACACATCCATGTGAACAAGTAATTAGTCTTGATTTTCCAATGCTTGAAAGTTCTCATTCATCATACTATTCAACTTGCATGATTCCAAGTTTCGGTCCAATTGAAACTTGGGTGATGAGGAACTTTCCTGATTTGGTAAATTTAGACACTACCACAAATGAAAGAATCAAATCCATTTTCCAATATTGCTGTCAGTGGAATCATATAAGCAACAATTTTCCACAAATGTCATTGTAAGGATACTTCAAATAAATAAAATTAAACAATTTTCTTTTATTTTAAAACTTTGCGGAAAAACTTATCCTTACAATCCACATGGAAAATTGTTGTTATCTATTCCTTAGCAATATATCATAACTTCTTAAGCAACTGCTCAAACATCAACATGTGACCCAGTCACATCATGTAATGAGGATCTCAGAATAGAACTTAACAGAATTAGATAATGGGTTCTACCTGATGTAGAGTCAAACTTATTGACTTTAACATCCATAGGTAAATTTGGCAGCTTTGCAATCAACGCCCCTTCCTTTGGAAAAATAAACATATGGACCCTTTGGTAATGGGACTATCTCAGACTTAGCCTTTCTCTTTACCATTCGGTCAACCGGGTTGACTATGGCCAATCCCTTTCCGTTGGGAAGAGAATGCTTTTTCTGGATTTCCAGTGTCACCATTGTCACTGTCCATAAAGTTTTTGGGAAGTTGATCTTCTAATCAAATTTGCTTTACTATCGTTCCAAATCATTGCTGATTCAGCAGCACCAAGCAAATAGATATGATCATTAAGGTTCATGTCATAGTCTGTTTCATAGTAGTCCCAAAGGAACTCACTATGTGACTTAGAAAGTGATTGAACATCCAACTTTCTCAAGACTTTGACACCCAACTCTCCCGGCTTGTCAATATGTGACTTCATCTCTAAGATGTGATCACACATAGACCTTTCTTGCCATTAGGGCTTGAGTGACCTTGAACTTGTGGGTTAGGGAGAATAATTGGAGGAGGAGAAGGAATTGAAGTTTCAAGAGATTTGGGAAGATCATAGATGTCTGAACTAGACATCTTTTGGGAGATATTCAAGATAGTTGATTTAAGTCCTTAATATAACACCCAATATGAGATATTAAGGCTAGGACCCAACACAATATTTTATAATTTGGAAGAGGGATGCCGTAATCCAGGCTATAAAATATTTGAAGGTAGGTGAATGACGATTCACCAATTTCCACCACGAAAAACGAAATGTATTATTAGGTTTTAATTGGATTTGAAACTCCTAGATCTTTTGAGATTCATTGAACTTTTCAATGGCATGTTTCAATCTCGAGTGTGCCCTTCAGGTTTTGTGACTGGGATGCCGAGGATCACAAAACAAGGTGTGAAGTAACCATGCAAATTACTTGGTACCCTTAATATTTACCCCTCAATCGATGTGCCGGTTAACCACACGAGCTCCACCGATACTATGATAAATATTAAGTTACCCTTTGCCTACCTTGTTAAATCCAGGTTAGAGTGCCGGTTAACCACACACGCTCCACTAACGGTTTAAACAAAGTGCAAAGTGTAATTTCATGGATTAGCACCTTACACACATTTTCCTAAGTAACTAAGATTGGGAATTTTAAGTGTTTAGTTACTTAGTATTTATCATTAATACTTTTAATGAAGGGAGAATTCTAGTCCTTGTCCTACCCGTTCGGCTAACGACCCTCCACCGGTCAAGGAAGCGGTGGGTGAGAGTGGACACCCATTAAACTGCCATTTTATAGGAAGTAACCTTATACCCCCCTTATAGACCAGCTTCGTGAATGAGGCCTACTAACGGTAAGACTGACTTTACTCTTATACATATATATATAAATATTATTAACTTATAATATTATAAAGTATAAGGGTTGAATTTTAACTTTTAAAATTCTAAGGGCTAATTTGGAATTATAGTATTCATAAGTGAAAACTTTTCAAATTCCAAAACTTGAGGGCAAGTTTTGAAACTATTCAAAACTAATTAATTCCATAACTTATGTGTTTAAAGTAGTTTTAATTAAAAACTCTTCAAGTTCCATAACTTGAGGACAGGTTATGGAAGACTTTAAACTAATAAAAGAATGTAACTTTTCTTTATTTTTGTAACTTATGGAACTAATTAAAGTTACACATTTTATTACTTAATGAAGTGACTCTTGAACCTCCATAACTTGATGACAAGTTATGGAGTCATAAAACCATTTAATGAGGGCAAAACTCTTCATTTTGTAACCTATGACAATTTTTATGAGGTTTAAGATTCATAAATGTGACTTTTCATATAACTTGAGGACAAGTTACAAAAACACATTTTATGAACTATTTCTAGATCAATTTGGATTGAAAACAACTAACACACAATTTTTTTTATTAATCTAAATTAACTCATAAAACAAGGTAACACAAAAAAACTTTTCATGTTCCATAACTTAAGAACAAGTTATGGAATTCTTTAAAACATTAAGACCAAGTTTTGTAACTCCATAAAAAACTTTGAATCAATTTTTTTAAAACCTTTTCATATACATAACTTATGGAGGTTTCAAAAAACTCTTTAGATCAAACTTTTAAAACTAATAAAATAATCATATCATTTTATCTTTTACTAAATTTGACCTAATTCAACTCATATAGCAAATGATTCAAATTTTACAAATAATTAGTTTTTCACAAAAACAAGTAATTATCTTAAAATTTGACAAACGTCATGTTTTTTTTTCCTTTTTTTTCAACTTTGAAAATCAAACATTTGCATGAATATAATAGAAAACAACCCATGGCTCTGATACCACTGTTGGGTTTTAGTATACTACAACATCCTATGGTGCACATACAACCCTAAATACCTTGGATCTATGTTTTCTCTATTATACATGCAAATATGAAGTTTCCAAGATATCACCCTATACTAGCATACAAATATCATATACTTGGGTAATAAAATAGATAGAATACATACCTTTTTTTATGTAACTTGTCTTCATGAAGCTTGAGTGCCTAGTGCCCCAAGTGTGACACCTCAAATGGTTCACACAACACCATGAACACTTGGAATAACCTTGAGAATAAGGATACTTTGGTTCTCTCTAGTGAAATCGGCCTTGCCCTTTTGTGTACACACACTAGTGCCAATTTCACCAACCAAGGACATCTTTATATAGTGTCGAGATTAGGGTTAAACCCTAATACCCATGACCTTTCATTTCATATGATCCATGGGTTAAACACTCCATGGACTATCCATGAAAGCTTAGCCCAACCTAAATGAACTTGGCCCATCACACACATATATCTGAGAGTCCATATTTAATTAGTTCATTTTGATCACTTAATTAATTATATATTAATTCTTGATCAATACTAATTAAATAATATGATTATATATTAATATATTAGAACTTATAATATATTAATATAAATCACTAATATCCTTTTTCCTCATCTTGTCTATCCAATTGTCCCGATGCCATGCAACCCAAATGGACCATGCCGGGTCGGGTCAAGTCTTACCAATTATAGTTATGGACTTAGACATTAATCCAACAGATCCTTATCCCTAGAATATAGGCAGCTTCTCCTAGGTCCTTCATAGAGAAACACTTCCCAAGCCAGGACTTAACTTCCTGCAGAGTTGGGATGTCATTTCCTATGAGTAGTATGTCATCCACATACAATACCAAAAAGCTAACTATACTCCCACTAGCCTTGACATATACACAAGATTCATCTTCACTCCTAGAAAAGCCAAATTCCTTGACTTTCTCATCAAAGCAAAGATTCCATCTGCGAGGTGCTTGCTTTAACCCATAAATGGATTTCTCAAGCTTACACACTCTATTAGGGTACTCTGTGTTGACAAAACCCTCTGGCTGACTCATGTAAACATCCTCAGCCAACTTTCCATTAAGGAAAGCAGTTTTGACATCCATTTGCCATATTTCATAGTCATGAAATGCGGCTATGGCTAACAGAACCCTAATAGACTTAATCTTGGCCACTGGAGAAAAGGTCTCATCATAATCAACTCCCGGAGTTTGTGAGAAACCATTTGCAACCAGTCGTGCCTTATAAGTGTGTACATTACCATCCATGTCGGTCTTCTTCTTGAAGATCCATTTGCACCCTACAGTCTTATGACCTGGTACATTCTCAACCAAGTTCCAAACTTGATTGTCATACATGGAATGTATCTCGCTGTCCATTGCCTCTTTCCACTTGGCTGACTCAGGGCCTGCCATGGCTTCCGCGTAACTGTTAGGTTCATCCAGACCTATCAGCGTCTCATCACTGATAAGTGTATCACCTTCCACAGTAATATGGAATCCATAGTAATGCTCAGGTGCATTCCTAACCCTTGTGGAACGCCTCAGAGGTACAGACTTGTCAATTGGCTCAACAGAAGTTTCCTCCTCAAGTTGAGTGCTAGGGTTTGAAGTTCCTTCACCACTTGACTCTTGAATTTCTTCAAGGTCAACTTGCCTCCCACTGTCTCCTTGGCTTATGAACTCTCTCTCTCGAAAGAAAGCCCTCCTAGCTACAAAGACCACATTCTCACTAGGTCTGTAGGAGAGGTAACCAAAGGATTTCTGTGGGTAGCCGATGAAAATACACCTCTTACTTCAAGGTTCGAGCTTATCATGAGTCTCGCGTCTCACAAAAGCCTCGCAACCCCAAATCTTAATGTGGTCTAGTTTGGGTACTTTACCAGTCCACATCTCATGAGGAGTTTTGGCAACTTTCTTTGTGGGAACTAGATTAAGGATATGGGCGGTAGTCTCTAAGGCATACCCCCAAAATGAGTTTGGTAGCGAAGCTCGACTCATCATGGAACGAACCATATCCAACAAGGTTCGATTATGCCTCTCAGCTACACCATTCAACTGCAGTGTCCTGGGAGGTGTCAATTGTGAGACAATCCCACATTCCCTAAGATAGTCGAGGAACTCTGAACTAAGATACTCACGACCTCGATCGGATCGAAGCATCTTAATGTTCCTGCCCAATTGATTCTCGACTTCCTGTTTAAACTCTTTAAACCTCTCAAAAGTCTCTGACTTATGCTTGATTAAGTAGATATATCCATATCTACTGTAATCATCAGTAAAAGTCAAATAATAACGATTAGCATCCCTTGTGGCATGTTTGAAGGGCCCACACACATCCGTGTGTATAAGATCCAACAAACCTTCACCCCTCTCACAAGAACCTGTGAAGGGTGACTTTGTCATTTTTCCAAGTAAGCATGATTCGCAACTATCATCTGACTTTAGGTCAAATGACTCCAATACTCCATCCTTTTGGAGTTGGCCTATGCGTTTCTTGCTTATATGTCCAAGACGACAATGTCATAATGATGCTTTATCCAAGTTATTATTATTAACATAATCAATACACAATACATTATTTCCTAAGTTATCAACCACAGATACAGTTTCATACACGCCATCACAAGGTAATGCTTTAAAATAAAGAACATTATTAAAGAAAGCATTAATCGAACCAACTTCATTATCAAATGAAAAGGTGAAACCTTGTTTATACAATGCATGAAAGGAAATAATGTTTCTTGCCATTTCTGGCGAATAACAACACTTATTCAAATCTAAACTAAACCCACTACTTAGCAATAAAGTATAAACTCCAATCTTGGTGACAGGTAAAGCTTTCCTATTCCCCATGATTAAGTTTATTCTTCCATGCTCCACATTCTCACTTCTTCTTAGTCCCTGCAAATCAGAACAGATATGAACACCACAACCGATATCAAGGACCCAAGAGTTAGAATGGGGTGAGTTATTAGATAAGATAGTGTAAATACCTGCATGGTTGGGTTTAACTTTCCCATCCTTCACATCTTGCTGGTATTTTGGGCAGTTCCGCTTCCAATGTGACTTTTCATGGCAATAGAAGCATTCAGCCTCTTTTGGGTCAGAAGGAGTGACGAAACCTTTCTTGGTTCCACTTGAAGAAGAGCCATCAAGGGTCCTAGCCTTGGTACCCTTCGAAGAGCTCTTCCTCTTCTTCCCTCTACCTTTCCCGATTGCCAAAACCGGGGCGGAGTTTGGAGTAGGAGTGTTAACAACCGACTTACCCTTAAGACCTGTTTCTGTGGTCTTGAGGAGTCCCTGAAGTTTGCTGAGTGTGACCTCTTCCTTATTCATGTGATATGTCATGCGGAATTAATCATAGCACGATGGTAAGGAGTGCAAAATGATATCTATTGCAAGCTCCTCAGGGAAGTTCACATTAAGCTTCAGCAACCGATCCACATACCTTTGCATTTTCTGCATGTGGCTCGTGACGGATTCCCCGTCCTTCATCGTGGTTGTTATGACAGAGCATATGATTTCATACCTCTCTTGTCGTGCACTTTGATGGTATCTTTCCATCAGATCTTGGTGCATTTCAAAAGGGTAGAAGTCCTCATAGGACTTTTGGAGTTCTGCTGTCATGGTGGCCAACATGATGCATGCCACTTTTGTAGCATCCCTTTCATGTGCCCGGAAGTCAGCGATCTCCTGGGGAGTTGCAGTGGTCTCATCAATCTCCTTAAGCTCCTTGTCAAGGACATATTCTTTGTCCTCGTAGCGGGTAATCATCCTGATGTTTCTGATCCATTCATTGAAGTTGGATCCATCAAAAGTGTCTTTCCCACACAAGTTCATAAGGGTAAAGGAGCCATTAGGATTAGAGCCAAAAGCAGCATTGTTTGAAGACATCTGAAAGAAGAGAACAAGATTAGTTTAGATATTAAGAGAGTCCTTAATAAAACACCCAAATGTAATATTAAGGCTAGGATCCAATCACAATATATTATAACTTAGAAGAGGTATGCCGTAATCCAAGCTATAACATATTTGAAAGGTAGGTGAATGACGATTCACTAATTTCCACCATGAAAAACGAAATATAAATATTAGGTTTTTAATTGGTTCTTAGAAATTCCTAGATTCTTTTGAGATTCAATGAACTTTTCAAAGGCATGTTTCAATCTCGAGTGTGCCCTCCAAGTTTTGTGACTGGGATACCGAGGATCACAAAACGAGGTGTGAAGTAACCATGCAAATCACTTGGTACCCTCAAGGTTTATCACTCAATCGATGTGCCGGTAAACCACACACGCTCCACCGATGCTATGGTAAACCTTAAGTCACCCTTTACCTACCTTGTTAAGTCCAAGTTAGTGTGTCGGTTAACCACACACGCTCCACCAACGACTTAAACAAAGTGTAAAGTGTAATTTCATGGATTAGCACCTTATTCACATTTTCCTAAAGTAACTAAGATTGGGAATTTAATAAAAGCATTTAGTTACTTTATAATATTCATCATACTTTTAATGAGAATTTATAAGTCCTTGTCTTACCCGTTCGGCTAACGACCCTCCACCGATCAAGGAAGCGGTGGGTGAGAGTGGACACCCATTAAGTTGCCATTTTATAGGCAACAACCTTATACCCCCCTTATAGACCGGCTTCGTGAATGAGGCGTACTAGCGGTAAGACGACTTGACGTTATACATATATATATTAGTAACTTATAATATTATAAAGTATAAGGGTTGAATTTTAACTTTTAAAATTCTAAGGGTTGGAACTAAAGTTTTAATCAAGACTTTACATGTTCCAAAACTTGAGGGCAAGTTTTGTAAACTTCCAAAACTTTTCATTTCTTATAACTTATGAATTAATTGAGTAATAAAAATGAAGACTCTTCATTTTTATAACTCTTGTGTTCTTTTAATGGCTTTAATAAAAGTGAGACTTTTGGTTTTCCATAACTTGAGGACAAGTTATGGACTCCATTAAAACACATTATGATCATGAATTAAACTACCATGAAGGTTACAAACAATTCCTATGATCATCTAATCTTCATAAGTTCAAGAACATGAATATGAACACTTTCAAGAATCAAAAATTACACTTAAAAAAAACTTGTAATTTTAATAATTGTCATTGTAAATGGATTAGCATAAACATTACACCATCTAAAACAAGCTTTAAAACATCAAAACAGTTTAGGGTAATGTTTCTAGTCCATTTCCAGCAACAAATGTGCAAACTTTCATCAGAGCAGAAAACAGAAAAAAGATTTTTTTTCAAGCTGTTTGCACACACAAAAAAAAAACAACAAACGAACCAGGATCTGATACCACTGATGGGTTTTGAGCATTCTAACACTTCCTAAGTGTACATGCAACCCTAATAACCTTGGATCTATGTTTGTCTAATAATCATGCAAAGTTGAATTCCAAGGTTATATTCCTATCTAGCATACATGGGGAACATTTTTAACTTGAATGAAAGATAGAATAACTTACCTTGTTGTTGCTTATGATCCTTGAAACCTTGTGAGCCTAGCACCCCAAGTGTGATGCCTCAAATGCTTCACACAACACCAAATGCTTTTGGAATGACTTTAGAGAGAATACACACTTCTAAAATCGGCCTAGCCCTCTTGTTTCTTATGTGTATCCGATTTTGGTGGAGAATGAGTTTCTTATATAGTGTTGACACATCTAGGGTTACACCATGTAAACCCTAATGTGTCATGACTCTTCATTTCCATGACCCATGGGTTTGTAACTCCCATGGAGCATCCATGGAGCATCCTATGGGTGGAACCCAACTTGATAATCCATGGAGCCTCTTAGCCCACTATATAAGATATGGAAGATTTACATAATCTACCCATATATTTAATTAGTTATCTTTTGATCACTTAATTAATTCTAAATTAATTCTTGATCAAACTAATTAAATAATATTATTAATATATTAGAACTTATAATATATTAATAAACCATAAGTGTTATTTCTCTCATTTTAGTTTATCCAATTGCATGGTGCCATGCAACCCAAATGGACAATGCCGGGTCGGGTCAAGTACATACCAGAAATAGTTATGGACTTATACACCTTATCCAACACCAAAACCACCCACCACCATTATTTCCCACCCATCCCAACCACCCGCCACCACCACCACCCACCACCACCAACCGCCACCGACTACCCATCACTACCCACCACCCATCACTACCCACCACCCACCACCACATGCCACCACCACCACCCACCCACCCACCACAACCACCACCCATCACCCACCACCACCACCACGCACCATCAACACCACCCAACCACCACCACCCATCACCACCACCCACATCCACCAACCATCACCACCACCACCCACACCCACTCACCACTCACCAAAACCACCACCCATCATTATCACCACCACTCGCTACCACCCACCCATCAATACCACCCATCACCACCACCCCACCTCCACCACCCATCATCATCACCCGCCGCCACCAGCCCCACCCTACCTATAAAAACCACCACCCGTCACCACCATCCACCAATCACCACCACCTACCATCACCACCCGCCTCTAGCACCTATCACTACCACCACCACCACCCCCACCCACCCACCCACCACCACCACCCGCCACAACCACCCTCACCCACCACCCACCAAGACCACCACCACCTACCACCATCACCACCGACCACCATCTCCACTACCCACCTCCATCACCCATCACCACCACCTGTCACCACCACCCCACCATTACCCAAAAAACCACCACCCACCACCATCACCACCACCCACTACTTGTTGGATTAGTGTCTAAGTCCATAACTATATTTAGTATGTACTTGACCCGGTTGTGCATGGTCCTTTTGGGTTGCCTTCACCAAAGCAACTTGACTGGAGGAATAATATAGAAAGATGTGACTTTTAAATACAAACACGTCACTGACATGACGTTTCATGCTATTGTCATGTTATTATCATGTCAAAAAGGTTTTTGCTCTATATGATCATATAAGTGTGTTCTTTGTAGATTGCCCTCCCGGTCCTTAGATAAACATATAACCAACAAAACAAATAATCATACAGTGAGGAAAACTCCCTTGAACCACTTGACAGAAGTTCAACAACTACTTCAGCAATGGAACAACCAACCCAAGCTTCCTAAAGCCAAACTGAAACCTGCCCCCTAGTCGAATGCTCAATTTTATCCAAGTTCGACCAAAAGTCAAACCGGTCAGAAAGTCAACGGTCAAATTCCACAAGGTCAACGATCAGCTTAGTGAAAGTCAACCTCATGTCGTGACCATTCCTTAGTCACGTCGTGAGGATGCATGGACAAAAAAATCGTGATTATGGGCATCGTCATGTCATGACACATCTTGAGTCACGACGTGACTTCTGGTCAGAAATCCAAATGTTCATTAAGTGCTTAATCTCTTCAGACCAAGGTCCATAATTTCATATCTAGATCCTAAATAGCTTCATAATGGATAAATTTTCCAACTTTATCCATTAGGACGGTCCAAACAACCAAGATCTAGTCTTTAAGTCCCAAAACCGCCAATAATGCATCTTTCTTAACTTAATCCATTAAGTCTAGGTCTCTAACCTTCAAATATGAATCAACATGATGTTTAAATGAATAAAGTTTTGGTAAGTAGGGTGGGGACTACCTATAATGTTGTTTTAACATCTCATGCCCATCTTCACTCACATACACATCCACACTTCACTTACACCCACTTACATCGACGCCTACCTCACCTTACTTTCACCTCACTACCTCACCACACCTCCATACCCCGCACCCCACACCCATCCATCCACCTAACCATACCACCTATGTATCCACCTAATATCCATATCTACACTCACACTCCCATGCCTACCAACTCTCACCATACATTGTTGGTGATTTTACATCACTAGCATTATCTAAGTGTAATATAATTAATTTTTTGATCAATGTCACATTGATAAATATTGAACAAGTTAGGATGGTGTGGAGTGGACATTTATTTAAATTTGTCTTGGTTGAAAGTACAATGCTATTTAGGACGAAGGCCCTGAATGAACGGGGGTCCGGGGGCAGCGCCCCTGGGAGCGGGGACCAAGGGGCGGCAGCCCCTGGCGGGGTCCAAGAGGCAGAGCCCCTGGCTGGGGTCGAATACCAAAATAAAAATATTTATATTATCATCAAAATTTTATAAATATTGATAAATACAAACGTTTTTAAATTATGATTACATTAAAAAAATATTAATTTTAAGTTGATAATAAATAATAACGTGTATTATAAAATAAAATAATATAATTAACAAAAAGTATTTATTAAAAAGTTAAATATTATTTTTTTTATAAATTTAAGATATATAAATTTGGGTATTCCATCCACATATCTAAAATATTTGAATTTTCCACAAAATCTAAAATATTTGAATTTCCCACGCCCAAAATTTCAAATGACCTAGTTTTGTTGACCTCACTTCACACGACCTTTCTCAAATCTCTCTAACCCTAATGCCCGCCAACCACCCAGTACTATTCATCTTCTGTTTCGGCCGCCACCACCACCACCAATATCGCATCACTCGATTTGAGCTCTCCGTTTCTTCTGGTCGTTTTTTTGTTGTCGCTCACCATCCATCTGAATCGCATTCTTAATTTCACGTCGCTCACCGTCATCAGTGCAAGGTCGCATCGAACCTCCGACTCCTTATGCTCTTCCGGATATACCCCGTTGGCGTTCCTTCTCATCCGACATCCTCTAATCCTCTGGAATCCTCCGACGTCAAACCTCGTCATCTTCCAGGTTAGTTCTTGTCCATTTACAAATAACCTGATAAACCTTTTTTAAGTTGAATCTTAATCTCTTTGGTAGTGCTGCTAGATCTTCTAATAGAATGAGCATCATCACTAGTTTCGCAAATACAATCACGAGATCGTCTATCTCGGCTCATGCGAAAATTCTCATCTCAGTCTTGCTGGTGCTACACACCCCATTATCGAATACAAATAAAAGAAAAGCAACAATGACAATCTCGCCCCTATTTCCTCTCCTACCTAATCCATGATTTTGTCTCTCCAGAGCCTTGCCTCTCTTCTACCCATCTTTTTGCCCCTTCTAATCTCAGGTAACTTGTTCACCCTTACCTCTTGTAAATTAAAGTTATATCTCTCTATATTTATGATGGGAATTTGATTTCTTTTTTATTTAACTTGTTGAACTTTATGTTAAAAACGGTACGTATTTGTACACATGCCATTTACTTTCTGTTTAAGGTAACAGGGGCCTTGTCCTTGTTTTTCAATTTTTGGCTCCTATCTCTCAAGTAACCTGATTATTTTTACATGGACAAGAAGGTGGGAAAAAAGGGATGGTGTGGTCAATGCATTGGGATTACATTCAGCATCTTCCATTAGTTCTTGAATAGATGCTGTCATTTGATAAGCTACCAGAATTGGATGGTAACTATTTAATATTGTTAGATAGAAAATCAGAAATCAAATAATTCGAGTCTGTAATGTAATGTTGGATCTTGAAATGCAGTTTCCAGATACCAAACATTTTCTACCTGCAAATACAGTTCACCAATGAAAGATGTGATTACAGCAAAGACCAAATGTAAAACTGAGAATGTTGTTGTTGTTGTCATCAAACTTTTCAAAATGATGTCAGATATATTGGCTTAATGGGTTGAACAATTGGTGTTGTAAAACTTCTTGGAATAGCTCCAACCTTAAAGCATAGCAGATGAATTCAAATCCATCTTTTTCTATTTAGCATTTAAATGAGCTAAATGCAACTAATAGCAATGTACTGTCATTTAGTTGTATATATGAGCATTCTACTTGCATTTATAAGGTTGTGATAGGTACCAAATCCAACATCCAATCAAAACACCAAACTTCACATTTCTAAGAAGCAGCTAGATGGAATGATCAAGCAGACAACGAGCTAAATGGACACGCCAAAACTGTCAAAGATATGGTTCTTAATTTAGGTTACAATATATTAATTCCATTTGTAAGGTTTATACATTTGTCTTCATTACAAGTTTTTGTCTTTACTATTTAAATTGCAAACTTATGTATGAGTTTTCTTATATTATTCTTAATAATATTCTCTTTTTGGGTTTTATCATTTTTATAACTGTCAATGTTCATTCAAACTTGTGACCAAATGTTACATACAATTGCAATTACAAAAATTTCATGTGGCTTTAGATAGATATTAGTCATATCATAATCAAAAAAACGTTTCAACATTGAAAATTTTGGTGTGTTAAAAAGATATCATATGTCACTTTTTTAAATAATCATGTGACTAATGTTTTATGTATTGTTACGATTAAGCAATACTTGTGTGTCAAAATCATAACAATGTGTCATGCATTATTACTTTCATGTGACTAAGTTCTACAATAGTCACAATTATAAAAACTTTGTGCGACAATAAGAGATGTACACCTTTGGTTTAAGTATATGTATGTGACTATAGTACAAACAATAGTCACACTCAATAATTTTTTAATGTCTAAATGATAAAAACGGACATATTTAAAACAAATTGTTATGGTCATAAAGTGAATATTGGTTTGAATATTGGTCACAATTACAAATACTATTGTGTCTAAAAATAAATTACGGTTATTTTTAATTGATTTTCTATGTCGAAAGGATATAAAATAGTCATAGTTACGACTTTTTATATGTCTGAATGATAGCATTGGTCATGATAAACAATACAAATATGGCTGTAAGCTAATATTAAATCTGTAATTTTAATAAAATGTGTCTTTATAATATTTATGATCACGTTTCACTTAATTTTGTGTCTCTATACGATAGACAATAGTCACAATAAAAGATTGTTTTTGTGACTAATTATTAGCAAATCGTGTAACATACACGTTTTGAAATCGTGTTATGTAATTCGAAAAGTTAATAATATTATGTGAAATTGACTGTTGAGTTCTAACAGATAGTTTTTACTAGAAATGAAGTAAAACTATGTTTAGAATCACTCATAAAATGTTGGAAGTCTTATGAGATTCCAATTAAAAGCCAAATAGTGAAATTTAGCGAAAATATAAAATTTGAAATAAGTAAAGTTTTATTATTGAAAGTTGTAGATAATATCGTTAGAAACACGTAGGTGAAAACCTCGTCGAAATCTGAGTTATAACGAAGAAGCTATGACCAATCGAAGATCCGCGATAAAACCGGCACGGTGCCGAATGACGTAAAAAGTGAGTTTTTGATAAACTACATTTTAGCCTTAGTGATCTAAACGAAAGTCGTAGTATTCGTTAAACCGAGAAGTTCGATAAAAAGAACGCCAAAATCTGACTTCGTATGAGGAAGTTATGATTTTTACAAGTTTCAGCTTAGCAGTAGACAGCTAAAAACTCGAATTTTAGATCGAGTGATTTTTAGCCGACACGACCTAAACGAGAATCGAAGGTCTCATCATTAGTAGTACAACGGTAAAAAGTCTGACGAAAACGGACGTCAGATGAAAAAGTTATGAATTTTTAACGGATTTACCAGTCCCGGTCTGTTAAAAATAATAATATAAAAATAAAGTCAAAATTTTCCGATGAAGTCTAAACGAAAGTTGTAGAGCATAATTTTCTCTACACGTTCATATAAAGAACGTCAAAAACGGAGCTCGTATGAGAAAGTTATGGATTTTACAAAATTTGGCACAATTTTCGAGAAAAATCGCATGAATAGTGATTGCCACGTCACCCTCGCTCGGAGCTGGCCACGTGTCCGAAGCTGCTGAGTGGCAGGTCCGAGAAGCGACGCGTGTCGCACAGGTGTCCGAAGGAAGCCACGTGATCCTCGCATGCTCCCACATGATCTGACCCTCGTGTAAGCTCCTGATTCGACCGAAGAGGAGGCCCAATCCGAAGCAGCCAACTCTCCGGCCGAAGCTTCGCCCTGCTGCCGCGTGTTCCGAGCCTCGCATACATGCCCCCCCCCCCTCGCTTCGGATCCGAGTCTCGCACCTATATAAGGGGTGCGAGACCTCTCGGTTAAGAGTTTGAATTTTGGCCTTTTTCACCCCTTTTCAACATTTACTTTCATTCTAACTTCCCCCGAAGCCCCGGTACTTATCCAAAGCCCGAAACACGCCCCAAGATTCCCGAGAAGCCCGAAAAATTTATCTTTCCGGTTTCGAAGCTCTACCTTCGCAGGGCCCGGTTTTCAAGAAAACTCCCGGTTTTCAACGACGAAAGTCATATTTAGAGCCGAAGTGCTGCCCAAATTATTATTTTAACCCCCGGTTAATTCACGGTGAGTTTAATATGTAGAAACAACTGTATATTATGTGTTATATGTGCTATGTGCTTTTCCATGTTATCATCTCGAGTTGTTGTATCCGCTATATTTATAGCAAGGTTGTACCTCTGACTTGAAGTGTATGACATAGGCATCACTTGGGTATTGGTATGAACCGTTGACCATGAAGTGTATGACATAGGCATCACTTTGGCATCGGTAGAATGTTATTCCTGAGTAATTTCCCATGTTATTTTTATTTCTTCTATTTATGATAGCAAAGCTATACCTTTGACCATGTGATCAGTTTAAGAACTCAGATTCACAGTGGTACTGGTATGTAGCCTCTGGCCATGTAGAGCATGTCCCCCAGTAAGTGAATGACTCTATTCTATGACATTGGCATATGGTTAGACAGGGCGTGAAAACCTGAAATCTACCTTAATGTTAATCAGAAATTGTTTGTCTTCTGTGCCATTTGGGCCAAAGCGTTATTGATGTATATCAAGTATGGAAATTGTTATGTCTCGATGATTGTATATCTTTGAATCAAATCAATGATTGTTAGGGAAAGCTTATCACATTATGCATTTGTTGTTCCTTGCTCCTATTTTCTTCTGCCATATTGGTATATATATGGCATAACGTTATATTGTATCTATTATTGAACTCACTAAGCGTTATCGCTTACCCCTCCCAATGTTTTAACATAATGCAGGCAATAAGCACCCAGTATAGTTGTAAGACTTAGAATAGTTGTAATATTATTTTTTTTGTATTTTGGTTTAGGTTTGTATAGATTTACAATATCCTGGGTAGTCATGTAAAATCTTAAAACATAGTCGGTTTGTATCCAATCTTTTGTAATGACTTTATCAATGTAAAAATATTATTTTATGAATATGCATGTAGCATGTTATGGAGTAACTATATTGTCAAGTATGAAAGTTTGGGTCTTTCAGAAATATGAAAGTATAGAAAGGGGTTCTTTCAATCATGGTATCAGAGCAGTGGTTTAAGTGAACTAAATTCCATGGATTAGTATTTAGACTTAAACTATTGGAAGTTCAATATATGAACTGGAATCATTGTAAATATATGGATACAAACCATAGGAAACACTTAAGTGGGGTATTGGGTAGTGATAAACCCTAGTATTCTAAGACATTAACTCACTTCAAAAAAAAAAAAAAATTTAGAGAATTAGTATATATGAACTAGGAATTTTGAGAATTTCTAGATTTAAACATGAATTGTAAAGTGAAGATGATACAATATGTATCTGGTATATTTTAGGTTGAATACCTAATGGGGTAAGCACTAGAATATTAAGAGGAGATATGCCTTATATTCTATTAAGTGCTAAATGATAAGTAAATATAGCATGCTTTAGGTTTCATACCTATATTGCTATTACTTGAGAAAGTTTAAGGTCTGTTGCCGACCTTGGTTTAGAAAATTTTATGTTTAGAATTCTAAGAATTTTCGTAATAGAATTTACATGAAATTTTTCGAAGTAATAAAGATACTTATGATAATTGACATTGATAGTTTATTGATAAACGATCGAAGGATATTGTAAAATAATAATAAATATGGAATGTTATCGTAAATAGTGTATTAATACCTATGAAGTGGTATTATGCATTTAAAATATGCAAGATAATATAATAACATCTTTGGAAGAAAGATGTGCGTTTGAAACACGTTTGGGTGAGATAAATGTGTTGGTGCAAATCCATGAAGTTGTTCCACCGCTGTCCAGATTGAAGCAGTGATAGTTTATAGAGTCGAAAGAACCAAGGATGGTGATAAATACTTCAACAATATTGAAATTAATGTAGTACAAGATTTAGAAGAATTAAATGAAGATCAAGGAAAAGGCTAATGAAGTTTTTAGACTTATTAGGCCAAGACTTTGTGATGAAGTATGTAGTTCGAGTAGTAACCCTATACAAGATGCTCAGACTTAGTATTTAATAATACTGAGTGATGATTGACTTCTATTACATCCTTGTGGAAGTTCCATTGTGTGTTAAGCCGACTTTAACATACAAGATTGGGATGGTGAAATAGGTTATTTGGTTGTGAAAAGGCTGAGTGGCTTACTTGTTAGAGTAAGGTAGAGTACTTAGTTGAAGAAGATATA
The DNA here is from genome assembly GCF_052849685.1 of Lactuca virosa. Taxonomy (NCBI): domain Eukaryota; kingdom Viridiplantae; phylum Streptophyta; class Magnoliopsida; order Asterales; family Asteraceae; genus Lactuca; species Lactuca virosa. The sequence goes on from NC_136427.1 coordinate 267,094,789, forward strand.
TACTCATATTATTATATGAGAAGAAATGTTGTATTTAGGAATGGTAGAGAACCAAGTTGAAGCTAGTAGAGCTTGCTGAGATGCAGCTATAATGCAGACTTCTTAGGATAGACTCCTATGAAGTAGACTTAGACTTACTTAGATACAAGAATAACGATGTCATGGAAGGATAATGAAACCAACAAATATGCATGATGGTTTGCATGAGTTAGAAGATGATGTAAGTAGTTGGAAACCATTTGTCTTTACATTGCTAGAGGAAATTTTGGGTGTAGTATGTCTTGCAGAGTAGACACTACCCGAGAAAGAATTTATATGAAGAAATAGAAGTAAAATTTCTATCGACCTATGGAAAAGTATTAGGATATATTAAATCGAGCATATGCATGAGAAGAATTTTAGAAGGCGATTATAAGTAATCCAAGATATGTTTGATAGAAACGCGAAAACCCTAGTTGAGTCTAGGAGAAACTGTTGTATGTACTTGTTTGACACACTCAGGTGTGAAAAGTTGCTTTGTGAAAACTTTTGAATGGTGACTTGGGAACTACGAGACAATACTTGGGACGAGTATGAGTAGGTGTGAATAGTAGTAGAGGCCTATACTACTGGAAGCACAGGACTCACACTTGGATCATGAAAAGTCACAAGGTTCCCAAGAAGCTAGTAAATGATTCCGTTTTATTCATGTGTGTCGTTACCTTCGATTCGGTAATGACTAAGAAGATAAATATTGTTCAACTCTTAATGTCATGAAGAATCGAGTCCGATTAGTATAAATCCGCGAAAGGAGTTGATTGGTTCAGAGAACCATGTCTTGTATAGTGACGAAACTTCTGTAGGAATACTAAAGAAGTAAATGGTCGAGGTAGTCGATAGAAATATAACGATCTTCATTAAAGGATTGAGCAATCATTAGCCAGAGATGTGACTTGCTATATGGTGTTACTGGGCACAAGAAACGTTTCTGCCCTACTCTTACTAGTCAAATGGCGGGGAGTCAAGTTTCCGTTCAACAATCAAAGAGTACTCCAACTAAACAGGAGGAGGTGCCAAAAGCTAAAAGATGTATATGTCCGAAAGCACGAATTAGAGATACGTGGTGCTATTCTTTCTATTACGAAGCATCCACGTGTTGATCAAACTCTTTTTGTTTTCTTTATTCCATCAGCTTGATTTATTCGATCTGATTCTAATACAAGAGTTTGGTTCGTTATGTGTCTTGTGTGTTATAAATACAAATGTCATTAGAATAAAACCATTCGAGTTGCTGTTATAGCAAAAGTAAAGACCTTATCTTGGGTTTAGTCTATAAACCAAGAAGGAGCAGGAGTCTGCAATGAGAATTGAGTTTTAACTCAAAGATTAGGATCGAAAGCCCAATAGAGAATGATAAGCAGGTGCAGGTTTGAGCACCGCTAGTAATTAAGAAGTTTGAAGAGTTTGACAATCGCTTGGCAAACCAAAAGTTAAATATCGTACATTTTAGATTACCACAGAGGAAGTAAGTTAGGACTCGAATGTGGTGACTAGTAATTTTCTCGTAAACTTTAGATCTGCTCACATTTTATTGTGATGCCTCAGATTCTTTCGTGCCTTATAAATTCGCTCATTCTTTTCAAATTGCATATTATGCAATTGTCCAATCATTTCATATAGATAACATAGGAAATATATCATTACTTGCTGACAAAGTCTATAGAAATAGTGTCATAGGAATTGAAAGTTATAATCTTCCTGCTAACCTAATTCCTATCTTTGATATTATTCTCGACATGAATCGATTGTCAAAGAACTACGCAGATCTCTTGTGCTACGAAGAGATGATATGCATCCCTATCGAAAGGGAAGATTCTATTTATGTCTACGGTGAAAATAATAAATTTCTTTCTTAAAAACTCGTAAATTTATGTCGAAGGGATATTCTACTTATCCGGCTTATACAGTTAATACCTTGAAAGAGGAGAAGAAAAATGTGAATGATAGCCTTTGGATAATTATCGACCGGCTGAATAAGAGTGCATATTTTCTCGCCATATGTACAACGGTTCTAATGGAGAAATACGCACAAGTTTACTTAGACGAAATTATGGCGAGACATGGTGTGCCACTAAAGATTATTTCCGATCGTGATACTCGCTTCACTTCTCACTTTTGGGCGAGTATGAAGAGTGAATTGGGATCTCGAGTTACTCCCAACACAACTTATCATCCCCAGACAGATGATTAGACGGAGAGAACAATCCAAGCAGTAGAAGATATGCTTCGTGCATATGTCTTAGAGTTCGGTAGTAAATGTGAACACCCTTATGTTGGCATAATGTAGGACAGAAAATCCTTGGTGGTCCTGAAATGATTCAAGACACCACTGATAAGATTCAAATTATACGAGAAAGAATGAAAGTAGCCCAGGATCGACAAAAAGACCTTTGTAGAAATGCAGGAGACGATTCATAGAATTCCAAGTGGGTGATATTGAAGGTAACCCCGTGGAAAGGTATTATGAAATTTGAGAAGAAAAAGAGATTGAGTACAAGATTTATTGGACTTTTCAAAATTATCTAACAAGCATACCGCTTGGAATTGCCTGAAGATTTGGCAGGTATTCATGATGTATTTCATGTAAGATATCTACGTAAATGCTTCAGCATATATGATGAAACGGTACCATTATCCAAGGTGGAACGGGATAATAAACTTATACTTAGGGAAAATAAGAATGAGATAAGAGCGAAATATCCTCATTTGTCCAAATCGTTGTGATTTCGGGGACGAAATCCTCAAAAGGAGGAGGTATTTGTAACATACACGTTTTGAAATCGTGTTATGTAATTCGAAAAGTTAATAATATTATGTGAAATTGAGTGTTGAGTTCTAACAGATAGTTTTTACTAGAAATGAAGTAAAACTATGTTTAGAATCACTCATAAAATGTTGGAAGTCTTATGAGATTCCAATTAAAAGCCAAATAGTGAAATTTAGCGAAAATATAAAATTTGAAATAAGTAAAGTTTTATTATTGAAAGTTGTAGATAATCTCGTTAGAAACACGTAGGCGAAAACCTCGTCGAAATCCGAGTTATAACGAAGAAGTTATGACCAATCGAAGATCCGCGATAAAACCGACACGGTGCCGAATGACGTAAAAAGTGAGTTTTTGATAAACTACTTTTTAGCCTTAGTGATCTAAATGAAAGTCGTAGTATTCGTTAAACCGAGAAGTTCGATAAAAAGAACGCCAAAATCTGACTTCGTATGAGGAAGTTATGATTTTTACAAGTTTCAGCTTAGCAGTAGACAACTAAAAACTCGAATTTTAGATCGAGTGATTTTTAGCCGACACGACCTAAATGAGAATCGAAGGTCTCGTCATTAGTAGTACAACGGTAAAAAGTCTGACGAAAACGGACGTCGGATGAAGAAGTTATGAATTTTTAACGGATTTACCAGTCCCGGTCTGTTAAAAATAATAATATAAAAATAAAGTCAAAATTTTCCGACGAAGTCTAAACGAAAGTTGTAGAGCATAATTTTCTCTACTCGTGCATATAAAGAACGTCAAAAACGGAGCTCGTATGAGAAAGTTATGGATTTTACAAGATTTGGCACAATTTTCGAGAAAAATCGCATGAATAGTGATTGCCACGTCACCCTCGCTCGGAGCTGGCCACGTGTCCGAAGCTGCTGAGTGGCAGGTCCGAGAAGCGACGCGTGTCGCACAGGTGTCCGAAGGAAGCCACGTGATCCTCGCTTGCTCCCACGTGATCTGACCCTCGTGTAAGCTCCTGATTCGACCGAGGAGGAGGCCAAATCCGAAGCAGCCAGCTCTCCGGCCGAAGCTTCGCCCTGCTGCCGCGTGTTCCGAGCCTCGCACACATGCCCCCCTCCCCTCGCTTCGGATCCGAGGCTCGCACCTATATAAGGGGTGCGAGACCTCCCGGTTAAGAGTTTGAATTTTGGCCTTTTTCACCCCTTTTCAACATTTACTTTCATTCTAACTTCCCCCGAAGCCCCGGTACTTATTCCAAAGCCCGAAACACGCCCCGAGATTCCTGAGAAGCCCGAAAAATTTATCTTTTCGGTTTCGAAGCTCTACCTTCGCAGGGCCCGATTTTCAAGAAAACTCCCGGTTTTCAAGAAAACTCCCGGGTTTCAGGTTTTGACCCCCGGTTAATTCACGGTGAGTCTAATATGTAGAAACAACTGTATATTATGTGTTATATGTGCTATGTGCTTTTCTATGTTATCATCTCGAGTTGTTGTATCCGCTATATTTATAGCAAGGCTGTACCTCTGACTTGAAGTGTATGACATAGGCATCACTTGGGTATTGGTATGAACCGTTGACCATGAAGTGTATGACATAGGCATCACTTTGGCTTCGGTAGAATGTTATTCCTGAGTAATTTCCCGTGTTATTTTTATTTCTGCTATTTATGATAGCAAAGCTATACCTTTGACCATGTGATCAGTTTAAGAACTCAGATTCACAGTGGTACTGGTATGTAGCCTCTGCCATGTAGAGCATGTCCCCCAATAAGTGAATGACTCTATTCTATGGCATTGGCATATGGTTAGACAGGGCGTGAAAACCTGAAATCTACCTTAATGTTAATCAGAAATTGTTTGTCTTCTGTGCCATTTGGGCCAAAGCATTATTGATATATATCAAGTATGGAAATTGTTATGTCTCGATGATTGTATATCTTTGAATCAAATCAATGATTGTTAGGGAAAGCTTATCACATTATGTCTTTGTTGTTCCTTGCTCCTATTTTCTTCTGCCATATTGATATATATATATATGGCATAACGTTATATTGTATCTATTATTGAACTCACTAAGCGTTATCGCTTACCCCTCCCAATGTTTTAACATAATGCAGGCAATAAGCACCCAGTATAGTTGGAAGACTTAGAATAGTTGTAATATTATTTTTTTGTATTTTGGTTTAGGTTTGTATAGATTTACAATATCCTGGGTAGTCATGTAAAATCTTAAAACATAGTCGGTTTGTATCCAATCTTTTGTAATGACTTTATCAATGTAAAAATATTATTTTATGAATATGCATGTAGCATGTTATGGAGTAACTATATTGTCAAGTATGAAAGTTTGGGTCTTTCAGAAATATGAAAGTATAGAAAGGGGTTCTTTCAAATCGCCACTTATTAAATTAATTACATGTGACCATTTAGTGAACATGGTCATGTTCACCGTAATTGCATGTCTGCAAAAGATACCCAATAGTCTTAATAAACTATGAATTGTGTGACAATTTACTAGCAAAACGTCACAATTAAACAGCATGTATGTCGTCATTTGGTGATATACAGTCACCACGTTTACTAAATAAATGTGACTACTGACGGTTTAGCGATACAATATTGAATATTTAAGGAACAAAATTCCGTACACATTTGCCACACTTTTATAATACAGCCACATGTTTTCATATCATACGGACACTACATTTTTAAGTGACCATAAGACCCATACGATGACGTCACCTTCCGTCACACTTTCAGTGAAAAAATAAAATGTCACCATACGCATATGGTCACACTTTTTTGGTGTGACTGTAAGTCATTTTTCTTGTAGTGTAAAGTCCAATAATTTATTTAGTCCAAAAGCTTGATTTCAGATGGCCCAATAAGGCCCAAAGCAACAAGGTCCAAAGAAGTGGCCTAACCGAAGCCCAAAAGATGCAAAGCCCAAACAAACCGGGTACGCGGGGCGTACTCAGTTGTACGCTAAGAGTACACGCTACATGGCTTGTACACTGTGCGTACCGGCTTGTACGCCCAACATACTCCTTCATTAAGCCATTTTTCCAATAAGCTCTTAATGCTTAAGCTCAACGGTCCAAAACACAGATCTGAGTCCCAAAGAGTATCTAGAACCATAAAGTCACTGACTTGGTGACTTTGCATACCCCAAATGAGCCCAAAATCGAAATATAACATTCTACCTTCATGAAATGAACTCAAACTCAAGCATGGGTGAGATCCAACCCAAAAGATGCCAACTTTAAGACTTAGAAACCTCAAAATGTCAAGAGGGGCAATTTCATAACTTTTGGATTTGCATCAAGCCACCAAAACTCACTCATGGGACCAAAAGTTAACCAAAACCAAGCTAGAACTAGATCTAAGCTATAACACAACAACTTCAAAGCTTTTACCTCAAATGAGTACCAAATGATGATGATATCCCGGATCTACAAGCTCCCACTCTTCCAATGAAGTTTCAAGATGATCTCCTTCCTTCAAAATAACAAAAATACACCCAAAGGCCTTCTAAGCTCAATAACACTCAACTATGGAGTTAGAGTTTAGAATATAGGGATAGGAGGACAAAGGAGGCTGAGTAAATGAGGGTTTCATGTCCATAAAGATGATTATAAAGTGGCCAACCCACGAAATTAGGGTTTTTAAAAGTCCTTACGTACGCCCCACGTACTCTTCTGTACGCCCAACGTACGCCTCCGGATCCCCGATGAACCTTCGCATGAGTACGCTAAGCCTATTACTTGGTACGCCCCGCGTACTCGCTTTACAGCTTGTACGCTAAGCGTACCTTGTGGTACGCCCATCGTACAACTCACGGACAAAAATGGACAATTTAAATAATGCGAGGGCAAAAGAGAAACTAACCAAGATTCAAGTGTTACAACTTGGTTGCTTAGGTCATGTGTTCTGAACGTCATAACTTCTTCATACGATCTCAGAATTTAACGATCTTTATATCCATGCGGTCGTATTTTAGTCTACTACAACTTTCGTTTACATTACTCCCGTTAAAAAGTAATATAGTTTTACTTACGTTTTTTATATCCATACGTTTTTTATAAATGCATGTATGGATTTTTTTAAAAAAAACCGTAAGTAAAAATAAATTACATTTTAACGGGACTAATCTTAACGAAAGTTGTAATAGACTCAAAAAGCGAACACGTGGATATAAGAATTGTTAAAATCTGATATCATATAAAAAAGTTACGATGTTCAGAACACAAGACCTAAGCCACACCACAAGACCTATGCAACTAAGCAGTCGAGATCACGATTGACATAAGCATCAAGAGCTCCAAACACCCCATCAATGATTGTCCCACGTAAGATGTCGTGAGAAAACCTAAAGAAATCATTCATGAGTACTGAATGAGTACAAAAAACAAAAAATAACTTATTTTGAAATAAAAAAATATTAAGGACTAAATGTGTACAAAAATATTAAGGACTAGACACCCCATCAATGATTGTCTCACGTAAGATATCGTGAGAAAAACCTAAAGAAATCATTTATAAGTACTGAATGACTATAAAAAACCAAAAATGATTTATTTTGAATCAAACAAATATTAAGGACTAAATGTGTACAAAAATATTAATGACTAAATGTGTACAAAATAAGAAATATATTACCCTATTAAGTCATTTTTCCCTGCTAACATGTAGGAACTAGTCATAGGGACTGAATGTGTACAATTTAACAAGTTGAAGGGGTAAATGTGGACGGAAAAAAACTCAGTGACCAAATGTGTACAAATTGAAAAATATATTACCCTTTTAAGTCATTATCCGTATTCAAAGATATATATATATATATATATATATATATATATATATATATATATATATATATATATATATATATATATATATATATATATCTTGTGGTACTGGATCGAATCTCTACTCTAATAAATGAAAGGTTTTTTTGCCACATTACATGCTTTCACTCAATTTGTCAAATTTATTTTGTGGTTATTTTGAATTATTTTTTTTCCACATGTCATTTTATGAGTTTTTCTATTTTATTAAATTCAATATAACATTTTAATGTAATAATTGCAATAAACATAGTAATAAATGAATATCAATTTATTAATGAACTTATCTTTTAATTTCAAAATTCCCAAATTAAAGCTCATTAGTTTCTTTTGTTTATTTATTTAAATTATTTGTTTAAATTTAAAAGATAAAAAACATTTCAATTACAATAATTCATTATTTTTCTTATTTTCTTATAAATTCAAAGTTCTTAAATATTTTGACCTTTATATTCAATTATTTTTTTAAAATTAACTCATGTAATACATGAGTCTCACAATTAGTTAAATAATAAATACCACCTTAATTTGTCGCATTGAGATTACATTCGTATTTCTTTAAATGGTATCGTCGAAGCAAACCCGTTTTTTCTTTTAGGTTATATACTTTTACAATTAGAAAAATGTGAATGGTAATTTGTCTTTCTTTTTTTTTTTTTTTTTTTTTTTTCTAATCCATACTAATCTATCAAGAAGTATACAACAATAGCCAATCGTGTTGTATTTTGAAATAATAATAAAGAATAAATTAAAATTAGATTTGTTTTGAAAAAAAGTTACATCTAAAATAGAAAAACCGCAAAACTTAGAGTCTTTTATTAAACAAAAAAAAAACCTCTATTTACCTGTTGGTGACTTGGTAAGGTGTGAAATAACAAGTAACGGGAGAAGTTTGGGTGTTTTTCGGAAAAAAAAGTTTTAGCTCTAAAAAAAATCAAAATATAGGATCTTTTACGGAAATAACCCTAGTTTTAATAGATAACTTTAACTTTTTTATTAATTTACGTAATTTATATTTTCATATTAATTCAAAACGTTTAATCTAATATAAACCTTTAATATATATATATATATATATATATATATATATATATATATATTCTGAAAAGTATTTAATCGTTAAAGTTTTTAAATTATAATGTATTTTTCTTAGTAGTTTTTTTAAAAAAAATTTAATTCACGACTAAATAATTTATTTTCGTTTTTTATAAAGTATGCTAAATTATTATTATTATTATTATTATGTTCCGACTTTTTAAAACAAAATTATAAAAACCGATCCGACTGAAATGTAATTTAGTTGGATATGATTTGAATTTAGTCGAACAATAAAAATCCATATTTTGAAAACCAATATCAGTTTGGATTCAATGAATTAGATCATATTGAACCAATCTATACAGACGAAAACCCCAACGACATATATGATTTAGTAGCTTTGATTGTTAGGGATTTTCAGTAACATGGTATGCCAACGCATGTTTATTTAATTCTTAGTATTTTTCCTTCAAATATTTAGGAGTTGTTTGGTAAAATAGTTTATTATTTATTAGCTTATTGACTTATAAGTTAATAAGTTAGAGAGAGTTAACTTATGAAAAAAATGATTTATTAGTGGTTTGCCACCGCTATAAGATAATTTTATCCAAATACTTTTTTATCTTATAGCTGTGTGAAACCGCTAATAAGCTAATAAGTTGTTTTGCCAAACACCCCCTTAAATGTTTATTATAGGCTCTTAATGCCAATTGTTGTTTTTAAGTAGTAACGAGCTGAAGTTTTTCAAAACCGAACACATATTTTAGCTTATCAAATGATTGATTCGATTCTACACAAATGTGGATTTGTTGATAAATTATCAAAACTTATCATCATAGTTTTCGTTCTTTATTTTAGTAACATGCGTATAACATTTGCTGAATGTTAAAAGAATAAAATTAAAAACTGAAGTGTGAAATTCCATTGTATGTTTCCACTTATCATATAGTACTCTCATGAAAGCAAAGGTACAAGTGTAAGGAGACATGACACATGTGACTCAAAATGCTCCCTGTGCATAACTGCATTAGAAGGCCCTGGACGTTCCATTTTTTAGGTTCTTAATATGTAATGCCCAAGAGATAAGAAACAAAACAACACAAACCCGAAATTATTAATAGGACCACATCGGCCAAATTGGCAAACTTGCTTTGATTTGATTGTTTTATTTGATTTTGATCATACCATAAATATCCTTGGATATCAACTTAAATTTAAAAAGTGGATAGTTATTGTTGATACTGAATGTAAAAGATTCATAATTTGTTTAGTCAAACACAACCCGGCTAAGGCAAAAGTCGTGACATTGGTTGAAAAGAACTGTATCCATTCAAGTTTAATGAGGGGTCATTTTTAGAGCGGTTCTCATTAATTAAAGTGTAGCTATTATTTAGTTGCTACATTTATTCTTTTGTTTAGATAGTGGATTGATTGATTTCTAGCAATATCGCCTCACAATGTACGTATGTATGATAAATCGATCCTTCCATCAACTTATGTGTGTGAGTTATGATTGTTTTTATTTTTATTTTTAGACTGAAAATGATAGTGAGGTGCTAGGCAAGAACAACATAAGTATGATTGGGAGGAAGAGACCTCCAACGACCTGAAATCTTGATACAAGTCATATCATCATATGGTTTTGATATATGCCTGAGATTTAAGTCTTATCATTTTTTTACTCCGAATATGATCTACAATTTAGGTACGACAAATATTTGTCTTTCACCCCTCCGAGTTTAGGTCATGATTGCATCTCCTTTACTTTTTCTTTTGGGGCAATTACAAGGATTGTTGAATTGCTTCTGTTTTGGCTTTTCCTCCTCCTCTTTCCACAACTACCCAAGTTTCAGTCGTCTAACTGCTCACTTGTCTTCTTCTGATCTTAAAAATTCATCATTCTCTAGGGATAGCCTATCCTCATTGGCAGTGGCTTAAGCTCCACGAGCATTGAAATAGATGGCATCCAAGATGGGATTATGTTGTGTATATACACATCTTCGTTAGAAGATTATTCCATCTAGTTTTGCGGTGGATTATGTTGTTTTGTTGGCCATATACAATGTTTCTTAGGCTAGAAGGAGTGGTGTTAAGTTTGACACATTAAAAAGTGCTGCCACGTAGGCGTCATATTGGATTTGCTACAATGCTTCAAAGTCTGTCATTTAAAAGGTGTGGGTTGTTACTTTTGCAATGCTATTTTTTTCTAAACTTAATTTATATAAAACATTATCAATTTAAACAAAATATTTTTATAAAAACTAAAATTTAATTAAACTTTAAAGGACATTACAACACACCAAAAAAACATAGCATTAAAAAAAAAAATACAAAACATAGAAATTAAAATTACGAAACCTAAGAATTAAAATACGATATATAGATAGACCTAAATATCATATTTTTTTGCATTCTCCTCTTTGGCCTTACCAATTCTCTTTCATGTCCGGTAAGGTTACTAGTATTTTTCGTTAAGGTCGTCATGCCACGAAAAATTTCTTTCTCTTTTGTGACACTCAAGTATTGCTTCAAAGTAGTCTTCAAGTTGTCCATTTTGCTTGCCATTTTCTCGATATCACTTGAACCACTGGCGGTCCCTTTACCCTTTCGCTTAGTTTGATTTCTTCCCATGGGACAACTAGCTATTGGATCCTCAATAGGCTCATTATCGTTGAGGTCAATTCCGACATGTGCATCTCACGATTGGTTATGAGTGGTTTCAGATGTTTTGGTTCTTTTAGAAGAATCACCCGTTAATGGTTCCAAAGTTTGGATATCTTGCCACTTTTTTTTACATCTTTACAACATTCGAAACATGAAGAAATTTGAAAGAGTTTCCCATATCACTCTGATAAAGCGCTAGAGCCTTTTTCAAGATTGTTTTATCGTTTGCTCCACTTTGCTATTGCCGCTTCACAGTAGAAAATATCTCATTAAACTCCATGACAACTTTGTTGACGTTCCTCCACTTCGAGTAAACTTGATCTTTGTTTCTATAATCTCCAAGATTGATTTCCTTGAGAAAATGCCTAGTAACTTTCGAAAAAAAAAGTAGGTGCATCTTGGTTTTTCTCGACCTTTTGGACTTTCGAAACATCGACCCAACGTCGTTTCTTCCTCTGGTGTCCACTACTTGGAAGGTGCCTTTCCTTTTTTTTCCTGGGTTCCGGTTGACGTCGAATCTCTTCCAACTCGGAATCCGTTTCGAGCATGACTTCGGGTCGTGAATGAGTTTCAAATTGGATTTGGGTTTGAGATTGGAATTAGAAATGGAATTGAGAGCAGGGAAGGTGGTCAAATGGGTTGAACTCATTTTCCATTTAGGACTTCACTTGAGATTGAGATTGGAATTGGGGTTGGGATTGAGATTAAGATTGGAATTATGGTTAAGATGTGGGGTTTGGATAGGATATGGGTAGTATGCACCGTGATAATGGTAACTAGGAGGTGAATAAATATGACGATCACTTTGATTTTGGATGAAGGTAGGTGATGAATGTGAGATTAAGTTTGTGTTTTAGGTATTTTTTATGCTAGTTTTGGAGTTTTTGGGTTGGAAGGAGAAGCCATTTTTCACAAATAGATGAATTCTTGATTGAAAAATGGAAGATTGTTGTGTGGTATAAAATATGATAGTGAGTGGTATTTATATAGATTGAAAAGTGGGTAAAATTTTGAATTTATAAAAAATGGTTTAAATTGGAAAAAACGGTAACATTTTTGAATTTGAATAATCCCTCTCTTTCTCTCTCATCGGCATTATGTTACAGAGTTTGACCACCGAAATCGACATGTCGAGTTGGTGAACGGTGTTCACCGAGGCCAACTTGGACATGCCAAGGCATGTCATTGTCCACTCCGCCTCGCCTTATACATAACACTTTATTATTATTATTATTATTATTATTATTATTATTAGTGGATACACTAGTACAAAAATAACACTTGGCCACGCAAAAATACGTCACTATAGACTTTTTTTTTGTAAGGAAAGGTCGCAACATTAAAAAAAGTTATAGTGACGTTTAATTGTGGTGACTATAACCCATAAAAACCGTTACTATAGGTAACAACCGTCACCATAGGGTACCAATTTTTGTAATCATTTTTTTGATAACTGTCACCATAAACTACTTTCCATTACAAGTTGTTTTGTTTTCATTACTATTGCAGACTTTTAGTGACACGTAATATATTAAAAGATGACCATAAACTAGTATTAGTCATGGTCATTGTTGACTTTTAGTGACACGTAACATATTAAACCATGACCATAAATAGTTTTTAGTCACAAGTTTTGTTCCTATGTCATGACTATTATTGGCTTTTAGTGACACATAATATATTAAACGATGACCATAATCTACTATTAGTCACACGTTTTTTCATTTGTCATGACTATTGTTGACTTTTAATGATACGTAATATATCAAACAGTGACCATAAACTACTTTTAGTCACACGTTTCTTCGTTTGTCATCGTTTATCATGACTGTCATTAACTTTTAGTGACACATAATAGTTTAAACTGTGATTAGTGTTGACTTTTAGTCACACTTTTTTCGTTTGTCATGACTATTATTAAACAACTTAAAATCAATTATATGCCAAATATTGACCAGTTAACATCATGTACGTTATTATGATAAAAAACTTAAATTAATAAATCAAAAATCTAATAAATCATTACAAGAAGTCGTCGTCGTCTTTACTATTATATACATCCAAAGCAAGACTTCAACAATGCAACCCAATTCCACATCTCTTTAGCCTTCGTCCTGTCATAGGTGTGAAGTTATAGTAGTTAATAAAATCGGATTAGTTGTCGTTAACGTGTTGTTATTCAAACGACTATCATTGCAAAAAAAATACACCAAATTATTATTAAAATAATACCAGAATAGCAATGTACTTACATTTATTTACCCATAGTAAATCACTTACTGTCGCATCCCAACTTTGAGGAACATTATCCAGTTCACCTAATTGAGTCTTTAACATATTCAATGCATCTCCTGTAATCCCAAAACATCAAATTGATAAATTAAGCAACACATTCATTAAACTCAAATCAGAAGTCAAGAAAGAAAAAAAAATGAGCATTTGAATGCTAAAAAAGAGATTCAAGAACAATAAAGGAGACCTTAGGCATTCTAGTAGACTTCTGACAAGTTGTTGAGCACAAAAATGAACCAGACAAGAACAGTAGATGAAATCAAAGAAATTCGCCGATCCATTTCTCGAAAACAAGTTCGAACAAGGCCCATGGGACCTTAGAATTAGCTGTCACACATAGGCCTGCACTATTCATACCCAAACTACCATGACCACTAAGGTCTAAACAATTTCCAGACTCGTCTTCAATCTGAACAAACATAACCAATAGACTGATAAAGATGAAAACACTACAACAAATCATGATGCCAAACCAAGCTATCTACCTACAACCAGCTCCTTATAAATCTTTTCGACTCTTCCTGGTTCTCGTACGGATCTCGTGCTTTCAGTATTACGGGCCTATACTACCTTCCACACCTATATGTATTTGTCCCAAGAATTGTCTCAAGGTTCCCAAGTCACTACTCAAGACTATCACTAATCATTCTAATCACACATACCTATACTCGAGCGAGTACACACTGCTAATCTTCTTAGATTCTCCTTTTAGAATCTTTCTTACACAAGTGCCCACACTAGCACATTCTAATACTTTTCCTAGGTCACTAGGAATTTCCACCCCACTATGCTATCAGGTGCAGAAGAAACTTCTACCAATGTCAACTATCTATCTTATAAATACAATCACATGCAACACAAATTAAATGATCTTTCGATTGAAAGATCCTGCATTACAACGGTTGGACTCAAACAAGAGCTGCATAATAGAGCCAAATCAAGTATTCTAATACTATTTAATCTTTGTGGCATGCAACCTAACGTATTCGCTTAATAGTTAATTAACATCGGTATAGGTTTCACATAGCACAAAGCAAGCAACATTCGAGCAGCGAATTCCAAGGTTCGAAGTCACAAAACCACTTCAATCTAGGTGTATCAACACACACACACGTACATGCTCCAAGGAGCCAAACCTATACTCCTAGGCACTCATCCTAGTTTCCTCCTTGACCACGTCCCCACACCGCTAGAAATATCTGCTAATCTCGCCAATTGATCTGCTTATACTAATCATACATAATTCAAGATCCGATAGACGGTCAAATAAATGATTATACCCCAAGTCCACAACCAAAAAGGGTACAGGAAGTAAGGCCAGACCAGCCATTCTGTAACACTCCAAATCACAAGAAATTTAAAATTCTTAAAACCAACCATGCATCAATACTATTTACAAAAAGAGTCATTGTTTCAAAAGTATTATTTCAAATCAGAGTTTTCCCCAAGACCTGAATACATA
Organism: Lactuca virosa; assembly: GCF_052849685.1. Classification (NCBI taxonomy): domain Eukaryota; kingdom Viridiplantae; phylum Streptophyta; class Magnoliopsida; order Asterales; family Asteraceae; genus Lactuca; species Lactuca virosa. The sequence goes on from NC_136427.1 coordinate 267,109,861, forward strand.
AATACTGGAAGTTGTGTACGATCACGCCTTCGCTGTCACACCCCCAAACCAAGGATGGCGGAAACGTCCGGGGGTAGAGGACTTCATGTATAGTATCATAACAAAGAGTATAATAGTGATCACAGTACATACAACCAATAATAAATATAATCGAAAAGGTTACATGGTTTCAAATGTTACATGTTTCAATATCGATTACAATATGATATCAAAAATAGTTTTTCAAACGCCGTAGCGTTCCATTCCTCAAAAGCTTGTAGTTACCTGATTTCATTGATTTCCTGAGAATACAAGTAATTTTTGAAAGAGTGTCAACATTTAAGTTGGTGAGTGCATAAGGTTTTGTATGTAGAGTTGAAAATCTTTCTTTGTAAATGTAGTGTAAGTTCAAGAAAAATCCAATATTTTCCTTATAAAATGAATTGTAGTCTTAAAACCCAAAGACCGAAAGGTACATGTATTTTTCCATACTTATGATAATATATGTAGTCTTAAATAAATAAAATCCCTTTTGAATGTATGTAGTTTTAAATGAATAAAACCCCTTTTGAATGTAATAACTCCCCGTAAACTATATGTGTCGTTGATTCCCTATGTGAGTTATTATAACCTTGCAATTGACATAGTAGGCCTGTTACGATGTTCTTCAGGCGTCGGGATGTTTTGACATCTGTCACCCCAGACCTGCCGGTCTAGCTGTTGCATGTAGCTAAGGTGTGAGATTGTCAGTCCCAATATAGATCTATACACAAGTATCACAATCTCCCTACAGGAGACTAGGGTTATAATACAGGACTTTAACCAATATTCTAAAGAATATAACGAAGTAAGCGTCTCACAACCTTGATTCAACGAGTTTACGTATTGTATTCATGAAAACCTTTTTGTAGTGTATATGGAAACTTCCTTAGTGTGTTTGTATGTTAATGTACCATAAACTATACCTATTATAGTTTATCATGTGTGTTTGTACTTGATGAAAATCCTTATGATGAATAACTACTTCTATTTCATGAAGGGAAGCTAACATGAAACACCATTTACATGTAGCTAAACATTGTTATACACCTTGCTCAACATGTTACAAAGTGTTAATGAATATACAAACTAATTCACTAGTTTAACTTTTCTGTAACTGATATTAGAAGAATCACAGAAAAATCACTTTAAGTCGAAAACTGAATCCGTAAACTCTGAGAGTTTAGAAAATATGTCTAGTTTTTCATAATTTTTTCCATGATTTTTATAGGTCTCTAACCAGTGTGAAAATGTCCATCTTCACAGACTGGTCCGAAATCTTTGCTACGGTGATAGACAGTTTTGTTAAAATCACCTTAAATTGTAGAAAAATCGTATGAACATGTGCAAGTAGTCATTTTAAAGGTAAAAACCTGAAATATTTGAATATTAAACATTTTTGAAAGGCATTAACTTTAAGTTGGTCAAAACAGTTCGTGAATGAACCCAAAATTTTCTATTGAAAGCTGTTGGTTATATTAGAGTATGTTTTGGAGTTGTAACTTGTATTCCCACCCTTAAAACTTGAAGAAAACATGAAAATACAGGGGTATGAACTCACCTTGAGTGATTTTATGAGATGGATGGTTGAAGGAAAGGAGGTTTCCAAGCCAAGAACAGTTAGAGAATGCTTAAGGGTTTGAAGATCCTAAGAACAAATATGACGATATTTGTATAAGAAATCCATGTTTTGAGTGAAGAAATGTAGTATGTTTAAGAGTAATGGTGAAGAACTTACCAAAAGTGAGGGAAGAATTCGTGACCTGCTGGGAGTTTTGAGTTCTAGAGAGAAGAATAGAGTAAGAGAGGGAGAAAATGTCTGTCTTTGGATAAAGGTTAGTGAGGCTCTTGGGAATTGTTGAGAATAAGATCTCTTGGGTAATGTTGAGAATAAGATCTCTTGGGTGGATTTGGTTAAGTCAATCTGATGGAGTGTGAGGATGAGTTGAAAAGGACAACGATTTGACTAGGTAAGGTGAAAATAGTGACATAAAGTGGGTGATTACTTTATGAATAAAATAATGAGTCTTAGACATTACTCATAAAAATGTGATCTAACTCTTCATGTTTGGCATGAAATAGGAGTTTAGAGGGATTGAGTCATGAGAAAATACGAGTTTGAGGGTGTTTCGGACGTCGAATATTCCTAAAATTGCTAAGAGGTCCGAAATGATCAAAACTCTGAAGTGGGGTTCGGACTTGCGAGGGTTCCGGAGTCAAGAAACCACTTCCGGAGCCAAAATACCAGTTCCGAAGCTGGCCTTCATGTTCCAGAGTTGAATCAGCACAAACCGGAGTCAGAAGGCGCGAAGAAGTGAGGTCCGGAGCAGGTCGGTCTTCCGAGATGCGAAGGAGTCCGGATCATCAGAAGATTCCGGAGCGACACCTTCCGGAGTGGATCTGTCCGGTCCGTGCGAAATTGTCCGACCTAGGAGAGGTTCCGAAGCTCCGAAGTAAGGGGGTGTTCCGGAAATGAATAGTGTATTCCGAAATGAGCTTGTTCTTTTGGGTTTGCTATTCCCGTTTTGGGCTGTTTTCAACATATTAGGATGATATCGGTGTTTATGAAAGAGTTTTGAGAGAGATTTGGGAGAGAGAGAGAGAGAGAATTTATTTGTAGCCTTCAATTGTGTTTGGCCCCATAATGCAAGGTTCATAAACCCCATTATGCCTTGTTAAGAGTGTTTCACGCCCCCGAAGGGTACTTAAAGGTGTTTTATCGAGTTATTACATCACTTACTTCTCTTAGGATTTAGATTTTCTGAACATTAGAAACCTCTAAGTGATAACTTTGTATTAAAATAAAGAGTTGCACATTAGTAAACGTAGAGTTTGCCCTACTATACAAGCACTAGTTGAGTTGACCGGTTTTGACTCGTTAACTTTGTTTGACCAAAATTTGATTGTTGTCACATCATTCCCCCGTTAGAAGAAATTTCATCCCGAAATTAGTGTTTCGACTGGGACTTCAAGAGTTGGGGAAAAGATGCGGGTATTTTTGTTTCATATGATCTTCGCGTTCCCATGTGAACTCGGGTCCGCGTTTAGCGTTCCATCAGACCTTCACAATGGGAATGCGACTTTGTTTCGTTCTTTTGATCTCTCGATCCATGATTTCTACCGTTCTTCTACGAAGTGGAGACTCTCGTTGATTTCGATTTCGTCGAGTGGTATCATAAGAGTCTCGTCAGACAGACACTTCTTTAAATTTGACACGTGGAAGGTAGGATGTACATTATTGAGTTCTTGTGGTAATCGAAGCTTGTATGCTACCGGGCCAATCCTGGCGAGGATCTCGAACAACCCGATATACCTAGGATTGAGTTTCCCACGTTTTCCAAAACGTATCAACCCCTTCCAGGGTGAGACCTTCAACAGAACCCAATCTCCGACCTGGAACTCCAAGGGCTTCCGTCTGTTATCGGCATAGCTCTTTTGTTTGTCTCTAGAAGCTTTTAATCGTTCTCTAATTTCAACAATCTTCTCGGTCGTTTCTCTTATGATTTCCGGGCCAGTGAGGGTGTTGTTAGGAACTTGTCCTTTAGCTATTTGCATGTCTCCCACTTCAGCCCAGCACAACGGTGATCTGCACTTGCGGTCATAGAGGGCTTCGAATGGCGCGACCTTGATGCTAGTGTGATAGCTGTTATTGTAGGAGAATTCGATAAGTGGTAAATGGGTATCCCAAGCTTTACCAAAATCTATCACACACGCTCTTGGTATGTCTTCTAGCGTTTGTATAGTTCTCTCACTTTGCCCGTCGGTTTGTGGGTGGTAGGCTGTACTCATGTCCAACCTAATCCCCAGATATTTTTGAAGCGACTGCCAGAACCGGGAGGTAAATCGACTATCCCTGTCGGAGATAATGGATATTGGTACGCCATGCAATCACATGATTTCCTTAATGTATGTTTTGGTCAGTTTTTCCATCTTGTCGGTTTCCTTGATTGGTAGGAAGTGCGCGGATTTGGTCAACCTGTCAACGATCAACCAAATGGTATCGAGACCACCTGCTGTCTTGGGTAACTTGGTTATGAAATCCATCGTGATCCGCTCCCACTTCCACTCGGGTATCTCTGGTTGTTGCAACAAACCTGAGGGCTTTTGGTATTCTACCTTGACCTTGGCGCAAGTCAGGCACTTGCTCACAAAGGTAGCGATGTCAACTTTCATGTTCGGCCACCAATAAAGCTTCTTAAGATCCAGATACATCTTGTCTGAACCAGGATGTATGGAATATCGAGTTTTGTGTGCTTCATTCATGACAACGTCCCTGAATCCACCGAACTTCGGCGTCCAGATTCGATTCATGAGATAACGAACTCTATCGTTCCTGACTTCGAGGTTCTTATCCATTCCTCTTAACGCCTCTCCTATCACATTTTCTGGTTTCAAAGCTTCCAACTGGTCATCTTTGATTTTTGTGGACATGTGAGAATCGATTTTCATGGTTAATGACTTTACGCAGCGACCAGAGTATTCCATTCGACTTAAGGCGTCAGCTACTACGTTGGCCTTACCTGGGTGATAATGAATCTCACACTCGTAACCATTCAGTAGTTCTACCCATCGTCTCTGCTTCATGTTGAGCTCTTTTTGATTGAGGATGTGCTGAAGGCTTTTGTGATCGGTAAAGATAGTACACTTTGTTCCGTAGAGGTAGTGCCTCCAGATTCTTAGGGCGAATACTACTGCTCCCAATTCAAGGTCATGTGTGGCGTAGTTGACCTCGTGCATTTTTAAATGCCTTGATGTGTAGGCAATGACCTTGCCTCGTTGCATTAACGTACATCCAAGACCCTGGTTTGACGCGTCGCAGTAGACCACAAAGTCTTCAGTTCCTTCTGGTAGAGATAAATTTGGGGCGCTGCACATGGCCTGCTTTAGTGTTTGGAAAGAGGCTTCTTGCTTCTCTCCCCAATTGAAAGTTACACCCTTCGGAGTCAAGGTGGTAAGTGGTTTGGCAATCGTGGAGAAGTTTTGGATGAACCTCCGGTAGTAGCCAGCGAGGCCTAAGAATTGATGGATTTCTGTAGGCGTCCTTAGTGCTGACCAGTTCTCGATCGCCTTGATTTTGGAGGGATCCACGTGTATCCCTTTCTAGCTAACTACATGACCGAGGAAGTCTACTTCTCGGATCCAAAATTCGCACTTCGAAAATTTTGCATATAGTTTCTCTGTCCTTAGCGTCTCCAATACCTGTCGTAGGTGTTGGCTGTGCTCTTCCTCACTCCTTGAATAGACCAAAATGTCATCTATGAAGACAATCACGAACTTGTCTAAGTAAGGTCGGCACACCCGGTTCATTAGATCCATGAACACTGTGGGTGCGTTTGTTAATCCGAAGGGAATTACTACATATTCGTAGTGACCATACCGAGTCCTAAACGCTGTTTTAGGAACATCCTCCTCCTAGACTCACAGTTGATGGTATACCGACCTCAGATCGATCTTTGAGAAGTAAGATGCTCCTTGGAGTTGGTCAAGTAGGTCGTCGATTCGGGGTAGAGGGTATCGGTTTTTGATGGTAAGCTTATTTAGCTCGCGGTAGTCGATGCACATGCGTAACGATCCATCCTTCTTTTTCACAAACAGAACTGGTGCTCCCCAAGGCGAGAAGCTTGGTCTGATGAACCCTTTGTTTAGCAGTTCATTTAGTTGACTGGATAGTTCTTGCATATCGGCTGGCGCTAGGCGGTAGGGTGCTTTGGCTACGGGGGTAGCTCCGAGAATTAGGTCGATTCTGAATTCGACTTGTCGTGCGGGTGGAACTACGGGAAGGTCTTCTGGTTATACGTCAGGGAAATTACAGGCCTCCGGAATGTCCTTGATATTCTTCACCTCTTGTTTCCTATCCACTATGTGGGCTAAGAAGGCGTGGTATTCCTTGCAGAGATACTTTTGGGCTTTGGCGCAAGAGATGATTTGTAGGTTTGTACTAGGTTTGTCGCCATAAATGACGAGAGTTCCGCCACTTGGCCGATTAAGGCAAACGACCCTTTCGTAACACAAAATGTCGGCATGATTTGAACTTAACCAATCCATGCCAACGATGATATCAAAGCTTTTTATTGTGACATGCATTAGGTCGATTTTGAATGAATGGTCATCTAGAGTGAGGGTACACCTTGTGTATATATTGTTAGTGCTCTCTACCTCCCCATTTGCCATTTCTACGACGTATGCATCTTTTAATGATTGAGGATTTTGTTTTAGTAATTGTTTGAACTGGTGGCTAACGAAACTCCTCTCCGCTCCACTATCGAATAATATGCATGCATATGAGTTATTGAGGAGAAACGCACCGGTAACCACCGTAGGATCTTCCATCGCTTCCCCTTGCCCCAAGGCCAAGACTCTTCTGACACCACCGGGATTTGCGTTATTTTAATTTGGGCAATCTCTTTTGAAGTGCCCGGTCTCCCCACAGCCGTAGCAGGCTTGACTTGCGCCAGCGTTGGCGGCCGAGGTGGTTTGTTGGATTGGCAACTTGCAGAAACGAACTGTGTGCCCTTTTTTGTTGCAGTTGCGGCAGTGCATCTCTCGGCAAGGGCCGGTATGGTGGAAGTTACACTTGTTACATTTGGGGAGGTTTCCAGCATACTGCCTTGGTGGTGTTGGAGCGGCGAGAGTAGTGGCAGCACGAACCGCCACTATTTGTTGTTTCTTGGCAGAATCCTGGGACGGTTGGCTCTTCTTGTTGTTCCACAATTTCCTTTTGTTGTTTCCTCCTTTTGCTTGATCAGGGGTGGCCACCATAGTGCCATGGCTGGCTTTATGGTCAATGAGTTGTTGTGCTAGCTCCTTGGCACTGTCAAAGGTAGTTGGTCTTGAGGCCAACACGCTCCCTTGAATCTGGGGGGTTAGTCCCCATATGTATTTCTCCACCTTCTTACTTTCCGGGGTGACCAACCCGAGACATAGTAAGGCCGGATCGCTGAATCTGGCAGTGTAAGATGCAATGTCAGAGCCGATCATCTTGAGGCCCCAGAGTTCCTGTTCTAGTTTCTAAATCTCGCCCCTCGGGCAGTACTCGGTCAGCATTAGGGCCTTCAAATCCTCCCAACCCATTGCATTCACCACTGGAAGAGTCAATGATTTTACGTGACCGTTCGACCAGGTAAGGGCTCGGTCAGTGAAAGTACAAGCTATGAATTTAAATTTGTTAGCTTCCGGACAGGCACAAATCTTGGAAACTGATTCAGTCTTCTCGAACCATTGCATCAGAGTGATGACGCCCCCGCTTCCATCAAAGGATTTGGGTTTGCCATTGGTAAAATCCTTGTAGGAACATTCTTTTACGCGACCCTGACTGTCTCCCTGGTTAGAGTTTGTGGCTCCACTTCCCGAACCACCAGCGCCATTTGTACCGATGTGTGACATTGTGGCCACCACGGCTGTTGCTACGGCAACTTGGAACATTGCGGGATCAAACTGTGGTGGTGGCGGAGGTGGTGGTGGTGCGTTGCTGGGATGCCTGGGATTTCTCCGTGGTGGCATAATTCTGCCACAAGTTTTTAAAGACAAAGTAATGGTAAGCTTTTAATAGTAGTGATAAGTCGGTTGTACTAGATTATCTGTATTATGTCCCGACTTTAAAGTATTTGCAAGCAATTCATAATCAAAGTCTATGTAAAATAAACTTATGAATTTAGTAGTACTGTTTCAAATGAATTCTTGCGACTTGATCCATACTAGGACCTTACCACAATCGCTCGGTGTATACTTAGTTATACACAATTAAGATTTAATACATCTTTGAATCTAATGGGTCTGCCCTAAACCCACAACCAAACAAGGAACATGATCTAAGGCAGACACACCATTTCTAAATCGATAGACTCATAACTATATATAACTTTATTGTATACACTAAACAATCATAGATTTCACCAAGTAACGATATACACTGTTATGAATGTAGTGGTAGTGATCCCAATGAAATAATATGCATGCCCATTTCATTGATATGATTTAGTACATAGTGTTTGGAAAATTTAACCCTGAAGCAGGTCTACATTACATCAATGCAAATAAAATTTTGACAGCAAATAAATCCTTCGACTAGTGTAATCACTTAATCGCAGGATTGAACCTACATGTAGAGAAGAGTAGCACCAACGCATACTTATAAACCTAATATATAAAGATTTGTGGGTGGTATGAACCCTGCTCATGGCGACCAGTCTCTTGCAGTCCCTGAGACGAAGTCGAGGCGCCCTGTAGTTCAGCTAACTGATGCTTGGCTGCGATTACCCTCTCCTCGAGAGCCGAGTGTCTTTCCTGATACTCCCTTACCTCCACCCGAGCGGTGGTAAGGTCCTCAATGAGTTGATCAATGGGATAGTAGTCTCTCTCCATGTCTCGAGTACGCGCATTTGTGGCTTCCGCAGCAGCGCTCAGCTCCCGAACTCGGTTCACTGTTTCCCTATTTTGATCTCCGAGGTTCGTGATTTGCTGGATCATGACTGGGAGGGATTTGTCATCCGGTCCTCCATGGTTGAGGTCATAGTAACCTCGTTGTTCGCTAAATGGTGAACGATGTCGTTCGTGACGACTCCACCTCTCGATCTCTGTTGCCCAAAGGGGCGCAGGTCCGTTATAGCCAAAATGGTTCGCGGGAACCCTAGCCACATAAGGAGGGTTGATGAACTCCGACTCTTCTTCTGACTCTTCTTCTTCTTCGTCTTCCTCCATTTCCTCTTCAATTTCCTCTTCTTCGGGTTTTTCCTCTTTGTCTTCTTCGTGGTCTTCCTCGAGTTCCTCCTCGGGATCTTCTTCTATCCATCCTCCGTTTCCCTGGTTCGGAAAGTAAGGGTCTCCTGGTAAGTGGAATCCTGCCATGATGTCTGTGCGAGAATAGGGGTGTAAGACGCACATAATGAATCTAGAAATATTACGCTTAAGGAACATAAAATACTCCTATAGTATTTTAAAGGTTATGTTTGGTTCTTAGAGCGTCTCTTGTATGGTGATGTTAGGTTATTAGACTTGTTGTCCACTACGACTATCCCCCCACATTATGCGAGTCACTTCTCGGACAAATATAGTTGATCAGGCTATATTCATCCCAGACTTGAGTACATATTCCAAGGCATACTCGTAGCGTACAACTCATCTTCTTTTACTTTGTATTTTCCTAGTTACGACACTATACTAGCATGTATGCATGCTCTTATACTTTTACCAAGAAAATTACTTTATTTCCAAAAATATAGTTGTATGAAAATGTTAAATCAGAGAGTTTTAGTCCCAATGTGTTTATAGTTGCTATATCTTATGTGGTTCGATATACTTAGTTCACTATAAACAATGCTCTAATACCAATCTGTCACACCCCCAAACCAAGGATGGCGGAAACGTCCGGGGGTAGAAGACTTCATGTATAGTATCATAACAACAAGTATAATAGTGATCACAGTGCATACAACCAATCATAAATATAATCGAAAAGGTTACATGGTTTCAAATGTTACATGTTCAATATCGATTACAATATGATATCAAAAATAGATTGTCAAACGCCGTACCGTTCCATTCCTCAAAAGCTTGTAGTTACCTGATTTCATTGATTTCCTGAGAATACAAGTAATTTTTGAAAGAGTGTCAACAATTAAGTTGGTGAGTGCATAAGCTTTTGTATGTAGAGTTAAAAATCTTTCTTTGTAAATGTAGTGTAAGTTCAAGAAAAATCCAATATTTTTCTTATAAAATGAATTGTAGTCTTAAAACCCAAAGACCGAAAGGTACATGTATTTTTCCCTACTTATGATAATATATGTAGTCTTAAATAAATAAAACCCCTTTTGAATGTATGTAGTTTTAAATGAATAAAAACCCCTATTGAATGTAATAATTCCCCGTAAACTATACGTGTCGTTGATTCCTATGTGAGTTATTATAACCTTGAAATTGACATAGTAGGCCTGTTACGACGTTCTTCAAGCATTGGAATGTTTTGACATCTGTCACCCCAGACCTGCCGGTCTAGCTGTTGCATGCAGCTAAGGTGTGGGATTGTCAGTCCCAATATAGATCTATATACAAGTATCACACTCTCCCTACAGGATACTAGGGTTATAATACATGACTTTAACCAATATTCAAAAGAATATAATGAAGTAAGCGTCTCACAACCTTGATTCAACGAGTTTACGTATTGTATTCATGAAAACCTTTTTGTAGTGTATATGGAAACTTCCTTAGTGTGTTTGTATGTTAATGTACCATAAACTATACCTATTATAGTTTATCATGTGTGTTTTACTTGATGAAAATCCTTATGATGAATAACTACTTCTATTTCATGAAGGGAAGATAACATGAAACACCATTTACATGTAGCTAAACATTGTTATACACCTTTCTCAACATGTTACAAAGTGTTAATGAATATGCAAACTAATTCACTAGTTTAACTTTTCTGCAACTAATATTAGAAAAATCACAGAAAAATCACTTTAAGTCGAAAACTGAATCCGTAAACTCTGAGAGTTTAGAAAATATGTCTAGTTTTTCATAATTTTTTCCATGATTTTTAGAGGTCTCTAACCAGTGTGAAAATGTCCATCTTCACAGACTGGTCCGAAATCTTTGCTACAGTGATAGCCAGTTTTGTACAAATCACCATAAATTGTAGAAAAATCGTATGAATATGTGCAAGTAGTCATTTTAAAGGTAAAAACCTGAACTATTTTCATATTAAACATTTTTTAAAGGCATTAAGTTTAAGTTGGTCAAAACAGTTCGTGATTGAACCTAAACTTTTCTGTTGAAAACTGTTGGTTATATTATAGTGTGTTTTGGATTTGTAACTTGTATTCCCCCCCCCCCCCCTTAAAACTTGAAGAAAACATGAAAAGACAGGGGTATGAACTCACCTTGAGTGATTCTATGAGATGGATGGTTGAAGGAAAGGAGGTTTCCAAGCCAAGAACACTTGGAGAATGCTTAAGGGTTTGAAGATCCTAAGAACAAATATGACGATATTTGTATAAGAAATCCATGTTTTGAGTGAAGAAATATAGTATGTTTAAGAGTAATGGTGAAGAACTTACCAAAAGTGAGGGAAGAATTCGTGACCTCCTGGGAGTTTTGAGTTCCAGAGAGAAGAATAGAGTAAGAGAGGGAGACAATGTTTGTCTTTGGATAAAGGTTAGTGAGGCTCTTGGGAATTGTTGAGAATAAGATCTCTTGGGTGGATTTGGTTAAGTCAATCTGATGGAGTGTGGGGGTGAGTTGATCAAGGACAACGATTTGACTAGGTAAGGTGAAAATAGTGACATAAAGTGGGTGATTACTTTATGAATAAAATAATGATTCTTAGACATTACTCATAAAAATGTGATCAAGCTCTTCATGTTTGGCATGAAATAGGAGTTTAGAGGGTTTGAGTCATGAGAAAATACGAGTTTGAGGGTGTTCGTGACGTCGAATATTCCTAAAATTGCTAAGAGGTCCGAAATGATCAAAACTCTGAAATGAGGTTCGGACTTGCGAGGGTTCCGGAGTCAAGAAACCACTTCCAGAGCCAAAATACTAGTTCCGAAGCTGGCCTTCATGTTCCGGAGTTGAATCAGCACAAACGAAGGCGCGAAGGAGTGAGGTCTGGAGCAGGTCGGTCTTCCGAGATGCGAAGGAGTCCGGGTCATCAAAAGATTCCGGAGCGACACCTTCCGGAGTGGATCTGTCCGCTCCATGCAAAATTTTCCGGCCTAGGAGAGGTTCCGAAGCTCCGAAGTAAGGGGGTGTTCCGGAAATGAATAGTGTATTCCGAAATGAGCTTGTTCTTTTGGGTTTTCTATTCCCATTTTGGGCTGTTTTCAACATAGGAATGGTTAGGATGATATCGGTGTTTATGAAAGAGTTTTGAGAGAGATTTGGGAGAGAGAGAGAGAGACTTTGTTTGTAGCCTTCAATTGTGTTTGGCCCCATAATGCAAGGTTCGTAAACCCCATTATGCCTTGTTAAGAGTGTTTTACGCCCCCGAAGGGTACTTAAAGGTGTTTTATCGAGTTATTACATCACTTACTCCTTTTAGGATTTAGATTTTCTGAACATTGACAACTTTGTATTAAAATAAAGAGTTGCACATTAGTAAACGTAGAGTTTGCCCTACTATACAAGCACTAGTTGAGTTGACCGGTTTTGACTCGTTGACTTTGTTTGACCAAAATATGACTCTTGTCACATTTGCCTTCCTACGATCCTCAGAAGTACCTGAAACCATAAACTAAAATTGTAAGCCAAAGCTTAGTGAGTTCCCCTAAAGTACCAACACACCGCAATAGACAAGCATACATTATGAACATCCAACCTGACTGGACCGCCTCGCAGGGCCTACAACCTATCCGGACTGCTCTACGAGCCTTCAGCATGACTGTACCGCCTCGTAGGACCTACAGCGTATCCGGTCCACTCCATGGGTCGCCGGCCTGACTCAACCGCCTCGCAGGGCCTACAGCCTATCCGGTCGTCCCCGGGTGTCTTGGCCTACAACACAAAGCAGGTTCGCCTCAACCCAACCCAACATGTCGACATATACAACAAACAAACATAAACACGGAGCCATCAAATACAAATAATCATACGGATCCACCGAAAAACTACAACTATCAAATCACCATCCTGACCAAGATAAATAATCTAGTGAGTCGGCATTGGTGCCTTCGACCCACGGGTACAGTGAGTAAAACTCACCTCACAGTCTGAAAAACTCCCAACTCCGACAACCGGTTCAACCCAATTCCTAAATGTTAAAACATTTCCTATTCTAAATTAATAACATTTCCCAAAATACCCTTGGTCAAAACTGGTCAAAATCCACAAGTCAACCGAGTCAACTCAGGGCTCGTACTCGGGGCGTACTCCGAAGGTACGTAGGGCGTACTCGGCCTTTGACCGCAGTCGGGAGATTGACCACGTACGTGCTGCGTACTCTAGATTATGCAGGGTATATGCTCAGATTTCCATATTCTCAATAAGAGCTTAATGCATTAAGCTCTAATGTCCAACTTTCATATCCAAGGCCAAAATACCACTAAGAGTCATAAAATGTCCAACTTTATGACTTTGCATGTCCATTAAGTGCTTAATACACAAAATTCCTAATTCCTAATGCCTTAAGACGTTCTAGAGCATGCATGGAGAAAAGCTAAGCATCAAGACCACCTTTTTCTGACTCAAGACCCCTCATAAGGTCTGAAAAGACGACTTATTTGATTAAAAGCATGCCATGCTCAAGAATCACCATATTTGGGACAAAAGTGCCCTAAATGAAGAAATGGCTAGATCTACAAGATAGGGTGATCAAGTTATGAGTTTTTTTTACCTCTTGGAGGTTGCTAACAAGGAGAAAATCCCAGATCCAAGTTGCTTCCAAGCTCCAAAGTCATTATACCAACTTCTTCTTCTTCAAGAACAACACCAAAGCACACAAATGAGCTCAAAATGCACTCCTACCACTTAGGGTTTGCTAGAGGGACGTTTATTAGATGGAGGCTGATGAGGGAATAATAAATGAGATGATAATGATGCTTATATATGGACCAAACCTTAAAAATTAGGGTTTGAAGTTTTCTCATGTACACCCAGCATACTAGGGTCCGACCTAGTACGCTCAACGTACACAACGTACTACCCTTTTGTCCAAAATCACCAAAATGCCACTATGGGCCATTCTTGCAATCTTTCTCAAACCCAAGGGTCAAAATGCAATATTCTTTCATACTTAGGTTTAAAATTGAAAATACCTCATCATCGGGATGTTACACATTCTAGGGCTATAAAATCCTAATTATGTACAACCATATAGTATACACAAAGCAATTAAGTTTCAGTTTCAACTCTAGCAACACAAGCAATCTCCTAGGCTATAACGCATCACAAAATTAGGCAACTCTGTCATGCAATTCCTGAGGGATCCTTAGCCTATAAGCTAACATGCATTTCTATCATATCATATAAGAGCAACTCAAATATAACATATAAAACAAGTATAAATATTTTGGGAGATCACATTCTCGAGTTCAGGCTGACTGTATGCATTGCTTCCTTTTTTATTCTTCTTTGAAGTTCATTCTTTTCTAAAAAGGTTTTTATAAAACTCTCAGATCCATAGTTGTAGTGAGGAATCCCACAAGCATTCATCTGAATCCCTCAAAACAGGACTTTGATACCAACTTGTAACATCCTATTTTCACAACCAAAGTTTTCATTCTTAAATTAGGTAAAAACATTGTTTCCATAAAACCAAGTCAGGTAAACCATAAGTATCAAATACAATCATCCATAATCAGAGTATCATAAATATGTGGAATCTCAAAAACTGCAGGCGTGTGTGTACAGTCAAGCCTTCGCCGTCTCGTTATCATTTGGAGTACATGAAACACATTTAATCCACAATTGTAAGCACGAAGCTTAGTGAGTTCCCCAAAATATCACATACATCACAACATAATAAACAACTATGGGTTATCAGCAATCCTGAGGGCTATTAGCAGTCCAATGGGCTAACAACATACCCTGTGGGTTATTAGCAACCCTGGGGACTATCTGCAGTCATGTGGACTCACAAAAGTCTTGGAGTTATCAGCAGCTTGAAGAACATATATCAGTAATCAACAGATAAAAATCAGCTAGTCTAACATGCACACCATTATGACATAAGTAATATAATGAGAAGACTCGCCTCGCAAATAGCAGTTATACACAACAACTCTCAACAGTGAAAACCGATACTACGAGACACCTAAGCAACAATATATAAGTACTGTTCGGTTTTAAGCACTATAACACTCCTATGGTGCACATGCAACCCTAGATGCTTTGGATCTATGTTTTCCCTAATTATACAAGCAATTTCAAATTTTCCAAAGCATACATCCTAACTAGCATACAATAGAGGATATACAATATAAAAATCATAGTTAGATGAATACCTCTTGATGTAGTTGTAGTTCTTGGCCTTAGAAAGCTTTAGCACCTCAAGTGTGATGTCTCTAATGTGTCACAAACACCAAATTCAAGAGGAGACTTGAGAGACTAAGCTAGTTAGCACAAAATCGATTATCACTCTCTTAGAATGAATGGGGCCACCGATTTTGGCTCTAGGGGTGTGCTTTTATAGTGTTACAAATGCTAGGGTTTCATCCATGCAAACCCTAATGCACCATGAACTTTCATATTACTTAGGCTCCATGGGTTAAACCTCCATGGACTATCCATGGATTATCACATTGGTTTAGCCCATCCTAATTAACCATGGATCATTGGCCCACACTATAAGAATCATTGATTTACTTAATCAGTCACCGTATATTTAATCAGTCTCTTTTTATCACTAAATTAGTTCCAAATTAATTCTTGATCAATACTAATTAAATAATATGATTTCTCAATTAATATAATATACTTATAATATATTAATAAATCACAAATAACCTTATTCTCAAAAGTCCATCCTATCAAATTGCACTGGTGAAGGCAACCCAAAAGGACCATGCTACAATCTAGTCAAGTACATCCCAACTATAGTTATGGGCTTAGACACCAAATCCAACAAGTACCATCTCAGTCGACACCCTAAAACCCTCTAGTTGGCCAAAAGTCAACATAGTCAAAAAGTAAACAGTCAAAGTCAACGTCAGTTGATCCTTATGTAATGGCCACCCATTGGTCATGTCGTGGCAGCTTTAAGAGAAATTAGTCGTAAAGACTACCTAACACCAGGTCGTGGTGACCAACCCACCACGTCATGGAAACTGCTTAGGTCAGCTTAATACATTAAGCTCTTAATCCGTCAAGCTACTAATTCATACTTTCCAGAAGGCTCGCATACACCCAATACATCATCAAAATCATTGCTTTATAGACTTGCATGTCCAATGCATGTATTGAGCTCAAGTTAGGTCAGGATGGTGAAAATGAGGTTAAAACCTCATGCATGGAGCCAAAACTCCATAACTCTTCAGATCTGGGAAAAGAGACTACATAGAAACCACAAGGACCCATAAAGTTTCCAACTTTATGAAATCCATCCACTCAAACCATCCCAAACATGGATAAAAGTGGATAAAAGTATAGATCTAACATGCTTGAACACAAAAATGTAGAAGCTTGAGGACTTACAATAGTCTAGGAAATGCACAAGATGATGAAGAAGAGATTTGCTTGCTGGATCTATACACTAAGGACACATTCTTCTTGTTCAAGGTACCAAAAATCACCACAAAAGCTCAAAAGATCAACAATGAAGGCTTGGGTTTGGGTGAGATCGGATCTCAGATGGTGGAGGCTGCTAAATGAGGCAGATCTAGGATTAAGTGCTTTTAAATAGGGCACGAAACCAGAAATGTAGGGTTTTGGACCAAAACAGTCGCCACGTCGTGGCCAGCTCCCTGCCACGTTGTGGCACAACACGGACACATGTTTTCCATCAGGAATGCTACGTTGTGGCACCTAAATTGACACGCCGTGGCCTAGCTAAAATTCATAAAAATAATTAATTAAATTCATGCAAGAAGTCCGAAATATCATTCAACCAGCATTATCAACATTCGATAGGGTCTAGACTCTACTCTTTTGAAGCCCAAGACCTTTACTTGGTCACATTACGACCCAAAATCCCAAAATAAGAAACGTCCCGAAACTGGATGTTACATCTATATTCACTTTCAAAAAATATAAATACCTTTAAAAATGTTTTTTAATCTTTAGAAACGTATTTTGTACCTTTATAAATATATTTATACCTTTAAAAACGTAATTAAAGTATATGTACACACTCATAAAAAAGAAATAATAATAATAATAATAATAATAATAATCAAGGTTGTCAAGATCGGGATCCTACGTAGGATCGTTTTTGGGTTTGCAAGATCGAGGTCGTAAGATCGGGATCAGGATCCTAAGATCCCACAAAATAAATTATAATTATAATTTATAATTTTTAATCATGAAAAAATATTTCAAACATTCAATTTTTTATTCAAAAGTTATAAAAACTTCAAAATATTAGTCATAAGTCACAACACAAAATGATAAATGATAACTTGGTAAAGATTAAAAGACATAAAGTGTTAAAAAGAATTCATTTGCAAAAAAAAAAAAAAAAATCAAGGAAATGTAGGATCGGATTGGGTCTCGATCCTACGATCCTACCTACGATCTTACGATCCTATCCCAAATACGATCCGTTTACGATCCGGATCGTTTTTCATACCTAGGATCGTACGATCCTACGATCAAGATCGTGATTTTGACAACCATGATAATAATAATAATAATAATAATAATAATAATAATAATAATAATAATAATAAAGGTGTATTTAAAATCAGAATTATATTTAAATTGGAGGTGGTGGGTTTGAATCCTCACTGCCCCATTTTTCTTTAAACTGTAACACCCCAAAATTTTCAAACTTTAAAATGTTATGGTTTTAAAATCTTTTCGGGTATTAATCCACATTTAACAAAAATCGGTCCTACAAAAATATTTACAAACATTGGGTGTTACCATAAAGTATCATACAAACCAAAGCAAGCAAATGAGAATTCCATCAATACAATAAATAAGGAACTTGATAAGTTCCACTCCATTCTCTAACTCTTGACTTCAAACTTTAATCTATCATCCTTTCTTCTGAACTGTAACCTGAACATGGCATTAAAAGAGATATGTAAGACAATAATGTCTCGTGAGCTATGTGGGTTTGTGACCCAAAACATTTGTGACATTTTCATCTAAAACATTTCATCTTTGCAAAACATAGTTTAAGACTATAAAACATTTTCAAGGAAAATCTTTTCATACACCTCATAAATGTCATTTAATATCTTATTATTTCATTTCTTTTCAAAAGACATCTTTCTACATTTCTTTCTCTTTTATCAACGGCTAATTCCAGTATTAATCTGTTGCCAATTATTTATACTTAGGGTACCCCCAAGTCTAGACCAAGTTGGAAAGAACAAATCAATCCACCAAGGCATTATGCTAACTAGGACATCTAATTTGTGGAAGGGAGGCACCACCCCAATAGATTCCTCTAGTTCCCATTACAGGGACGTCAAGGCTCGAGCAATATATATTCTTTCCATTACTTTCGAATTCTTTTCATTACTTTTCATTTCTTTTCATTACTTTTCCATTTCTTGTCGTTACTTTTCATGCTTTACACATTTTATATGTTAGTCTCAAAATACGTATATCCATGATTAAGGCATCTATATTTCAAAACATTTCAAACACGTTATCAAAACATTCGTTCTTCCCAAAATGTTCTTTGCTTTCAAAAACATTCTTGCTTTCAAGACATTCTTTCAAAACATTCTACCAAAAAACATTTAACACTTTTTTTTCAAAACATTTTATATATCAAATCATTTCATTTCATTATAATAAAATCATTTTGCCATGTACCCCAAAGTGGGAAATTCACCAACACTTACTCACCTAGTTCTCAAATGTAGATTGCCACACTCTTCTAGATAACCTTCAAAAGCAATCACCTCTTATATTCAACCTATACAATATAGACGAAGGTCAAAAAAATGACCAAAATACCCTTGAGGGTCATAAATATAATAAACTCTTCAAAACACCAGTTTTCATCCATCCCTAACTAGTGCAATTGGAATCAGGTCAAACGGATAAGCCAATATCAAGTTACAAAAAATGTTTGGATCCTTATGAGGGTGTTCTATGGCCCATGTAAATTAAGGCATGAAATTTGCATGGCCCGTGTTTTCATGTATGCACACACACATCTCGTTTTTTTCTCAAAAGGACACTCTACTTTGCATAGTTCTTGAAGACCCTTTCCAATTCACTTTGTATCATTTATATAGGTTCTCACACATGATTAATAAGTGTATTATTATCCCATAACACCTCACTTAATCCATTAAGTTCTCATTGAATTCCTTAATGACATAATGTTCCTCATCTTTTCTAAGAGAAGGGTTAGTTAGGCTACAATGGAATTGGACATTCCAAAGTTGATAATACTTGAACCCAACTCATTGTACACTCATTTGAATGTTTCTAAGTACTTGAAAACATTACTAAACTTGTTGTAACTATCTAATCTAGCTTTGTAATCCTCAGTTCCATTCCATATTCCCCAATTTCCCTTTGGGCCAAAACAATCACTAAAGCTAGAACTTTACTAGAACCCCTTCATGTTTGTGTTATGGTATCATCTATAGAGTGTCAATTCATATACATGAATGTCATTCACTTCTAATATGTGAATCATCATGTAGTTATCCCTAGATATCCCAAAATACCCTTATGGCCAATTATTCCATAAATTCTACTATAGATCATTCAAGCCTTCATGTTCTTGGATTCAAATGACATTATTAGTATCAAACCATGTTTATGAGTGCGTATCATATGCTCATCAAATGCTCACATACAAAGAATTTCATTTTTCTCATTCCAATTTCCCCAAAAATCAATACAAACCCATGTTTATACTTGATTCTACCATCATGGATGTGTTTGAGCATTCTAATTGGATTGATTGCTATAAAACATAATCTAGGTCATTAAATCCATAATAACTTCACCATCTATTGCAATATCCCTAATTTGGGTTTTCTAGGGTTCATGTGGGTTTTCACCCAAATCATCCAAAACCATCAATGAAATGATTGGTTTAAGCTTAGAACCATGGAAACCACTCAAAGGAGGTTAGAAAACCAAACCCTAATCATTCAATCACACAAAAATCAACATTGGGGTTAATCCACTCCATAAATTCGAATTTCCAGGTTGAATGGAAGAGAAATTATACCTTACAGGTCTTGATTCCTTCTCTCATTTGCTTTGATTGCTTAACCCTTCATTTTGATCGATCCTTACATGGAAGGGAGAATACAAATAACCATTAAAAGCCTCTAGGATGAAGAAAACGATTTGGCATAAAAATGAGGTGAGTGTTCATCTTATTGCCTATATTTTCACATTTTGTCCCTCGAATTCATGCATTTTGTCGATTTTTACCATTACCCCATTTGTTTTCACAATTTACTAAAAGATTGACATAACAAGTCCTCATTCATCCATTATATAAATTTGGCAGTCCTTTCAACTAACTGATTTAACCCTTTGGTCAATACACTTTGCCATTTTGTCACTTTTGGCCCTTTAACTTCTAAAATGTTATTATTTTTACTTCTTGCTTTCCAAAATTCATACCACTAATGATATTATTAATCCTTGATGATTAATTTATATAAATAGTTTTTCATTTATTACCTTATTAATTTATGAACATAGTCTTAAGTTTTAGGATGTTACAATTACTTACCCCTTAAAAGGATTCCATCATCGGGATTACGTTGTGAGCCTTCTCATTATAATTTCTTCCCGTCACTTTTCAAATTATTCGACGGTCACATCATTGTGGTCATTTTGTTACAATTGTATTCTGTTCTAATATCTAATAATACATCATTAGGGTTATCAACCATCTTGGACACTTTTACCCTTTTGTCCCCTTTTTTAACTTTTAACAAATTACTTTAACAATGATATCTAATATTTGAAGACATATAGTCCCATTATGTTCCAACAAGATTTGGAGCATGCAAAAATCATTATCGGGTCCTTTCAACCTTTAAGTTATCATTTAACCATATCCTTACTTAGGCATTCTACATTGCCTAAGTATATCCTTTCTTGATCAAGCACACCACTATTATTTCTTCATTTTCTAATCCTCTTGGTAAGTCATCACCAAGACTTAGCTTCCGAAATATCTTTTCATCTTGTCTTTTTTAGCATCCCGTGGTATCATAGTCTCAAATGTAACATAGTATACTCAAATTGACCTGAACACCTTCCAAAACATGATTTGCAAGGTCCACATGCTAAGATTTGATATGAGTTAAATGACAAAACACGCTATGGTACACATATTGTATCATTTATATTTCTATAATATCAATTAATTTGTTGTTGGGTTTTATGCTTAAAGTCTAATCACTTTTCACGACCTCTCGTTTCTATAATTTATTTTTGATATGTCTTGATTTCCAAATCAAAATACTGACACTTTATCTTGAAGATATCTTGTCATTTCAATTCATACTCATGAGTTTCTCCTTCTACATTTACTCATAAGCAACTCAACCATGTATATAGCTATAAATCTTATAATTTTTTACCAACAGGTACCATACCACCCAAGTCAATGTCTGCTTCCAGCCTTGTCCATATCCCCTTTCATTCACATTTCTTAGTCCTACAAGCCTAACATACCATTACAAGAAGCTCCAAAGCACATGGTGTTGATTCAACTAAACTTCTACAATCTTGCTGGTTCCACATTATCTCGACACGTGTAACTTGATTCTTGCTAGCTATGTACCCCTTAAAAGAAATGAGGGCATTTCTTTTAAGGTTAAATCATGAGATGATCCTCATCGTGTAGCAAGATGTTTCATTTGTTTCTTCACGAAAATTCATTGCTTCACATTTTCTCCTTATTAAACTCGAATTCCACCATTTCCTTTCACCATCGATCACAAATAGATTCTATTATAACTTCACCATTCATGTGTTCTTCAACATTTTTCTCGAGTACTCGACTCTTCCATTCAACACCTTTCCAGTTTAGCTTCTCATGTAACATCATACTTTACTTCTTTCTATTTCTTGTCCCTTCATCATGAATACCCAACCAACTATTATATTAATTGATTTTTGTGTCCTTTAGTCACCGTTAAGTGACCCATATTACACTGAGTCAATGTTTTATTCCATATATGAACTCATAATAGAAGATCTCAAAATAATAAGTTTATCATCTCTTTGTATGGTTGTCGAATCTAGATTAGAAGCGATAGTGAAACCTAGCACTTAATTGTACTTGAGTGTTCTTGTTCAACATCATCAAGTTGCACAACTTGGAAGCTCTAAATCATGTATCCTTGGCTCATTCATGTCACTCATAATTCCAGGCACCACGTGTTCTTCTTACTCAACCTCTAAAGTGTTGTGAGTTCTTGTGACATCACATCATCACACTTCTCTATCCTTCTTACCATCTACCCCTTAAAAGAAACGAGGGAATTATGTTTAAGGTCTAAATTACCCTGTTATGCTCATGTGGTAGTAGTTCTTCTCACTGACTCGTCCATGGAAGTTTCGTAAATTTCTTTTATCGACACATTGTTACTACTATAAAATTGTTTGATATTAAACTTGCATTCTTTGATATTCCATCATGTGAAAGCGTCTTCCTCCTTTATCGGTTATATAATACCTTCCAAATATTGCTCCTTCATCATCAAGCTATCACACCTTTGAGTCCTATATCTTCTATCTCTTTCATCACGTTCCCTGTGTAATCTTAAGTTTTCATCACAATTCATAGAATTTGTAAGTAAGGCTTACAAAGTTCCTCTAGTTAAAGTGTTTATCATAGTCTTCTAGTACATTAGGGTAGGGTACTCTCATGGACTTATCATCATCACTTTTAGTTTCCATTAATTTACAATTCGATGCGGTCTTCATATTGTTTGTCTTCCTTTTAGGCTCGGGAAATACCTTCAGGTATCCTACACAACTCTTCTTTCCTTGTAGTGACTTCACCCACCAGTATAGTGTATTATGTTAATGCACTGTTGCTCGCCTTTTATTAGTGTCTTAGTGTCACAAGGATACCCTTCTTATATATCTACCATAATACTCGACACCTAGTACTATTGTCATCCGATTGTCGACTCCTTAGGATCCCCACAGATCTCACTGAGTCAATAATATCATGCTTCTTCTCAAGCTGTCTCGGTCATACTTTCTTTTACTATCTTGCTTTCATCATCGTATCACCATTTTTCCAAATAGGTCATTAAATGACCTTCCTATGTCGTCAATCACATCTGAGTATTTACTTTCATCTAAAGATGGAATTCATGATTCCATTCCATTCTTTTCTCAATCAACTTCCTATGTAATAACATAAGCTTGTCCCAAAGAACCAACTTCAACTAGCTTTAATCATAAATTTGAAATTCCAGTTATTGTCCCATTTTAGACTTTTACCAAAAGTCAAATATGTCCCTTTGTAGCTAAATGTTTGTTAACAATTTAAATAGCTCAATTCACTTCATTCCTTGGTGTTTCCAACTCATTACCAATGATACTAAAAGGGTATAAGCTCAATTTGAAACATATATCACATGTATACCAAGTAACTTCTCATTTTTATACTAATTGTTTAACTTTGACAGAAAAGTCAAAGCTGTCAAAACTTTCCATCATCTATTAACATGTTTTAAACTCCTTCATGACTCATATTTAACACAAGGTATGTGTTCAGTAAGTCCCTAACACACTCAAATCCTTACCATATTTCACAAAATCCTTTCATGGTTCCACCGAGTTCGTATATGTATCATGTGTTTATAATAGTACGGGCCTTATACCATTATACCCACATCATACATAACCGACCTTGATTTTACCACTTAAAGACTTTGGTCCATTGGTCTAATTTGTGCATTACTCACTTTAAAGGAACTCAATATAGCATTCTACAAGTTCATCTAACTTATCTACAACTTCACATCTAACATTGCCAATTCCTTTCTATCACATGTTGCACAAGATTCTATCTAACTTAAGGAATGACATCTTATGACTCATTCACACTTTCCATAACCAAAGTCTAAGCCTAGGAGTGGAGTGATCCAATCCTAATTTGCTTAAACTATGGCTCTGATACCAAACTTTAACACCCCAAAAACTTTAAAAGGCTATGATTTAAAAATCTTTTTGGGTATTAACCCACATTAACAAAAATTGGTCCCATAAAAATAATTACAAACATTGGGTGTTACCATTAAGAATCATACAAACCATATCAAGCAAATGAGAATTACATCAATAAAATAAATAAGGAACTTGAGAAGTTCCACTCCATTCTCTAACTCTTGACTTCTAACTTTCATCCATCATCCACTCTCCTAAATTGTAACCTGAGATACATGACATTAAAAGAGATATGTAAGACAATAATGCCTCATGAGCTACGTGGGTTTGGGATCCAAAACATTTATCACATTTTCATCAAAAACATTTCATCTTTGCAAAACATATTTTTAGACCATAAAATATTTTCAAGTAAAACTCTTTCCATACACCTCATAAATATCATTTCATATCTTTTCATTACATTTCAAAAGACATCTTTCTACATTTCTTTCTCTTTTATCAACGGCTAATTTTGGTATTAAACCGTTGTAAATTCTTTTTTACTTAGGGTACCCCCAAGTCTTGACCAACGTGGAAAGAACAAATCAATCCACCAAGTCATCGTTATAACTAGGACATCTACTTCACGAAGGGGAGGCGCTACCCTAGTAGATTCGTCTAGATCTCGTTATGGGACATTATGGCTCAAGCAGTATATTCTTTACATTACTTTCTAATTCTTTTCATTATTTTCCATTTCTTTTCATTAATTTTCCATTTCTTGTCATTACTTTTCATTCACTACACATTTCATATGTTAGTATAAAACTATTCATTTCCATGATTAAAGTGTCTATATTTCAAAACATTTAAAACACGTTATCAAAACACTTGTTCTTCCCAAAACGTTCTTTTCT
This sequence comes from Lactuca virosa, assembly GCF_052849685.1. Lineage (NCBI taxonomy): Eukaryota > Viridiplantae > Streptophyta > Magnoliopsida > Asterales > Asteraceae > Lactuca > Lactuca virosa. The sequence goes on from NC_136427.1 coordinate 267,134,505, forward strand.
TTAAAAAATCATTCTTGCCTTCAAGGAATTCTTTAAAAACATTCTTTCCAAAAAAAAAAAAAAAAACACTTATTTTTCAAAAGATTTCATATATCAAAACATTGCATTTCATTATCATAAAATCATTTTGCCATGTACCCCAAAGTGAGAAAAATGCCAACCCGTAGTCACCTAGTTCTCAAATATAGATTTCCACACTCTTCTAGGTCAACTTCAAAAGCAGTCACCTCTTATATTCAACCTATAAAATATAGACGAAGGTCAACAAAATGACCAAAATACCATTGAGGGTCATAAATATAGTAAACTCTTCAAAACATCAGTTTTCATCCATCCCTAACTAGTGCAATTGGAATCAGGTCAAAAGGATAAGCCAAACTCAAGTTATAAAAATGTTTTTTTCCTTATTATAGTGTTCCATGGATCATGTAAATTAAGGCATAAAATTTCCACGGGCCGTGTTTTCATGTCTGCAAACACACATCTTGTTTTTTTTCTCAAAAGGACACTCTACTTTACATAGTTCTTGAAGGCCTTTTCCAATTCACTTTGTATAATTTATATAGGTTCTCACACATGATTAAGAAGTGTTCTATTATCCTAAAAATACCCCACTTAATCCATTAAATTCTCATTTAATTCCTTAATGACATAATGTTCCTCATCTGTATTAAGAGAAGGGTTAGTTAGGCTATAATGGAATTGGACATTCCAAAGTTTACAATAATTGAACCTAACTCATTGTACACTCATTTGAATGTTCGTAAGTACTTGAAAACATTACTAAACTCGTTGTAACTATCTAATCTAGCTTTGGAATCCTCAATTCCATTCTATATTCCCAAATTTCCCTTTGGGCCAAAGCAATCACTAGAGCTAGAACTTTACTAGAACCCTTTCATGTTTGTGTTCCAGTATCATCTATAGAGTGTCAATTCATATACATGAATGTCATTCACTTCTAATATGTCAATCATCATGTAGTTATCCCTAGATTTCTGAAAATACCCTTATGGCGGATTATTCCATATATTCAACTATAGATTTCTCATGCTTTCATGTTCTCGCATACAAATCACATTATTAGTATCAACCCATGTTTATTACTATCATATACACATCAAATGCTCACATACAAAGAATTTCATTGCTCTCATTTCAGTTTCCCCAAAAATCTACACAAATCCATGCTTATACTTGATTCTACCATCATGGATGTGTTTGAGCATTCTAATTGGATTTGTTAGAATCAAACATCATCTAGGTCATTGAATCCATGATAATTTCACCATCTATTGCAATATCCCTGTTAGAGCCAAGATCCTCAACCCTATTCAGGATGTCGGATCTTCAAGAACTTTCAGGATACTGACCATTATTATTGTATCCTAACACTTCTAATGGATATATTTCTTGTTTTTTCTAACATGTACATAATTAGTCAACATAAGACTCATTATGAACAAAGAAGCACTTCAATCAGGCAGAAGACCCGGAAATACCAAGTAAAACCAACATGTTCATTTTTATTCGAGAGGATCCTGATAATATCAAACTTATTTTTACTTATACTTGACTATAAATACACATGTATTTTGCACACAAAGGATACCTAGACTTACGAGAACACTTGTACTCGTATATCCATCATTTCATCTGTAGCTTATATTTCAATTAATACAAATTAAGAGGGCGTGTGATCATTATCACCTCCCAAGGTTTGTTGCTAGAGATCCTAGCAAGGATCAAGGGCTTTCCTTGTAAACCAATTTGTGAACAGGTTTGGCAGGGAAGCCTTGACTATCCCCAACATTGATATGGAAACCACCGTAGAAGCTTTCAAAATGGGTCTAAAGAAGGACTCCCCTTTTTATGAAGACCTTGTAATGACCCCATGAAAAAGGATGGACGAAGTCAGGAGCAAAGCATTAAGGTTCATCAGGCTGGAAGAGGAAATAGAGATACAGAAGAGGAGCAACCCTCCTAACTTAAATAATAACCCCAATAAGAAGGCCGAATCCTTGGTCCAAAGATCCTAAAAGTAAAAACCTTATTCCAAACCCAACCATCACATGGTTAATGCCCTTGAGGATAAAGGGGAGGAAGATGATTTTACCAAGATATCTGATTATTGTTTTTCTATGGATGTTTTAGGTATAATCTATGCTATACAGGATCTCGACGACAAAGCAAGATGGCCAAAGAAAGGAGAAAAGTCTACCGACTAGAAGGATAAGTCAATACCATGAACACTTTGGCCGCGTTACAGAGAATTGTATAGCTCTCTGGAAGGAGATCAGCTACCACCAGATCAAAGGATATCTCAAAGAGATCCTAGGAAGAAGAAACAAAATATCTAGAGAGAAAGATCAGGATCCACCCAAGATCCTAAAAAAATTAGGATCCCATCGTGTGGATGCCAAGGTAATCAATGTTATATCCAAAGGTTTTGACATTTGTGGAACTTCTTATTCTGCAGCAAAAAGACACGCCAAGGTGTTTAAAATAGAAAAAGAAGAAAGACCCTAGAAGAATATGTCGGTTACGAACGATATGGAAATCTCATTCGATGAAGCGGATAAGGAAGATATCCTGGATCCCCACCATGACAAATTAATGATCACTCTCTTTGTCGCCAATCACTTTCTCAAAAGGATCCTTGTCGATAGAGGATCCTCAGTCAACATCATACTCCTAGACACACTGAAGAGCATGAACATCCCATAATCCGAGATAGTGAAAAGGTCCTTGGTATTGATAGGATTTAGTGGTGAAACAAAGCCCACGGTCGGGGAAATCAAACTACCTATATACATTGAGGGGGTAAATTCTATAAAACAATTTTGTGTAATTGATACCTTGTACTCTTATAATATCATACTAGGTAGACCATGGATCGACGGGCTGAAAGCATTACGATCGACTTACCACCAATGTGTAAAGATGCCCACTCCTTGGGGGACAGTGTAGATCATAGGTGATCAACAAGAATCTAAGGAATGCTACAAGACCTCAATGAAATCGTCAACAGTACCATGACAAGCATAGAAATTAAAGCAAGGGGCACGAGGTGTTCTAGAAGCAAGAGAAAAAGATGTGAAGGAAGTGCCCATGAACCTCGAGGATCCGGAAGCCCAAGTCCTCATAGGATCCTCAATACTAGAATAACTCGAGTAAGAACTAATAAAGTTCTTAAAAAACAGAAGCAAGACATTCGCTTGGAAGCATGAGGATACGATAGGTATAGATAAGAAAATTATAACTCATAAACTCAATATAGATCCTTCTTTCAGGCCTATACACCAAAAATAAGGAAATTTGCACCTGAGAGGAACCAAATCATTCAAGAAGAAGTTGAAAAACTTCTCAAAATAGGAATGATTAAAGAGGTGAAATTCCTAAGATGGCTAGCCAAGGTAGTGGTGGTCCAAAAAAGAATGGCAAATGGAGAGTGTGTGTGGATTATACGGATCTGAACAAGGCATGTCCTAAGGATCCTTTCCCCTTACCACACATAAACTCTATGATGGAGCCATGGAAGGACATGAGCTATTGACGTTCATGGATACTTCATCAGGATTCCAACAAATACTGATGGAACCATCCGATCAAGAGGATACCGCCTTCATAACTCCTACATGTATATATTGCTACATTTCCATGCATTTTGGTCTTAAGAATGCAAGAGGAACATACCAAAGGCTAGTGAATCGAATGTTCAAGGATAAATTTGGGGACACCAGGGAAGTCTATATTGATGATATGGTAGTTAAATCCAAGAAAGCTGAAGATCACCTCATGGATCTTCAAGGAGCCTTCGGCATTTTAGATGAATACAAGATGAAACTAAACCCTTTGAAATGCCACTTTGGGATGAAGACATGAAAGTTCCTTGGATATATGGTCACCAAGAGAGGGATATAAGCCAGCCCTGAACAAATTAAGGCTATCATCGATCTAAAATCTCCATCATCAACAAAGACATTCAAAGACTAACAGGAAGAGTAGCAACCCTAAATAGGTTCATTTCAAGATCACCATAGAGGTGCAAACCGTTCTACGACATTTTGAAGAAGAGAAAAAGATTTTAGTGGAACAAGGAACACGAATATGCCTTCTGGGAACTTAAACAGTACTCCCTCTGTCCCATATTTATAGTCTATGTTTCCTTTTTGAGTTGTCCCAAAATAATATCCTACTTCTTAAAATAAATATCCTTTTTACCAAAATGCCCATGTTTATTACTTAACCAACCAAAACATTTAATGATGAACTAAATGCAAGAAAGGGTAAAATTGTCATTTTAATGGATAAAGTTAATGGTAATTAATGTTTCCTTAATTTGTGTGTTTTTTGTTTGTGGACAATAGTTTTAGGATGGAGGGAGTATCTAAGTTTAACACCCCTATTGGTAAAACCATTAGATGGAGAGCCACTCATACTCTATCTTTCAGTATCCTCCAATGCTCTAGGTGCAATCCTAGCAAAGAATCTTAATGAGGAACAACACCCCATCTACTATGTAAGTAAAAGTCTCTTGGATCCCGAGACCGGGTATTCTCACCTCGAAAAACTAATACTTGCACCAGCAACTTCTTCCACAAACTTAAGAAATTATTTCAAAACGCATCATATACATGTAAGAACTAATTATCCTCTTAAGAATGTTATGAGAAAGCCAACGATGTCGGGAAGAATGGCCAAACGGTCGGTAAATCTTAGCACATTCGATATAAAGTATAAACCAAGATCCACGATAAAGTCATAGGCATTAGCAGATTTTGTGGTTGACTTTAGTGATAATCTACAAACCGAGGTGGAGATGGAAACATGGCAACTCCTAGAAGAAGAAAATATGGGAAGATAGACACTCTTCACGGATGGAGCACCCAACCAAAGAAGAACTGACCTTGGAATCATACTAAAATCGCCACAGGGGGGCATACTAGCCCAAGCCATCAACTGTGAATTCGATGCAACCAAAAATGAGGTAGAATACGAAGCACTAATCATGGGACTACAACTAGCCAAGGATCTCCAAATCAAGGATATTTAGGTATTCGTATATTCGTTATTAATTACTAACCATTTTAATGGATCATATGCAGTTAAAGGAGAAAGACTAGCATCATATCATCAAATTCTTAAAAAAATTAGCCTCTGAATTAGAAGCATTTACCCTAAACCAAGTAACCAGGGAAGAAAATGTAGAAGTAGTCACGTTGGCCAACCGGGGATCTTCCCTTAGGATCCCACCAGAGACAAGAATTCCAATAATCCATGTAATGACCCCAATGATTGAAGATCCCAATAACCATGATCAGATAGCCAACATCGTTGCGATCTAGGATCCAGAACCTCAACACGTTCATCAGGATCCTAGTAGACAAAATAATCAAGATCTCAATGATCAGGATCCTCCAAGATCCTGGATCAAACCCATTACAGAATACCTCCAAAATGGCACAATCCAAAAAGAATAAAAAAATGACAAAGCATTCAAGATGAGAGTCTCATGCTTTGTAATGATCCAAAAGAAATTATACAAAAAAAATCCATGGAAGGTCCATACCTAATGTTTTGGTCAAAAATTGATCAAATGAATATTAACCAAAGTGAATGAGAGGCTGTGGTGTAGTAGTTGAAGTGATTAACGAAATTAGAACGGAATTGCACAAGTGGTTTACAAGGAAATCCCTTGATCATTGATAGGATCTCTGACATAAAACCTTGGGAGGTGATAATGATCATCTGCCTTGTATTATCTTATTGATTTGAATGCAAATAAGAGAGATGATGATAGAATTACTATTACAAGTGTTTGTATAGCTCTAGGTCTGCAAGGTTTCAAAAGATTATACCCATTTTGTGTGTTTTACAGGTGTATATATAGTCTAGGTTAAGTAACTAATAATCCAATATTTCTGGGATCCTATTGAACTGGTATTTTCATGTGCTTTGACTTCGTATTTTTGGGTCTTAAGCATGAGTGCAATGTTTCTTTGTTGTGAATGAGTCATATGTTGACCATTTCTACACATGTGAGAAATAAACAAGAAATATAATCGTTAAACTTGTTAGCAAATAATAATGATGATGTTTAGGATCCTGATGTAGTTTTGGGATCTTGAGACTCCTTTAAGATCCGAGATCTTTGTGAGTACTAGAATCAATGCGCAAGGACAAGGTTTGAAAACTCAAACCTTGAGTTAATCTTTAAGATCAATGTTTGCTCTTAATTAGAGGTTCCAGTCGAGTCTGGTAATACCAGTCAAGACATGAATAAAATATTCAACAAAGTACTCAATATTAAATAAAGTAAACTAGGAGTTTAATCAATGTAAAGACATTTAATGAACAAGAAGAATGTTATGAAAGATCTTGACTTGAGAGAAAAGTGAAAGAGAATCGAAGAGAATTTTTGCTATCTTTGGAGTAACAATTCATATGTTTCTTGTCATTCCAAACACTCTTTAAATAGACTATGGAGGTACATCATACAGACTAAGTAACATTCCTAGGACTGGTTAATAAATAGATAATGACAATTGATTATCTAAAAGATACAAAATGATAAGTCCTATGAAACGTTACATCACAAATAAGACAAGAAACATTAAGTGTTCAAACAGGCAGCTAATCTCGGATCATCACTGCATATCGGAAAGATCTCTATCTTGTACTCCATCTCTATTTTGGACTTCACCAATCTCGAAAATTGCTGACTTCGGATCTTCATTCTTGTGATTGCTAGAGGTTCACTTTTCATGATTCAACAATCTCCCCCTAAGTGAACTTAGCAATCTGGTCAGCTTAGTTGGCTTCTTCTTGGATGAACACATGAGCTCTGTATAGCCAGTTTCGGACTTCAAGATACCACTGAAGTTGACCGATGAACTTAGTCTTCACATGCTCTGGAGCTTCTGACTTGGTTGCGTTATAGATGAATTTTTGAAGAAATTTTGAGGGTACAAGGTGCTTGTTTAGGACTCGGAAGAGGTCCTTTTTGTTTGTCTTCTTTTTGCAGATAGACGTATCCTAACACCTGTTCATCAATTGGCCCTTCTGGAAAAATTTCAGCTTCAGGCAGCTTGTAATCAATCTTTGCCAAGAAGTTTTCAGTTCCGAACAAATGAGCCAGTTCGAAGTCACATCTACAAAACTCAGCGACATAATCCTTCAGGTAATTTATTACAGCACTATAGGCATCAATGCTCATTTTACTGTCTTGATGAGTTCGTAAATGGGCAGCAATGGTCAAGATGGCATTTGTATTAATTGAGGGAAACTCGGCGTCCGTGATGGTGAGTTGTGTTGACTTGTTCCGATAAACGTAGTAGCGACGCAACAAACAGTCTAAGTCAAACTTTGTTAAGACTTTTCTTCCAATACCACACTTCTTTTTGGGGACGTGCGCTCAAGGAGTATAATGTATGCAGTTGTTTTCTTTCGGTTCTGATGATCATTTGAGGATCATCTTCTGGGTGGAGAGGAGCAACCTTGATGTAGAACTTGCCGTAGGGAGAGATGGGGAGATCAAGCTGGTCCGAGTCTTGAGTTGGTAGATCATAATACATGAATGGAACAATGTCCAAATCATGGATTATTCCTTCACGGAAAAGTGGGGAAAGCCCTAGCATTGGATTGGGGTTATCTTTGAGAGCTTGGATCCGAATGCTCTCTTCAAGGACCTGATCTATTTGAGCTTGAGACCAACCTTCAGACTTTTTGGTGGTCTGTTCGGAGCTGTGGAATTCTGAGATAGGGTTTTTTCCTTTGTCTTATTGCTTGTTGAGAACATAAATAACATGTTGCATGTTTTTATCGATGGCGAACTCTGGAGGTGGAGGAATCAGAGGCTCTTCCGGAATATTGTCAGGTTTCCAAAGTGGAGAACCTTCATCGATTGGAGCTATTCTTGGTGAGGGAATTAGAGAAAACGTCGACTGGGTAGCTCGGAATGCATCAATTGTGAGCTTAGTCTTTTCCTTAGCCATTTCACGGCTTCTTTGTAGAACATCAGCTAAGGATGATGGAAATGAGACAGCAGACCATATCATTTGCTTTTCCTTGGAAAGAACTTTCGCCGGAAATTTCTTTGGAGCTTGAATACCTACCACAACATTTGTAATGTACTCGACATCTTCATCATCATCATCATATGAAGTACCTGTGGAAACAACTTGAATAGAGTCATCATGAGATTAATCTCGGAGTTTGAACTCTGAGGCACACTTCCACGAGATAGATTGATCTCTTTGGTTTGGGCCTTCTCCCCCTCTTGCATTGGATGGACCAACAACCGAGGCAAGTAAAGTTGATCGTTGAAATTCCAAGAGTCGATCAAACACCTTCTGGAAACTGGTGTTCATCTGCAGAGTGAGGGCATCATAGGCTTCAGGGGTTTGTGCCTGAGTTTTCAGGTGGTCGAATAAAATGGCAAGGATCGAAATCATTTCATCGAACTTATTGTTCGGAACATCCACTATATTCCAGCAGGCTCGGAGGAGTTTAATGAGGACTTGCTTCATAATGAGATTAATGTAATGACCCAACTTTCTCAAAGAAATTTTCATTTTTAATTAATAAAACACATTTGCATAAACCATGAAATCCCAACATAATTGTTTTCAAATCAGCATTCATTATAACTTATTTAAATCATCAGAGTGTCCCCAAAACATATCAATGAAAGAGAGATAGAGTACACGCCGTGCCATCATGCCTTGTCCTTGCCCTTGGGCTCACATGTACCTGAAACAATTCCACCAACTGTAAGCGAATGCTTAGTGAGTTCCCCAGAGCATACCACACATACAATTCAAATATCACATATCATATTAGCTCTAAGGCTACATATGCCCAACGTACTTCTGGTATGTACGCCCAATGTACTTCTGGTACGTACGCCCAACGTACTTCTAGTATGCCCATCGTACGTCCAGCTCCACCGCGACCATCCATACATAGTACGCTAAGCTTACACTTAAGTACGCCCAGCGTACTTAAAGGACCAATTATGCTAAAATGTAAATTCTTGAGGGTTTCAAGTCGTACCTGATTTAGGGTGTTACAACTCTCCCCCACTTGAACTAAACTTCGTCCTTGAAGTCCGCAGCTGTAAACAGATCGGGGTAATGCTCCCGCATCTCCTCCTCTGGCTCCCAAGTCCATTCGGAGCCCTTCCGGTGCTGCCATTGCACCTTTACTAACTTCACTTCCTTGTTCCGAAGCCCCTTTGTCTTCCTATCCAAGATGGTGACCGGCCTCTCGACATAATTCAGGCTCCCATCCACCTGAATGACATCCAAGGAAATAATCACGGACTCGTTAGCAACACACTTCCGAAGCTAAGATACGTGGAAGGTGTTGTGAATCTGACTAAGCTCCTCTGGCAGCTCTAAGCGATATACCACCTTGCCCCCTCGGGTCGTGATCCTGAACGGGCCTATAAACTGAGGCCCCAACTTGCCCCTCTTTCGAAACCAGATGATCCCTTTCTAGGGCGACACCTTCAGCAGTACAAACTCCCCCACCTGAAATTCGCGATCCGAACGCCGTCGGTCAGCATAACTTTTCTGACGGTTCTTCGCGACTCGCAACTGGTCACGCATCTGCTGAATCAATCAGGTAGTCTTGAGCACTACCTCAGTGCTCCCCATGACCTGATGCCCAACCTCGTCCCAACACACTGGGGTCCTGCACCTCCGACCATATAACATCTCGAATGGGGCTCGGTCAATACTAACATGATAACTATTATTATACGAGAATTCTGCCAGTGGGAGATATGTATCCCAACTCCCTCCAAAATCCAGCACGCATGCACGAAGCATGTCCTCCAGCGTCTGGATCGTCCTCTCACTTTGACCGTCAGTCTGAGGGTGGTACACCGTACTGAAATGTAGCTGAGTGCCCAGTTCCTCGTGGAACTTCTTCCAAAACCTGGAAGTAAACCGGACATCCCTGTCGGAGACTACAGACACGGGCACCCCGTGTCTAGCCATAACCTCCCGAACATAGATGTCTGCCAACTTCTCCGCGGATATACTCTTGGAAATCGGAATAAAGTGGGCACTCTTCGTCAGTCTGTCTACGATCACCCATATGGCGTCCACACCCCTCGCCGTCCTGGGTAACTTCGTGATGAAGTCCATAGTGATCTCTTCCCACTTCCACATGGGAATGGGGAGTAGCTGAACCTTGCCATGAGGCCGCTGATGCTCGGCCTTGACCTTCCTGCAGGTCAAGCACCGCTCCACGAACCAGGTGATCTCCTGCTTCATGCAAGGCCACCAATAACCCAGCCTCAAGTCCCTATACATTTTCGTAGCTCCTGGGTGTATAGAGAACTTGGACTTGTGCACCTCCTCTAATATCCTCTGCCTCACTCCCCCTATCTCTGGTACCCATACTCGACCACATTGCGTCAAAAGGCTGCGGCTATCCTTCACAAACAAAGGATACTGCCCCGGAATCCTTAGATCTTCCAATTCTCCTTCTTCACCTCCTCGACCAGAGCCTCTTTGATCATATCCAACAAAGGAGAAGTCACCGTCATCCTCATACAAATGTCCCTAATCGAGGACCCCTCCGTCTTGCGGCTCAATGCATCAGCCACTACGTTGGCTTTTCCTAGGTGGTATAGGATCTCGCAATCATAATCCTTCAGCACATCCAGCCACCTCCTCTGTCGCATGTTGAGGTTCTGCTGATCCATCAAATACTTCAGACTCTTGTGATCGGTATAGATAGTGAACCGCACTCCATATAAATAGTGGCTCCAAATCTTGAGGGCAAACACCACTGTTCCCAATTCCAGGTCGTGAGTGGGGTAATTCGCCTCTCGAGGCTTCAACTACCTCGAGGCGTAAGCTATCACATGCCCCCTCTGCATCAGTACTGCACCTAACCCTGAAATCGACGCGTCACAGTAGACCACCAAATCATCTAACCCCTCACGTAGTACTAGAATCGGAGCCTCGCATAACCTCCATCTCAGGGTCTTAAAAGCCATCTGCTGATCCGCACCGCACCGAAAAGTCACATTTTTCTTGGTCATGCGGGTCAATGGCACAACAATCTTGGAGAAATCCTGGATGAATCTCCGATAGTAGCCTGCTAAACCCAAGAAGCTACTAACCTCTGATGCATTCCTCGGTACTTCCCACCGCATCACAGCCTCAACCTTGGCTAGATCAACCGAAATACCCTCCTGATTGATGACATGCCCCAAAAACTGTACTTCCCACAGCCAGAAATCACACTTGGAAAACTTCGCATAAAGTTTCTCTGCCCTCAGGGTCTCTAATACCTCCCTCAGATGTTGTTCATGCTACTCCCTGGTGTTAGAATATACTAGGATATCATCAATGAAAACGATCACCGACCGATCCAGCATCGGTCTACACACCATGTTCATAAGATCCATGAACGCTGCTGGGGCATTGGTGAGCCGAAACGACATCACCACAAAATCATAATGCCCATACCGAGTCCTGAAAGACGTCTTCGGTATATCCTCATCCCGAATAATCATCTGATGGTATCCCGACCGAAGATCAATCTTGGAAAACCATGACGCACCCTAAAGCTGATCAAACAAATCATTGATCATCGGCAACGGATAACGGTTCTTCACCGTTAATTTGTTCATTTCCCTGTAATCGATGCACATCCTGTGGGATCCGTCCTTCTTTTTCACAAAAAGGATCGGTGCCCCCCACGGGGTACTGCTCGGACGAATGAACCCTCGGTCTAGCAGCTCCTGAAGCTGTGTAGATAGTTCATGTATCTCCAGTGGTGCCAACCGGTATGGTGCCTTTGCTATCGGAGCGGCACCCGACACCAAGTCAATGTGAAACTCCACCTGCCTCTCCGGAGGCACTCCTGTTAACTCCTCAGGGAAGACGTCCCGAAAATCCTGTACCACTGGCACACTGTCCACATCCGTCACGGTCTCTATTCTTGTATCTGAGACATAAGCCAGAAATCCCGTGCAACCCTGCTGTAAAAACCTCCTAGCCCTCGCAACCGAACAGAGGGTCGGTCTCTGCGAAGCCCTCTCACCATGAATAACTAGTTATCCCCCACTTGGGGTTCGAACCGTGACCAACTGGCACTCGTAATCAATCATAGCCCCGTTGGCCCCCAACCAATCCATCCCGACAATGACTTTCAACCCTCGCAACGGTATCGGAACTAGATCAACACGAAACCTCTCGCCCAACACATTCAGGACACAGTCCCGATATACCCTCGCAACACTAACGGTGCGATCGTCAGCAATCTCTACCTCAATCGGGGAATCCAAGGTTTCCAGCGCGTCCCGAAACTTCTTGCTAAGCGCAAGAGACACAAATGATCGGGTAGCTCCCGAATTAAACAAAACATGAGCTGACACACCATTGACCAAAAAGGTCCCTATACATAAACACAATTCACATATAAGTAATACAAATTAATAGAGAGCAGGGAGAATAAATACATACCAGTCACGACATCTGGCTCTACCCGAGCCTCCTCGGTAGTCAGCTGGAAGGCGCGGCTTCTCATAGCTGGAGCATCCGCCTTAGCAGGGCGGCCATTAGTGATCCTCATTGTGGTGGGCACGGGCGCCACCACTGCTCCTCCCCCTCCCCGCAACCTCGGACAATCGGCCTTTTTATGGCCAGTCTGGTTGCAATGGAAACATATCAAACCCTTCTTGGGGCAATCCCTGCTCACATGGCCCTGTTGATTACATGTCAGACCCGTCCCCCGGCATGCTCCACCATGAGATCTCCCACACTTTGCACACCGGCCACGGCCCTCCTGGCCCCTACTCGATGAATCCGAGGTCTTAGGCTTTTTATCCTGACCCGCTGCTGTCTAAACTTGCTCCGGCTTCCGCTTGCTGCGGAAGTCCAACTCCATTTCCCGCTCACGGGCCTTCTCCACCATCTCATTTAGGGTTTTGCACCCTGTAAAACTCATAAACTCCCGGATATCATCCCTCATCATGGAATGATATCTCGTCCTCCTCATGTCCTCGTCAGTAGCATACTGCGGAATAAATAAAGCTCGTTCCCGAAACTTGGCAGTGATCTCTGCCACCGTCTCGGTAGTCTGCTGCAAATCATGAAACTCTCGCACTAGTCGTTGCACCTCAATGGGTCGTGCAAACTCCATATCAAATCGCCGAACAAACTCGGCCCACGTCATCTCAGCCACCCGGCTGGTCCCACCTGTCTAGTAACCTCGCCCCACCAATCTCGGGCCCTGTCTCTCAGCATACATGAAGCAAACCCAAACTTTGCCGCATCCGGGCAAGAACTTGTGCGTTGGGCGTTCTCGATGTCCGCCACCTAGCGTCGGCTGACAATTGGGTCCCTGACCATGAAAAACTTTGGTGCCCCACACGCCTTGAGCTCTCGGAAAGAGGGAGTTCGGGCCCCAATCTGGCCCGCAGCAATCTCAGTCCTGAATGATCTGAGTCTCTCCTCCATGATCTCCATAATGCCCTCCAGACCCTAATCCCGATCCAGACCCTGATCCTGATCCCCCTGCCCCAAATCGTGTCACCACCATGTTGAACTGAAATATCATAAACCGTAATAATCAGGACATATATATATATATATATATATATATATATATATATATATATATATATATATATATATATATATAGGGGATCTTCCCACACCGATCCTCCTTAGAGCTGTCAGATCTAGCATTGGTTCAGGTACAGGTCATGTGCTTTCAGTAGTACGGGCCCAATACTACCTTCCACACCTACCTGTACCTTTCCCCAAGGCTCTACCTGATAACTCCAATTCGTCCCAAAATAAATCATAACCCACAAACCACTGCATAACCCAAATCTCAGGCTGTCTTAAGATTTTCCCTACCCATATCTATCGGACCAGTTATAACAGGTTGCCTTTATGCATGCAGATTATACACAGAAAAGGATCAAATAGACATTCGAATAAAAGATTCTACCCTAGGATCACAACCAAACAAGGAACAGGAAATAAGGCCAAATCAATCATTATGAGGCTATAAGTTCCTAACCATATACAATTTTAAAAGCATACACATAGCAAGTCTCATACGATCATCGAGCTCAAATAGCAGTATGTCATGGCTAACACATTGGGAACTACTTACTTGGCTCGGCCGATCGCGCGCGTTGCACTCTCTTCTTTTCATTTCTTAAAAGTTTTTAACTTTTATTTTGAAAAAAATTTATTATTTCCTTAGTTTGAATTCTGACACACCCGAGAGTGTGCCCGAATCCCTCAAACCAAGGCTCTGATACCAACTTGTAACGACTCAAATTTCTCAAAGAATTTTTCATTTTTAATTAATAAAACACATTTTCATAAACCATGAAATCCCAACATAATTGTTTTCAAATCAGCATTCATTACAACTTATTTAAATCAACAGAGTGTCCCCAAAACATATAAGTGAAAGAGAGATAGAGTGCACGCCGCACCATCATGCCTTGCCCTTGCCCTTGGGCTCAGATGTACCTAAAACAATTCCACCAACTGTAAGCGAATGCTTAGTGAGTTCCCCAGAGCACACCACACATACATATCAAATATCACATATCATATTAGCCCTAAGGCTACATACATCACATAAGCCATGCATACAACATATATGGATGCCCTGGAAACCCTCCAAGGTCTTACTCCGAGTGCCTCGGGAACCCCCAGAGGTCTTAGCCTATGTGCCTCGGGAACCCCCCGAGGTCTTTACCGAGGATGCGTCGGAAACCCTCCAAGGTCTTATACCTAGGTGCGTCGGGAACCCCCCGAGGTCTTTCATGCAAATGTCACAAATAATCAAGCATAACACATCACATAACAATTAATGGGCCGAACTTGGTGCCTTAGACCCATTGGTATGGTGAGGAGACTCACCTCTGTCTGCTGAATACAAAAGCTGCTCTCCTAACAGTCTGAAACCTCCCGAGCTGAATAATAATATTAACTAATTGTCAGGACCTTACTTAATCATAAGAAATCCAAACTTCGAACCCTACCATGAGGCCCAATTATTCTTCCCTTACTAATGGGCCCAAAGTCCAAGTCCAAAATCATTAATGGGCCTCTTGGCCCAATAAGGACCAACCCATATAACCATGGCTCATAACAAATGATATGACTCATAGTTCCCAGACTACAACCATGCCCAATAATCAAATGAGGCCCAATAGCTCAAAGGCCCAAAACAGATTCGGCCCAACTGTGATGCGTACGCTCGGCGTACCATCCTGGTACGCACAGCGTACTGGGGTCTTGGGACTACGCGCGGCGTACACTGGGTTACGCCCAACGTACTACCAGTTTAAGCACTTTCTCCATTAAGTGCTTAATACTCGTTTCCTTTACGTCCAAAAGCCATATCTAAGTTTGTTAAGATGTCCTATGGCATAAAGTTGGCAACTTTATGCCTTTGCATGCCTCATATACACCCAACACCTCCATTAAGACCTTTACAAGGTCTTTAACCCATGCATGAGGCCAATACTTCCTTCAAGACTCCATTTTTTTGATACTAAAAGACCAAGGGACCCCAGATCTGTCATTCCCATCCTCTGGAGTTGCTTAGCTCACCGATGGAGGTCCAAAATCAACCAAAAGGGACAAGATAGAAAACCCTAGCTAGATCTAGAGATTTAAGAAGAAAGATCCAAGCTTTTTACCTCCAGAAGCTTTGCAAGATGACCAAGATGCAGGTTCTTGAAGCACCAACTCGTCCCAAGCTTGCTTGACCACCTCTTCTTCTTGGAATGAACACTAAAAGGGCCACAAATGCACTTTTTAAAGCTCAAAATGGTCTCACAATTTTCTCTGGAGTGTAAGAACGTTCTAAGGCTGTGGAGGCTCTCTAGGGTTAAGTCCAAGGGACTTAAGGTCGCTTAAATAGGCCTCATGTCTGAAAATTAGGGTTTTGGACCCCTGGCACGTACGCCCAACGTACTTCTGGTACGCCCAGCGTATGTCCAGCTCCACCACGACCATCCATACATAGTACGCTAAGCATACACTTAAGTACGCCCAACGTACTTAAAGGACCAATTATGCTAAAATGTAAATTCATGAGGGTTTCAAGTCGTACCTGATTTAGGGTGTTACAATTAATCTCATCTTTTTTCTTGATTTCTTTCTCCATCCTCTGAATCTGCTTTTCATGCCTGACATGAGTTTGTTTTTCCATCTCGTTGGTGGTGCTGATCATGTCATCATGAACATACACTTAAGTACGCCCAACGTACTTAAAGGACCAATTATGCTAAAATGTAAATTCTTGAGGGTTTCAAGTCGTACCTGATTTAGGGTGTTACAATTAATCTCATCTTTTTTCTTGATTTCTTTCTCCATCCTCTGAATCTGCTTTTCATGCCTGACATGAGTTTGTTTTTCCATCTCGTTGGTGGTGCTGATCATGTCATCATGAACCTTTAGCATAGTGGTGATGGTGTCGAGGTAGTGATCAAGACTCGAGTTGCATTTTTTCTCAACCTCTTTAAAGTTGTGCTTGAGTCAGAGGGAGATGAGTTGATCCAGCTGTTCTGCCCTTTCAGCATCTGAGGGCCCTAGTTTCTTGACTTCGGAGAGGGAGAGAAGAATTACATCAAGCTTAGTGTCGAGACCAGACAATGGCATCAATTTTGGAGTCAGGTTGGGCAACCGACTTGTCTAAATATTCAACCTTGGAGACTGCAGCAAACATGTTGTCTCGGAGTTCCAGCAAGGCAAAGGGACCAGCATAATTTTTAGCTGATGATCCCGTATCTGAGGTGGAACTCTCATACTTGGCTTTATCACTCTCTTGATGGACTGGATGTCCGTAATGGCCAGGATTGTTGGCAGTGGTTGTTTGATTATCCTTGGGAGGATTTGCTTCTGTTTTACCTCCGAGAGTGTGTTCAACGTGGTCATCAACTTGTATTTCTTCATCAACATGATCTGATGAAGAGGATGAAAGACCGAAGTCATAAATGGGGGAATAAAAGGTGTATTGCTCTGGATTGCTCGATTTATCATAGAGATGAGAGTTGATTTCACTTGAGATCGAGTGAGCTCCGGATGCCTGGTGTGAGCCCTTCTAATAAAGTCTAACCAATCGGGATCGTCAGTACCTGGTCGTCCTCTACCTAGGCCGGGTATCAGACCAGTTGAGGCTTCCGAGGTTGGAAGGACTACCCTAGCTGAGAAAAGCTTAGGATCTGAGACAGGAGTCTCGAATCGTGTGTGTGTGTGTAGAAGAATTAGGGATATCCGAGATGACTCGTGGGTGTGTTCCAGGGGGTGCAAGGAACTTTGTTCAAGACCGACATCACCTTGTTGGGAAGGTGAGGGTGGATTATGTGGAGACTCCCCGTGAGTGTGTGCACGTGGTTTTGAAACTCCGAAGGGTACTTCGGAAGAGTGACCAGGTGGGGTGAAAGGATGACCAGAGTAATTCGGAAAGTCTTTGATAGATTCCTTTTGAGAAGAAGTATCGACTTTGGCTCTCTTTTTGACTTTTGGTTTAGAGGGAGAGGTCGTTCTTTTGGTTGCCTTCTTTTTTTACCACCAGTCAAGACTGGCTTGGCCACATCCGAGGTGGGCTCAATAGAGACAGGGGTAGACTGTGTAGGGTTGTACACAATCAAAGTCTCTAAATGATGTTTCAAATGAAGGGAAACGGATGGTAGAGTGGCCAACATGTGTTTAAGAAATCTACATATAGGTCCAAAATATGACTGGTTCGGAAGGCAATAAGTCTTAATAGATTTAAAGGTCAGAAATACCTCTTTCGGAATGGTGTCGACTGGAATTGGTTAAGGCCTCTCTCGGTAGAGTTGTTGAATGGTAAGAGCCCAGAATCTCGGACTCAAAATCTCTAGAGGCTTTCTCTTCACAGCAAACTTCCAAAAGTCTTGCCACAAGACTTCGGTCACGTCGACAGCGTTCATCTTTCCGGAGTAGATGTTGTAGATGACATAGAGCCAATCTTTGCTCATTGTTTCAGTTCCTCCATGTTTCCCTGAGAGACCTTGAAGGATGAGGTGCATGAGTATTGTCCATAGTCCAGGAACAACAGATTTCTTGAACTTTTTCGCCATGAATTCTTCTGTATAACCAATGTGGTTGAGAAACGTCTGAAACAATTCAGACGATGGTTCTTGAACTGTAAAACCCTTATAATTTTCTGGAATCCCAATAGCCCTTAGAAATATTTGTATTGGGATTGGCACAATTCGATCACCTGTAATTCTAATCTCTAGGACTCCATCTTCAATCTTGATTTTGTCGAAAGCGGTGTGAAGAAGATGAAGTGGAATTGGTGGATCGGGAATTTTTGTGAGAGGAACAGCAATGGGATGACGAGATATGAACTCGATAATAACCCGGATGGACTCTTCATAGTCAATGGGATCCAAGGAAAATAGTTGAGTGGTATCACAAAGGAAGGGTTCAGTCGAAGATGATGAAGTAGAACCCTTGGAGGATTTCTTCTTGGGAGTAGTTTTGGAGATTTTGGGGGCATTTTGTGAGGAAGCCATAGTTTCAAGTTAAGAGTGCTCGAAGAACATTTTGCAGAGAGAAAGTGATGAAAGAGATGAGCGCGTAAAAGGTATCAAGTGGGTTTTGGAGAGCCTGTTATAGGTTGAAAGAAAGTGGATCAGGCTAAAAAAGTGTAATGATGAAACTCGGATATGGAAATAGAGCGCATTTAATGTGTTGCCACATTTGGTATGAGTTGACCTGCAGGGACGAAAGAAAACTATGGCAATACGTGCAAAATGGAAACCGTCGTTTGATTGAAAAGATGTTTACTTTATTGAGACGTGTGCAAAAAAAGAGATTTTCAAGGATTAAAGGATAATCATCATTAAAAAAATAACCGTTTAAGTTATTAAGAAAAATGTTTCAGAAATAACAATGAAAAACTTTTGAACTTCTTTTCAAGAACAAGATCTCGGAGCAAAGAAGTTCCGAGATGAATTGTTATAGTGATCTCGGAGCATGAAAGTTCCGAGATGAATTGTCATAAGATACTTCCAAGATGAGAATGAAAATACTTGTACATGATGTAGAGTTCAAGATTGCACAGACTCAAACTTAATATCAGAGGTAAAAGGTAAGAATATCTTAGAGGACATAGTTAAACAGATTTTGAGATTCCGAGACATGAAGGAACGGATCTCGGACAAAGGTAAGAGGCGAACACACATTACCATTTCGGACTTGAATCCTGAGATGAGTCTCATAACACACTTTTTGAGATAGATTCCAAGACAAGATCAAACAAAATACCAATGTGACTATATTGGTCATGAACTTCAAGAGATTGAGTGAACTATACAACTTAAACTAGAAGAAGAGGTTAGATAAAAAGATATGTAAAACGATCCTATTTATTCCAAGAGGAAATGATTCCGAGATGTAAAATAATTTTGACTTCGGAATTGTTTACCTTCTTAATGATAACATCAGAGAGTGCAAGTCTCTTGAAAGAATTGAGGATCAGGCAACATCATACCCATTTTGTACAGAAAACCTTTTAATTTGGTTTCGTCTAATGCCTTAGTAAAGACATTAGCAATTTCATCATCAGATGGAACAAAAATAAGTTCAATGTTTCCTTTTAAAACATGATTTTTATTGAAATGGTAATGTATATCAATGTGCTTCATCATGGAGTGCTGAATTGGATTGTGTGAAATTGCAATGGCACTTTGAGAATCACAACATAGTAGAATTTGTTGGAACAGGTAACCATAATCCAACAGTTGTGATTTCAGCCAAAGAACTTGAGAGGTGTAACTAGCAACAGCAATGTATTCCGCTTCGGCTGTTGAAAGTGCAATGTAGTTCTCTTTCTTAGATGACCAGCTAACCAGTCTTCCACCCAAAAATTAACAGCCACTAGAGGTGCTTTTTCGATCCAATTGAAGACCGCCATACGTCGAATCGGAGTATGCTTGTAGGAGGAAAATCTCATTTGTTGGGTACCAAATTCTGAGACTCTTAGTACCTTTGAGGTATCAGAATATTTGCTTGACCGCCAAAAGATGAGACATCTTTGGATTGACCTGAAATATGGCACATAAACATGTAGAAAACATGATGTCTAGACGACTTGCTGTTAGGCAGAGTAGTGATCCAATCATTCATCTATACTTCTTTTCATCAATAGCAACACCTGATGGGTCCGAAAAGATCGTATGTCCAAAACCCATAGGTACCTCTGCAGAGGGATAAATGTCCATTGAGTATGTCTTAAGAAGCTCGGAAATGTATTTTTCTTGGTGAATAAAGATTCCTCTGTTTCTTTGTTTTACTTGAATACCGAGGAAGAATCTTAGTTCAAGATTCATACTCATTTGGAATTGACTAACCATTAACTTGGCAAAATCAGCAACCATTGATGGATCCATTGATTCAAAAATAGTATCGTCCACATAGATTTGAACCAACATGAGATGTTTTCCATTTGATCTTCAGAACAGGGTAGGATCGAGAATTCTTATTTGAAAATCAGAATGCTTGAGAAAGTCGGTGAGAGTCTCGTACCAGGCGCGAGGAGCTTGCTTGAGGCCATAAACAGCTTTTCGAAGTTTGTAGCAATAATTTGGATAAGAAGGATTCACAAAATCGGGAGGTTGTTAAAGATACACTTCAGTATCCAGCTCACCATTAAGAAAACCACTTTTGACGTCCATTTGGTAAACTTTAAAGCCTTTGTGAGCTACATAAACAAGAAAGATTCTGATGGCTTCAAGACGGGCAACATGAGCAAAGGTCTTGTCATAATTAAGTCCTTCAATCTGTGTGAATCCTTTGGCCACCATTCTAGCTTTGTGTCTAATGATAACTCCAGCGTCGTCTAACTTGTTTTGGAACACCCATCTTGTACCTACAATGGGATGATCCTGAGGAGGAGGGACGATGTTGGGGTACAAAGTTCTTCATGTATGACTTTGTAATGGGTTGACTTGTGTAGACCCACTTGCATGTGGTGCCTTAGCCTTTAGACTCATGAGTTAGTGAGAGTGAGAGAGAGACATGTAAACACCTCTATATAAGGTGGGTTTGTCCACTTGTAGAGATGTGCTTGAGAGGTGTAAAGTTTGAGTGTGTGAGTGTGTGTTATTTATGTAGATGTAGATCTATGTCCCTTTTTGTAACACAATACATATTCAATACATCTCTTGAACACCCAAATCACCATGTTTAATTGTGCAAACTTTAATTCCGCATGCCAAACCATGTTCTTTGTCACAACAATTGGTATCAGAGCGGGTCTTCAAGATCAAGGTGATTTTTGAAGAACGATTCTCGGTTTGGCAACTTTTATCACAATTTGGAACAATTTTGGTGAGTCTCTCTCTATGATCTCTCATAATATTTGATTCGTGTGTTGCGTTTATAAGATTTTTGATCGTTTTGACTCAATTGGATCGAATTCGTTTCAAATCCTTTTGATGATCCAATTAATTTTTTTTTAGATCATAATTCCAAAAAATTCTCAATTTGTTATTGTTCACGATGTTATTTGAGCCCAAAATCAATTTCAAATTCAGTTAACCATTCATCAATTCGTGACAAGCCCAATCAAAATGCAACTTACTGTTCATGATCTATGTTTGAGCCCAAATCACGAATCTGTTACTGTTCATGAAAATCTTTTGAGTCAAATTGTGATATTACTGTTCATTTATCAATTGAATTGAGCCCAATCCAATTTATTTGATTGAATTAATATTCATTCGATACATCTGGAAGCCGATATCAGTCAACCATCTATAAATCATTGACTTATCAATCCAATTTCTTGATTTGTTCTTGATGGAAGTTACCGTATTTCAATATTGACGTGCTACTGTGTCTAACTACTTCAAAACACATTGAATCGATCTTTGTTTCTATCGATTCCACTTCAAATCTTGATCACATGATTTGTAATACTTCATTTTATCGTTTTATTTTGAGAAGAATGTTCATCTGATTTTGCATTTTTGAATCTCAAATCTGATTTCAAGTAAACGATTCAGTTAATTCAATCGATTGGAGTTTATAATCGGAAACTGGTATTTTGATTTTGATGAAATTGTTGATCAAGAACTTTGAAATTGATGAAGAACAAGTATCAATTTTCAGTTCTTATGATTCTTCTTGATATTTGTTCAAGAACAGATGAAGAATGTGATAAGGTTTGTTGAACTGGTCAAAGAGGTAATCAGATTTGATTTTGATATGGTGAAGACGAGTTCAAGTCAAATGGGTGTTCGATGAAATCGAAAGGTTTGGAGCATCGATTTGATCGATTTATGGGTTTGGTGTTGATTTTTGAATGTTTCATATGCGAAGAATTGAAATGGGTGATGTTGATGAACTGGATCTTGATCTAACGAAGCATTAGATGTTGATTTGGAATCGATGGTTAAAGTTGAATGATTTGAATCGATCAACGAACGAACTGATTAAAGACGAGATTTTTTTTTCGAATGGCTGTTGATTTGGGAAGAGGTTAGAGTGAAATCAATGAACGGGGTGGAAATCGATTTTGAATATACGAAGGATTTTGATCGTTGATTTACGAAGGGTTCAAGTATGGTTGGTGATGTGAAATCGATGTTAAAACGAAGCCAAGAACAAACTGATTTTGATGAATGAATGGATTTTGGGGTCTAAATCGAGTTTGTTGTTAGTGTCGATTTTGGTTGCTTAAAAACGAAGCCCTGCTGGTCGATAAAAACGGATCCTTGGTTTTTTTTTATCGATGATTTGGGGAGCACAGTAAGAAACGAAGAATTTTTGGAATCGAACAGATTGGGTGAATGTACGAAGTGTTCCTGTGTTTTGGATTGATGATTTGGGAAGAACTGTAAGGAACGAAGGGTGATCTGAATGTACGAAGGGTTACTGTTCATATATCAGGCTTCCAACGCTTCGCATTCGTGTGTTTGAGAAAAATTTTGGGAAGAGGAGAGAAAATCAAAATTTTCGTGCGTTTGGGTGAAAAAATATTCGTGTGTTTGGTGCCTGAATTTTCGTACGAAGTGTTTATAAGAAAACAAACGAAGCGTGAATTGGTGAAGTGGAGAAGAAAATAAATATTTTCGAATTGGGTCCCTCATCTTTTATCAAAGTGACACAAACGGTCTAACTTCGAATGTTGGGGTAAGGCTTCGAATGTTTGGCTAAAGGCTTCGAACATTTTGATCAAAATGCAAAATTTTCGAATTCAGCCCCTGAAATTTCGAATGTTTGGCAAACCTCATCAATTCATTCAAGTTTCGAATATTTGACACTTTTCACCCAAATTCGAATATTTTCTGAAGTTTCTAATGCTTGACACTTTTCACCCAAATTCGAAATTTTTTTGGAGCTTCGAATATTTTGGGGATTCTTCGCATGATTGGTGAAAAAGGGCAGAATTTTCGAAGATGGTCCCTGAGACTTCGAATTTTTGGCAGTTTGCACCCAAATTCGAAAAAGGACTGTTTTTGCTAAAAATTGAAGATTGTGCATTTAAGCCCCTGCAGTTTGTGCAAATTGACGCTTTCTACCCAGCTTTGGAAAAGGGGGAGAGTTTTGCATATTTGGCTGTTTTGGGCGCACCGGGTCACTGCAGAATTTTGAAATTGACAATTTCTACCCATTTTTGAGAAATTTTGTCAAAGGCGATCCGTGAACGAAGCTAAAAATTCAATATTTTTTGGATTTTCCGGGTTCAAGCACAAAGTTTATGTCACATGTTAAGGGGGGAGTTTTGACCCGAAAAATTCCAAATAGAACACGTTCTTTTTCCTTTGGTGTTTTATAATCAATTTTCGATTATAAAAAGGGGGAGAAGTTTTATATGGAAATTCGAACTTGAATTTTTTATATTACGCGGATTTGAAGACCGAAGTGATCTTGAAGTTTTGAAGCTTACGAGATGATGCAATTGGAAGTTCGGAAGTGATGTATTCGAAATGGGTTTGGTTTTATTGACGATTTTTGGGATGTGTTTGTATGCGCAACTTTTGGGTGATTATTTGAAGTTAATCATTCGTTGCTGCTCGGTTTGTATGGTCTCACATCCTAGAGCCCAAATTGAAGAATCATGGAAGAATTGAAGATTGAAGTTCGTTTCGACATGTGTCACCTTTGAGGCTCGAACCGCGTAGATGCTCGATTTTGGAAGATTTGAAGTGGGTCATCCATTCCTAACTTTGAGGGGGAGAATGTTGGGGTACAAAGTTCTTCATGTATGACTTTGTAATGGGTTGACTTGTGTAGACCCACTTGCATGTGGTGCCTTAGCCTTTAGACTCATGAGTTAGTGAGAGTGAGAGAGAGACATGTAAACACCTCTATATAAGGTGGGTTTGTCCACTTGTAGAGGTGTGCTTGAGAGGTGTAAAGTTTGAGTGTGTGAGTGTGTGTTATTTATGTAGATGTAGATCTATGTCCCTTTTTGTAACACAATACATATTCAATACATCTCTTGAACACCCAAATCACCATGTTTAATTGTGAAAACTTTAATTCCGCATGCCAAACCATGTTCTTTGTCACAACAGACGAGAGTCCACACTTCATTTCGGTCAAATTCTGCCAATTCTTCTTGCATGGCTGTAATCCAGTCAGCATGTTCAAGTGCTTCCTTGATGAATTTTGGTTCAACCATTAAGATAAATGCCGAGAAATGACATCCATTTTGGATGTTAGTGGCAGAACGATTTGAATACTAACGTTTAGACTTCCAATAACTTGGTTTGGAGGATGATCCTTGGTTCAGATGTGTAGTCTCGGAAGCTCTTCTGCAACAGATGATTCGACATCAACAATGGGGTTGTGTTGCTCCCCCTGAACAACTTGAATTTGAGGATGATGCTCCCCCTGAACTTCTGACCCGGAGATATCAGCGTCATTTTCGTTTGGATAGTCAAAGAACAAACTCGATTTTCACGGGAACATACACAAGCTGTTGATCATCTCTCTTGGTGATTAATGAAGCAATCTTTGCCCGGGGTTTTATCTGCCTTCGTGTCAAATTGAAATTTTGACATCACAGTATCCCAAAATTTTCTTATTATTGCTTCCTGTCTAAATTCTTTGAAACACTGCACTCACGAAATCCTTGAGGTTCTGAGTAATACCAACTCAGGCTGATGATTTCAAACATCTGGCATATGACTTCGCTTTTCATCCCAAAAGTGAAAGAGTCTTTCCTCCATCCGAAGGATGCTGACGGTTACTATTCCTTGACAAGACACGAACAGACTGTGGGAGGAGACGTTTCCTTGTTTCAAGGAGATGTGACAGTTACTTTTTGACACCTGTAAATTTTTTGGCAGACTGATGTGACTTTTAAGGTGCCACGTCGGATATCATTAATTGCACATCCCGCTTCAAATTCAAATTCTAGGGTTACATATAAAAGGGGATTCAAGGGTCTATTATCAGTTTACGCGTTCAAAGGAAAAATTCCAAATTCTCTCTGATCTTCAAAGCTTTCAAACCCTAACAATGGCGACTTCTATTAATGTCGATGCTAATCCTTCTCAAACCACTGAAGATGTGACTTCATTACCGATTATGAAGATTCAAGGAACTAACTATCAATTGGAGGCTGATGTTTCTCAATACCCTGAAGAATTGAAGATGTTAGTTGTTGCTTTAAAGAGTTCTGTTCTGTCAAAGGCTATGTTCAGTTCGTTTTCAGTTCCGATGTCATGGCTTTCTCAAGCAGGATCAACGGCTACATACAACAAAGCTTTTGATGCCATTACTTTTAATTTGGTTAATGACAAAAAGGTCAGATTGTCCAAAAAACTCTTTTGCCAAATTCTTAAAATTCCAAATTCACCACCGTATGTTGATTTCTCATTCCCTCAAATTGTTCATATGTTCAATGAGATGGGTTATCAACCACAACTAACTAAGATCAGTGATTTTAAGAAATCTGGTCTTCCTAGTATCTGGAATTTTCTATTTGGTATTTTTCTGAGGTGTTTAACTGGTAGAACTGTTGGTCTCGATAAAGGACGAATGGAGGTATATGCCATGGTTGTTGGGCTATACTCTGACCTTCAAGTGGATTATTCTACACAGTTATGGAAGGAATT
This sequence comes from Lactuca virosa, assembly GCF_052849685.1. Lineage (NCBI taxonomy): Eukaryota > Viridiplantae > Streptophyta > Magnoliopsida > Asterales > Asteraceae > Lactuca > Lactuca virosa. The sequence continues at coordinate 267,160,618 of NC_136427.1, forward strand.
TCAAAAGAGTGTAGAACACACAGATGCTCTTCATGGTATTTCATGTGCGAGGTACTGGAGCTTGATTCTACAATATTTCTACAACAAGGAGGGGATTTTGGTACCCAATGATGAAGAAAAAGCTGTTTTCCAGAAAGTCCACAGTCCGAAGGATGTCACAGATAATGTTGAAGATTTTCCCTTTGTGGCTTGTATTCCTGATGCTATGCTAAAACGAGTTGATCCTTTGAATTCAGTCTTGGTGGCTTATTTGAAAACTATTGATTCTACTGTAGAAACTGGGAAATTATTGGAAAGGGAAGATAAGAAATCCAAGAGGTCGAAGAAGAATGAAACTAGTTCTTCTGAAAAGAAAGTCACATAATTGAAATCTACGAAATCTCCAAAGCAGAAGCTTATTACAGTTGAAGTGTCAGTTGCTGAGACAAAATTGATTGACCCTGTTGTTGAAGATACTCAAGAGCAAGTGGTCATTCCCTCGAAGACCGGTATGTTTCGAAGAATCAAAATGAAGTCTTCGCATAAAAGCAAGTCTCCAACACCTAACGTGGTACGAAAGCCTAAGGTTACTCATCAAGGTGTTTTAATTCGTGAAATGCCAGCACCTGTTTCTCCATTGTCAAAGAAATGAAGGGCTGAGGATATGGCCAAACATCTTTCACAGAAGAAGAAGAAGAAGAAGAAGAAGAAGAAGAAGACACGAAAGCTTATGCTTTCCACTGAGTCTACAGAAGATGGAGATGAACGAATTCCTGAAACACCAGACATAACTCTTCACAAAGAAAGTTCAACTCCTGAGCAGACAATAGTCATACCACCCGAAGATTCGGTTGCCAAATCAGTTTCTGAGGAGGTACGAACTTCAGGCATCACTGCAAACGTATCTGATACGGATGCAAATGTCAATATGGGTGAAGGAGATTCGAAGAAAGAAGATCAAGGTCATTCTACTTCTATTGCCTTCGAAAATATTGTTTCTTTACCTCCACCAATCACTCCGATTACTTCAACCAATGATTCACCTACATTCGAAAATATCATCAATCAACCCTTTACTTCCATTTTTTCTCTCAATCTACTGATACACCCAAACTTAATTCGCCTGTTCAAGAAACCATTCTTATGGAAACCGATACTGACAATGAAGGTTTTGGAGGCAAGTTTGATGAATTAAAGTTTGATGACGAAGAAGAAGATTTTCCAGATCATATGCTGATAACCATGAAACAGTTTCAAATTTTGAATACGAAGTTGAATTCCATAATTCAATCTCAAGCTGATGTGGGGGTGGTTCGTCGGTCTCCAGTTTGGAAGTTGATACGATGTTGCAAATGTTCGAAGCCAAGATAGTGGGTAAAGTCTCTGGGATGGTTAGAGACTCGGAGTCGAGAATTTTGGAGAAGGTTGATCATATTGATCAAAACAATGAGCTACGAATAAATTCTCAAAATTCAAAGTTTGTCGGAGATTTAAAAGAATTGAAGACAGTTGCAAAGGAACGACATGTTCTTTTTGTTCAGGATGTTAAGAAAGTCAGAGAGGATGTTAATTTGCAGATTCGTGAACTTCGCGAAGATATGCAAAAGGAGATTGCTAGTGTCCAACAGGATTTTGCGTCTCTGAGTCAGAAGATTGACATTATTTGTGATGTTGTCACGAAATTTGTCAAGTTATACGAAAGTATGAGTCCTCAACTTACTCAACTTTCTACAATGGAAAGTAACAACTTTGTGGAAGTGATTACGTTGCTAAAGGAGTTAAAAGATCTATCTGTCAAGCCAGTTTCGTCTTCTCTGATTACTCCAGAATTCTTATCCCAGAAGTTCACCCAATTCGAAGCTATTCTACACAAGCAACTGGCCCCTCTTTCTCGTATATCAAGCCTTCTACCAACAACAGATGCCCCACCTATTTTTACAGGGGTGCAAGGGGGAGAAAGAAAAGTTGAAGATACGAAGGTTGGTGGTGAAGATGCGAAGCTTGTGGGAAAGGTATTTTCTTCGAAGATCCCATCAACGAATCCAATTGTTGCATCTGCTGGGCTGGTTACTTCAACAGTTGTAACAACTATGCCAATTACAAGACCAATTTCGAAAGGAATTGTGATTGGTAAATCTGCTGATACTGGTGGGAGTGGTTCGAAAACAAAAGAGGTAATAGATAATTCAGCTTTAAAAGATAAAGGGAAAACGATAGTTGTGGAAAAGTCGAAAGAAGAAAAGAAAGCTGAAGCTGAAGCTGAAATTGAAAGGGTAAGGTTGATTCAAAGCATAATGACTCAACGTGCGAGTGATCCTAAGGGTATGGACAAAGGTGATCCGTCCAAACACTACAATTACGAAACAATTGAAGCCAAGGTTGCATATAATCATATGTATTCGTTTGAGAAGAAACCAAAGCAGAGTTATATGGTTACGAATACTGATACAAGTCAGCTTGACTTTCCAATGAATGAGATGATGTTCATCATGCCACAATTTAAAGCAGAAGGAAATTTCAAAGAAAAGGATGATGGTACTCACATGAAAATTAGATTTCATGCTGTTCTTGCAAAAGCCCCTGAGGAAGTTTGGTCTTTGGTGAAGATCAAGAAAGTTATCAGTATGAAAAAGGATGTGGTGTTCGAAAACACAATCCAAAATATCAAGTATATGGTTGCCAGGGCAAATGGAAGTATCTGCGAATTTACAATTGCAGATTTTCCATTAATGAACTTGTATGATCTTAAACAAGTTGCATTGATTCTGAAAGACAGATCTTTTTCATATCTTCAAAACACTGAACCTGATGAATTTAAGCTTAGGGTTGCTCACATCAAGATTTTCATCGAAAATTATTATGAGTGCTTGGCTCTAACTGATGTGGAGTTAGCTACAGCTAAAGGTATGGAAATAAAAGCTCCAATGGCACCTACGAAGACTCAAGCAGAATTGAAAAAGTATGCTGATGGTGAAATCTGCTTGAAGCCTTTTGGGTTAGGCTTCGCAGGAAAAGACAAGGCTGGAAAAGCAAAACGTTTCTTATTCCAGGCATGCGAAGTGGAGAGATATTCAACGTCTCAATATACGAACTTAATTGTTCGTATGAATCATCGTAAGAAGAACAATGAAGGAGATAAGAAAGAGCTAAAGAAGATAAGTTCCTGGTACACGGAAATTCGAAGAGTGATGTTGTATTCCATCCAGCTTCTTACAAATTAAGAAGTTCGACTATGATTACAAAGGGGGAGATTGTAAGGGTCAAAAATGTTGTAATTAGTCGAAGTATATTTTGCACTCTTCGAATGTTTTGTAATCTATTTTACTAAGGTGCTTTTATTCGAAGCTTAAGTGTCTATGCCTTAGTATATTTTTTGTATGCTTTCTGATTCCTATAAATAGGGATATTTACTAGAGTTAGATAAGAGTTTTTACAGACCTGTCTTTATACTCTGTAAACATTCGAAAGCGTAATAGAGCTGAAACAAGATCATATTTACATCCGTTGTTCAATCTCACATTCTTACTTCAATTTTAACTCTGATTCATTTTATACTCGATTCGTTAGTTCATCAGATACGCTTCTGGATTTACAGGAGGACGCTAGGCGGCGTGAGTTGGAGATTGAGCTGCAGTTAAGGGAGCAGCGGTAGGCCCCGGTATAGTCACAATCGGCGCCAAAAGCGGTCTAAGACCGCCGATACTAGGACTGGAGGACAGTCGGGCTGCACTTATGGGAAGTGCACAAAGGCTCACTCGGGGGTTTGCCGATCGGGGGTGGATGACGTCATATGTAGTATCACAACAATTGCATCATAGTAATCATAGTAAACACAACCATAACATTGAATACATATATGAAAAGGTATTTACGTCTGTTTGATTCTTGTTTTTACACATCAAAAGTATAATCAAAAGAAAAAGACGTGACTCTATACTCTCCGTCTTCTCAAAACTCTATAATGTACCTGTCTACAGATTCCCTGAGAATACAAGCAGTTTTGAAAGAGTATCAGCATAAAATTGGTGAGTTCATAAGCGATGTTTTTGTAATGAAAACCTGTTGATGACACTGTAAAAAGGTCCGTATGTTTCCAAGAAAATCCAATATTTTCTTTAGTAAGAATGTGATAATATCAGTTCCATCTATAACCACTTAGTTCATGCTAGCCATGTATAAACCAATATCGAACAGACAGTTGATTATATGGATCTTCCCTAATCCCACAACCAAACAAGGAACAGGAAATGAGGCGGAAACCACACATTCTACAGTCTATCGAATATTCTCCATACGTAGCCCAGATGCCTAAACTAAGTAACTACAGAATTAACTATGAATGTTTGTTATTGTATCCTGTTGTAGTCTAGGAAAAACATTAGTTTGTATGTCTGGTTACTACCAATCGTAGTATGTGTGTATTCTTGTAGAAAACCTTTGTATAGTATGTTCTTTTTGAAAACCCTGGCTATCACCAATATATATAGTATGTTCTGTTTGAAAACCCTGGCTACCACCAGTATGTATAGTAGTTTCATTTCTTAAAATAAAACTAATGAAAAGTGAAATCTCGTAAACAAATGGTTAGTTTATACTATTGTGAGTCGTATAACCATGCTTGATATGACCTAGTGACCTTTACGACGTTCTTCAGGTGTCGGTTAAATGACATTTGTCACCCAGGCATGCCTGCCTAACTGTAGCTAGCAGTTCAGGTCTGGGATTGTCAGTCCCAAATAGATCTATTCACAATTCTCACGCTCTCCCTCCAGGAGACTCTGGTTATACTATGATAGGATTTAATCTATACCCCGAAGGGTACATTTGAAGTGTTGTCTCACAATCCTGTATTAACTAGTTTACGTGTGGTTCTTTATTGTTCTCTTGTATTTGAATCCGTTGTATACTGTATAAGGTAATAATTATACTTATATAATTATTAAATGTTGTACTCTTGCAGTAATGTATATCATAAACTAAATCTGTCATAGTTTATATGTTACCCATATATGAAATCTGAATCGGTAAAAGCTGTGTATTGAATTCCCCAAACTATACCCATTATAGTTTGCTTGAAATGTTATGTACTTGGTTTGTAAATTATTCTGAATATTATGCAATTGTTTTTCCAAGATAAAAGTGTCCCTTATGCTCGACATAGTACAAAAGGGATAAAATATCTAAATATATTATAAAACGTGGAATTGTTTGACTGTATAAATTGCATAAGTTTTAAACCCGTTAAAACCTTTTGTTTTGGTTTACAAATGTAACGCCCCGGTTTTTCTCGGTATGTTTAGTTATTTTAATTTAATTATTCTTGTAACCTTGGGTTAATTTATTTAACCAAGGTCTGATTTTCTTATCTTATTGGACTCTTTTGATCATTTTGTAAACTCCTTTTATTGAAGTCCATGGGCCATGAGCCTATTTGCAAAATCCATCTAGTTAATAGTACTTAATGTGTTAATTGAGTCATTTGGAAAACACAAGAAAAACACTCTAAACCCTACCCTCTCTCTCTCTCCCTCACGTCGTCCTTCTCTCTCTCTCTTTGGGATCAAGAGCAGCCAAGGGGCTGTTGTTTGGAGCTTAATTCTTGTTCATTTCCAGCCTTGATTCGTATTGGTATGAACCTCCTTATCATTTCTTACAACTTGATTCATAACCTTGGTCTAGTTTTATGATTTCATCTTCACTTCTACTCCTTCTTATTTGATTTGTATCTCTTTTGTTATTTGCAAAGAATTGTATGTTATACATCATCTCAAGATCCTATCTTCACCCCATATATGGTGGATGATAGATCTAGGTGATTACATGTTGCAAAAGATCATGGAAACCCTAAAAGGGAGAATGGTGATTTTATGTGCTTTATGTTTATTTTCATGTTGATTATTATTACATTCTTGTGGCTAAATGAAATCCTAATGATCCCTAATCCTTTTTAGTACCACCATGATCATGGGGACTGAATGGGGATGATGAACACATCTTAAAATGTGTTTCAAAGGGAGAAGGATGGATAAGCCAAAAAGGAATCACGGGTGGCTACAATTTTGTTTATCATAAGATCTGTAGTCATTTTGTAAAAATCATATCTGGAGCTCTAGAACTCAAACGGACCCCAAACCAATGCCCAAAGTTCACAAATTGAGTTGGCTAACTCTCTTAAGGAGACCAACCTCACTGATAAGGAATTTATCTATAGGCAAGAATGGCATCTTTGCTGTTAGGTCTGATCCGGGTCTGTTCTAATATGTCATTTTGTTTTCATCATTTCTAAGGCTTGGAAAAGAATCCAGAGTGATTCCAAGTGACTATACGTTCCTTATATTATGAATTTAAGATCTGGAGCAGATGGGGTGTTATTTCCAATTATAAATTGGTTAGAATGAATCCACACTCCAGATTAGTGGGTAGTCACCAGCTTTTACTAGTGCTGTGATTGTCCAAAATGTGAATTTTTTATCTGGAGCTTGTGAAATTCTTTTCATTCAATTCCAACTCTGAAACTTTCATTTGTATGTCCTTTAGTTCTCTGAATTTTGGTTTGGAGGAATTCTACTCACAGGTTGGGTAGAATTGGCCAACATCACTTAACTGTCCTGTTGGAGACAGCAGTGATACACCTTTTTGTAAAATTCATATTTAATTCATCCTTTGGAGTTAGAAGGAGTTATTTATAGTTCTGGAATTCTGAACAATAATAGTTTCCAATAAAATTTAGTTAAAGCTATGCTTCTGTTTTAGATTTTGGAGTAAATCCGTTTTGAACAGCAGGTCTGTTTTAGAGACCTTGCTGTGATTACTCTTTTCTCAACTCATAGCTTCATTACTTCTCCTTTCTAACCTTTAGTCCTTCTTAGGTGAGGTGTTGAAGTTTGCTCAAGCTTGGTAGCATTATTTGATTGTTAGCTATCCTTACTACTCACTCAAGGTGAGTTCTCTCACACCGTTGTATTGATGTTTGCGTTTGCTAGTTAGCTCGTGTGTGATTATTTGAGTTTATTATAAAGGCATGCTATATAACCATTGTTTTAATCCGTACATGTGCATTGTATGTAACTAATTATGGATATGGGGACACCACCAAAGGATACGGATTTACCTGTGCGGTGGGTAGGTAATATCACCAACGTAATACTCATCGTGAGGTGCGGTGCTTAGGGTCAAATGATACGGGATCTTCCCGGTGCGGTTCAAACCTACAAGTCCTTCTTGTATTATAGGCATTGATTAGTTCTTTGCCCTTATCATATAATTATAATTGGAAAATGGATTAGGGTTAGTAAATATGAATGTTAGTACAATGTTTGTGTTTGAATTCACTAAGCTTTGTGATTACGGTTTCCCTTATAACTTTTCAGGTGTTAAGATTAAAGAGGCTAAGGCTTGACATGGAGCACCGGGACATCGCTACTAGTTATTTTTGTTGGGACCTTATTATTATTATTACTTCCGCACTTATTTGATATGATTATTAAGTAGATGTATTATGTTATGACTATTTCAGTTGTTTTAATTTAATTTAAGATGGGTTTTAAAAGTTTAAAATTTTTGCAAAATTTGGGTGTCACAAGTTGGTATCAAAGCCACAGTTTGAGGGAACTAGGCATTCATGTGGATGTTCTAGACTCAAATTTGAGGCTCTATAAGAGTTTATTTTCTTTTTAAAAGATTTTTCCAAATCTTCTGAAGACTAGTAGTGGAAGATGTCGCGGTGTGCCAGTCAGCCAACCAAGTAAGCCTTATTTCTTATGTTAAATGTTTATGTTAAATTGTTGACTATGAATTGGATTCTACTAGCCTTAAAATGTTAGATTACACACTTAGTTAGTGTTAACATGTGAGAGAGTTGTAAAAATTAATGGCTAGAGCGAACTGGAAATTTTGAAACTAGACGCGAATGCGAAATTGGAACTTGTGTGGAAGGTAGTAGAAGGGCCCCTACTATTTGAAACATCGGTGCCGGTTTCAGGTCAGGGCAAGGTTGAAAATTTTTCGGCAAGCTGAGTGTTTCGTCTTCCTAGAAATATCTAGGCTGAATTGTTTCTATGATTTTGCTTCTTCTGTGGATACAGATGGCTCCGCCTGCTCGACTTAATCAACTCCAAATGGAGCAAGTTAGGGATATTGTCGTTGAGGAATTCAATAACGCTATCAACGAACTAATCTCGGATGTGACCAAAGAAATAATCAACCAAGTCGGTGCTCTTCTGGATGAGCTCCTCGCGGCTATTCCCAGGGGAGCATTACCGGCTCCGCCTGTTCGGGATTCGGCATACTACTTCGAGAAGTTCAGCAAGTGTAGCCCTCCTCTTTGGAAAGGTGAATCCGACCCAGTTGCTGCTAAGCTCTGGGTGTCAGATGTTGAGGGCGCCTTCATGACTGTTGGGTGTCCAGACCAGTACAAAGTAGTGATCGCCATGAATTAACTGCGAAAAAGGGGAAAGACATGGTGGAACACCATCACCGCTCTATTGAACGAAGAAGAAGTGAGGGCCATGTCTTGGGCCCAATTTGTGGAGAGGTTCGAGGCACAATATGTGCCTAAGGTGGAGCAGCAGCGGATGCAGCAAGAGTTCATGGCCTTACAATAGACTACCGAGTTCGTTAGCGACCTGAACGCTGAACGCCACGTTCTTGGAGATGCTATCTTTTTCCCCTCGTTTGCTGGGAACGAGGCCTGGTTGGTTAGCTGGTACACGGCCATCCTACGTACTGAGATTCGGGAATTCGTTAGCATGCACGATTTCCCGACTTTATTCGCAATCATGGATGCAGCGAGGAGGAGGGAAATCGAGTTGCAGACCCAGTCCAAGAGGAAGGCCAATGACACCTCTTCCAAGACATCCGGAGATGCCCAGAAAAAGCAAAAGCAGGGTAGTAAGTCAAGGTATGAGTACAGGCCGTCTTCAGGTCAGGGCGAGAAAAATCTGTTGATATGCTACAACTGCAAAAAGCCAGGGCATCATTGGAAGAATTGTAGGGCTCCCCCTGCGAGTGCAGTACCTCAGATTACTTCTGCAGTTCCCATCTGCTATCACCGCAACGAGACAGGACACAAGAAGCCCAAATGCCCGAAGTTGAAGAGTGGTAAAGGAGACGGGGGTACAAATCCCACAATTGCATCGTCCTCTAAGGGACCCACTATGGTGACACGAGGTCGTGCTCACCAGATGACTGCGGAGGAGCCGGTGATTACAGCGACAGTGGCAGGTAAATTTCTTTTCCTTTCTCTCCACCCTTGCATTATTTAATAGATGGTAGTTAGAATTGTTTACATGATTGTATGTGGTGAATCAAGCACTTATTTGCTAGATTCCGAGCTCGCTACTGTTATGTTTGATAGCGGTGCTACCCATTCTTTTGTATCTCGCACGTTTATTAATCGTTTGGGGCGTAGTATCGGAAAATTGGCTCACCTAATGGTTGTCGAAGTTGCCGACAACCGCACTATTTATGTCACCGATGTTTATCGGGGTTGCACTCTCGAGTTTTCTGGAGTTGAATTCCCCATTGATCTTATCCCTATTGTGATGCGAGAGCTCTGCATTATCGTAGGCATGGATTGGCTTGATGCGTTTGATGCGGAAATCTACTGTCGTAAGAAGCAAGTTCGTGTTCAAAACCCTAGAGATGGAGAACTTATTATTCGGGGAGACATTCCCCGACTGGCCATGGCTTCTTGCTCTTCTGCTATAGCACTAGACGACGTTCCAATCGTTTCCGACTTTAGCGATGTCTTTCCGGAAGAACTCCCTGTTTTGCCACCTATTCGGCAAGTGGAGTTTCGCATTGATTTGGTGTCGGGTGCGATTCCGGTAGCTAAATCTCCTTACCGCTTGGCACCACCTGAAATGAAAGAGCTCCAAGATCAACTTCAGGAACTAAGTGATAAAGGGTTTATACGGTCAAGTTGCTCGCCATGGGGTGCTCCTATTCTCTTTGTGAAGAAGAAAGATGGATCCCAGCGAATGTGTATTGATTATAGGGAGCTAAACAAGCGCACGGTAAAGAATAGGTACCCGTTCCCACGTATTGACGATCTTTTCGATCAGTTTCAGGGAGAGTCTTGGTTCTCCAAGATTGATTTACATTCCGGTTACCATCAGATGCGTGTTCGGGAAGAAGACATTGAGAAAACAGCATTTCGTACTCGTTATGGGCATTTTGAGTTCGTGGTGATGCCTTTTGGGTTCACCAATGCACCCACAACGTTTATGGATCTCATGAACCGGGTGTGTAACCCGATGCTTGACCGTTCGGTCATAGTGTTCATTGATGATATCTTGGTCTATTCTAAGACCAAAGAGGAGCATGAGCAACACCTTCGGGAGATTCTGGAAACTCTGGAAAGTGAAAGGCTTTATGCTAAATTCTCATAATGTGAATTTTGGTTGGAAGAAGTTCAGTTCTTGGGGCATGTGGTAAACAAACACGGTATTAAGGTCGATCAAGCCAAGGTTGATGCGGTTAAACAATGGGAGATTCCTAAAACACCTTCTGAAATTCGCAGTTTCTTGGGTTTAGCCGGTTATTACCAAAGGTTCATTGAAAATTTCTCTAACATCGCCTTGCCACTCACCCGACTGACCAAGAAATCAGTGAAATTTGTTTGGGGCCCGGAGCAACAATTTGCGTTTGATGAGCTGAGAAAGCGATTGTGTGATGCTCCGATTTTGGCCTTACCTGATGGGGTTGAGGATATGGTGGTTTACTGTGATGCATCGCTTCAGGGTCTTGGTTCCGTGTTAATGCAACGAGACAGGGTGATAGCCTATGCCTCCCGACAGCTGAAACCCCACAAACGGAACTACCCCACTCATGATTTGGAGCTTGGGGTTGTTGTTTTCGCTCTTAAGATTTGGAGACACTATCTCTATGGAGTGAAGTGTATCATATACACTGACCATAAGAGTCTGAAATACTTGTTCGAGCAGCGGGATTTGAATATGAGGCAGATCAGATGGTTGGATGTGGTAAAAGATTATGATTGTGAAAGTCACTACCACCCCGGTAAAGCAAATGTGGTAGCTGATGCTCTCAGTCGTAAACAATCTGCCGAACCGATTCGAGCTAAGTGTATCCGGATGACGATGGTGTCGTCTTTGTTAGATCTGATCCGTGACGCCCAAAAGACGGCAATACTGGAGGAAAACATCAAGCATAAGAAGATTGGAAAAGAGTTGCCTAAGATGGAACGAGACGGGCGGGGTTTGCTGACTCGCTACGGTAGGGTTTGGGTTCCATATACCGGGGGAAATCGGAAAACCCTAATGGATGAGTCTCATAAGTCAAAATTTTCTATCCATCCTGGTGCTACTAAAATGTACCGGGACCTTTAGGAGGGTTACTGGTGGCATGGAATGAAGAATGATGTGGCTCAATTTGTGGAAGAATGTATGACCTGTCGGAAGGTCAAGGCGTAACACCAGAAACCGCATGGGAAGTTGCAACCATTGGAGATTCCTGAATGGAAATGGGAGCATCTAACCATGGACGTCATTACAAAACTTCCTAGAACTGTCCGAGGAGTCGATACGATATGGGTGATTGTTGATCGTTTGACTAAGAGTGCTCACTTTCTGGCTATAAAGGAGAGCTCATCGGCGGAGAAATTAGCCGAGATCTTTGTTCGGGAGATTGTCTCATTACATGGGGTGCCCGTTTCTATCGTCTCCGATCGGGACACCCGATTTACTTCTCGGTTTTGGGAGAAGTTTCAAGAAGAGTTGGGAACACGATTACATTTTAGCAAAACCTTCCATCCGCAGACAGACGGGCAGAGTGAGTGGACGATTCAGACATTGGAGGACATGCTTAGGGCATGTGCATTTGATTTTGGGGGTAGTTGGGATGACCATCTACATATAGCTGAGTTTTCTTATAACAACAGCTATCACTCGAGCATTAAGATGGCTCCGTATGAAGCCTTGTACGGGAGAAAGTGCAGGACGCTCGTTTGTTGGGGCGAGGTTGGGCAGAGGGTACTTGGGAGTATCGATATCGTGCTACGTACTACGGAGAAAATCCAAGTGATTCGGGATCATTTGGTCACAGCGAGGAGTCGTCAGAAAAGTTATGCCGACAAAAGACACTTCGATCTTGAGTTCCAGGTGGGAGATTATGTGTTGCTCAAAGTCTCCCCCTGGAAAGGTGTGATTCGATTTCGAAAGTGGGGAAAGCTCGGACCCCGATTCATTGGACCCTACAAGGTCATAGAACGTGTTGGAAAGGTGGCTTGCCGTTTAGAGCTGCCTGACGAGCTTAGTCTAATTCATAATACGTTTCACGTGTCTCGGTTACGAAAATGTGTTGTTGATGAGACCGCTGAGATACCACTGGAGGACATACAGATTGACGAGTGTCTCAATTATGTTGAGAAACCAATCGCTGTTTTAGAACGAAAGACGAAAGCACTCCGCAACAAGACTATAAACCTGGTTAAGGTGCAGTGGCAACATAGGAAGGGTTCGGATTAGACTTGGGAACCGGAAGGCGAGATGAGGGCTCATTATCTGGATCTGTTTCAAGGCGTTGACTTCGAGGACGAAGTCCGTTCTTTGTGGGGGAGAGTTGTAACGCCCCGGTTTTTCTCGGTACGTTTAGTTATTTTAATTTAATTATTTTTGTAACCTTGAGTTAATTTATTTAACCAAGGTCTGATTTTCTTATGTTATTGGACTCTTTTGATCATCTTGTAAACTCCTTTTATTGAAGTCTATGGCCATGGGCCTATTTGTAAAATCCATCTAGTTAATAGTACTTAATGTGTTAATTGAGTCATTTGGAACACACACAAGAAAAACACTCTAAACCCTACCCTCTCTCTCTCTCTCTCCCTCACGTCGTCCTTCTCTCTCTCTCTTTGGGATCAAGAGCAGCCAAGGGGCTATTGTTTGGAGCTTAATTCTTGTTCATTTCCAGCCTTGATTCGTATTGGTATGAACCTCCTTATCATTCCTTACAACTTGATTCATAACCTTGTTCTAGTTTTATGATTTCATCTTCACTTCTACTCCTTCTTATTTGATTTGTATCTCTTTTGTTATTTGCAAAGAATTGTATGTTATACATCATCTCAAGATCCTATCTTCACCCCATATATGGTGGATGATGGATCTAGGTGATTACATGTTGCAAAAGATCATGGAAACCCTAAAAGGGAGAATGGTGATTTTATGTGCTTTATGTTTATTTTCATGTTGATTATTATTACATTCTTGTGGCTAAATGAAATCCTAATGATCCCTAACCCTTTTTAGTACCACCATGATCATGGGGACTGAATGGGGATGATGAACACATCTTAAAATGTGTTTCAAAGGGAGAAGGATGGATAAGCCAAAAAGGAATCACGGGTGGATACAATTTTGTTTATCATCAGATCTGTAGTCATTTTGTAAAACTCATATATGGAGCTCTAGAACTCAAACAAACCCCAAACCAGTGCCCAAAGTTCACACATTGAGTTGGCTAACTTTCTTAAGGAGACCAATCTCACTGATAAGGAATTTATCTATGGGCAAGAATGGCATCTTTACTGTTAGGTCTGATCCGGGTCTGTTCTGATATGTCATTTTGTTTTCATCATTTCTAAGGCTTGGAAAAGGATCCAGAGTGATTCCAAGTTTCTATATGTTCCTTATGTTATGAATTTAAGATCTGGATCAGATCGGGTGTTATTCCAATTATAAATTGGTTAGAATGAATCCACACTCCAGATCAGTGGGCAGTCACCAGCTTTTACTAGTGCTATGATTGTCCACAATGTGAATTTTATATCCGGAGCTTGTGAAATTCTTTTCATTCAATTCCAACTCTGAAACTTTCATTTGTATGTCCTTTAGTTCTCTGAATTTTGGTTTGTACGAATTCTACTCACGGGTTGGGTAGAATTGGCCAACATCACTTAACTGTCCTGTTGGAGACAGCAGTGATACACCTTTTTGTAAAATTCATATTTAATTCATCCTTTGGAGTTAGAAGGAGTTATTTATAGTTCTAGAATCCTGAACAATAATAGTTTCCAATAAAATTTAGTTAAAGCTATTCTTCTGTTTTAGATTTTGGAGTAAATCCGTTTTGAACAGCAGGTCTGTTTTAGAGACCTTGCTGTGATTACTCTTTTCTCAACTCATAGCTTCATTACTTCTCCTTTCTAACCTTTAGTCCTTCTTAGGTGAGGTTTTGAAGTTTGCTCAAGCTTGGTAGCATTATTTGATTGTTAGCTATCCTTACTACTCACTCAAGGTGAGTTCTCTCACACCGTTGTATTGATGTTTGCGTTTTCTAGTTAGCTCGTGTGTGATTATTTGAGTTTATTATAAAGGCATGCTATGTAACCATTGTTTTAATTCGTACATGTGCACTGTATGTAACTAATTATGGATATGGGGACACCACCAAAGGATACGGATTTACCGGTGCGGTGGGTAGGTAATATCACCAACGTAATACTCATCGTGAGGTGCGGTGATTAGGGCCAAATGATACGGGATCTTCCCGGTGCGGTTCAAACCTACAAGTCCTTCTTGTATTATAGGCATTGATTAGTTCTTTGCCCTTATCATATAATTATAATTGGAAAGTGGATTAGGGTTAGTAAATATGAATGTTAGTACAATGTTTGTGTTTGAATTCACTAAGCTTTGTGCTTATGGTTTCCCTTATAACTTTTCAGGTGTTAAGATTAAAGAGGCTAAGGCTTGACATGGAGCACTGGGACATCGCTACTAGTTATTTTTGTTGGGACCTTATTATTATTATTACTTTCGCACTTATTTTATATGATTATTAAGTTGATGTATTATGTTATGACTATTTTAGTTGTTTTAATTTAATTTAAGATGGGTTTTAAAAGTTTAAAATTTTTGCAAAATTTGGGTGTCACAACAAAATCATTTGAGTTTGGCTTGTATTCCCCCCCTGAAAAAATTAAAAATCATAAAAGCGTAGGGGTATGAACTCACTGTTAGTTGCGTACAAGTGTCGAATCAACAAACTGAATGAAGACCCTCGAGTTGTAGTGTGTGGCACTTAATGGAATCCTAATAACAATTAAATACATATATGTATCTAAATTAGCGATTTCGTTAGATAAAGTGTTAGAAAAACACTTGCTTTCGGTTAAGGAATGTTACCGGGACTTGATTGAATCGAGGAAAGTGGGTTTTCAGTCTAATGCACCACTTAGGAAGTGTTTACGGCCGTGCATGGGGTTTACGGCCGTGAACGGGGTTTACGGTTGTGAACGGGGTTTACGGCCGTGAACTGTCTCTTGAAGGGTGTACGGCCTTTGAAGGTTTGAAGTGTGTACGACCGTGAACTGGTGTACGGTCAATGAAGATTTGCAGACTTGAAGGGTGTACGACCGTACACTCAAGAACAAAGGTGCTGGAATCGATGAAAAACGTGTTCTAGATGCTCCAAATCAACTCCCAATGACGATTCTTGATGATTTTCGGAAGGATAAGGGTGTTTTAGGGGTGTACGGTCAAGAGTTTAGAGAGAGAAGGAGAGAGTGTTCGGCCAGAAAACTGTAAATGAGGGGTAGGGTCTCGTATTTATAGGGGTTTTCGTGGTCGGTGGTGGGGTCCACCCAATGTTGGCCGTCAACGAGTGTACGGCTGTACACGGGTTTACGGCCGTAAACTCACTTAGGCCGAAAACCATTTAATTTTTCAAGGAGATTCGGGTTTTTCGCACGATTTTTGGTTCCGACTCGTATATAAATTTGATTATATAAAACTAGATGATTTTCTAAACCAAGAAGTTTGACAGGAACTTAATAAAATTCAAATTTTAATAACGGAAATCGATTAATGGAAACGGAAAAAGGTTCGGGTTGTCACATCATCCCCCCGTTAGAGGGAATTTTGTCCCAAAATTCAGATACAGAATACTAATCATGGACTCAGAAATAGATGAGGGTACTTCTGTTTCATTGAATCTTCGCGCCCCCAAGTGAATTCATGTCCCCTCTTGGCATTCCAGCGAACCTTCACTATCGGGATTTGGCTTTGTTTCGTTCGTTTGACTTCCCGATCCATGATTTCTACGGGTTCATCCACGAAGTGTAAGCTCTCGTCTAGTTCGATCTCATCGAATGGTATCACAAGTGTCTCATCGGACAGACACTTCTATAGGTTCGACACGTGGAAGACGGGATGTACGTTGCTAAGTTCTCGTGGTAGGCGAAGTTTGTATGTTACGGGACCGATCCTAGCGAGGATCTCGAATGGTCCTATGTATCTTGGATTCAGCTTTCCACACTTTCCGAAGCATATCATGCCTTTCCAGGGTGAGGCCTTCAAAAGAACACGGTCACCAACTTGGAACTCCAAGGGTTTTCGTCTCTTATCGGCGTAGCTCTTTTGTCTATCTCTTGAAGCCTTTAGTCGTTTCCGGATTTGTACGATCTTTTTAGTGGTTTCTCGGATGATTTTTGGGCCTGTGAGAGTGTTGTCGGTGACTTGCCCTTTGGCTAGCTGCGTGTCGCCCACTTCAGCCCAACACAGAGCGGATCTGCACTTACGGCCATACAAGGCTTCAAACGACGCAGCCTTGATACTGGTGTGATAGTTGTTGTTGTAAGAGAATTCGACCAAGGGCAAATGGGTGTCCCACGACGTGCCAAAGTCAATGACGCAGGCTCTCAACATATTTTCCAACATTTGAATGGTTCTCTCACTCTGCCCATCTGTCTGTGGATGGTAAGCCGTGCTCATATCCAACTTAGTTCCAAGAGCCTTCTGTAGTGACTGCCAAAATCTCGAGGTAAACCTGCTATCTCGATCGGAGATAATGGATACAGGCACACCATGAAGGCGGACTATCTCTCGAATGTAGATTCGTGTCAGTCTCTCCATTTTGAAGTTTTCTTTGATTGGCAGGAAGGGGGCGGATTTAGTTA
This sequence comes from Lactuca virosa, assembly GCF_052849685.1. Taxonomy (NCBI): domain Eukaryota; kingdom Viridiplantae; phylum Streptophyta; class Magnoliopsida; order Asterales; family Asteraceae; genus Lactuca; species Lactuca virosa. Next base: position 267,177,518 of record NC_136427.1, read on the forward strand.
GTCGGTCGACAATTACCCAGATGGCATGGTGCCCACTCGGAGACCTGGGTAACTTAGTGATGAAATCCATCGTAATCATTTCCCACTTCCACTCGGGTATTTCTGGCTGCTGGAGTAGACCTGAGGGCTTTTGATATTCCACCTTCACCTTGGCGCAAGTCAGGCACTTGCCCACAAAGGTATCTCCGCTTTCATGTTCGGCCACCAATAGAGTTGTTTGAGATCCAGATACATCTTATCTGAACTGGGCTGAACGGAGTACCTAGTCTTGTGAGCTTCATTCATGACAACCTCCATGTAACCGTCGTACTTTGGGGTCCAGATCGGGTTCATGAAATAGTAAACTCCGTCTCCCTTGACCTCTAAGTTCTTTTCCATTCCCCTCAAGGCTTCATCTGACACGTTTTCTGGTTTTAAGGCTTCCAACTGAGCCTCTTTGATTTGAGTGGATAAATGGGAATGGATGGTCATTGTCAGTGCCTTCACTTTACGACCTGAATACTCTTTTCGGCTGAGGTCATCGGCTACCACATTGGCCTTGCCGGGATGGTAGCGTATTTCGCACTCGTAATCACTATGTAGTTCTACCCATCGCCGTTGTCTCATGTGTAACTCTTTCTGATCGAAGATATGTTGTAGGCTCTTATAGTCGGTGAAGACAGTGCACTTGGTTCCGTAGAGATAATGCCTCCAAATCTTTAACGCAAAGACCACTGCTCCCAACTCTAGATCGTGAGTTGTGTAATTGACTTCGTGTGTTTTCAGCTGTCTCGAGGCATAGGCAATAACCTTTCCTCGTTGCATGAGCACACAGCCTAGGCCTTGATTAGATGCATCACAGTAGACAACAAAATCCTCCGTCCCTTCGGGCAGGGACAAGATAGGTGCACTGCATAGGGCCTGCTTCAATGTTTGAAACGCATAGTCTTTCTTTTCTCACCAACAAAAGGGTACACCTTTCTGAGACAGGGCGGTTAAGGGTTTAGCAATTCTGGAGAAATTCTGGATAAATCTGCGATAGTAGCCAGCGAGACCCGAGAATTGATGAATTTTTGTGGGCGTCTTTAGTGCTGACCAATTTTCGATCGCTTTGATCTTGGAAGGGTCCACGTGTATGCCTTTCTCACTAACCACGTGACCAAGGAAGGTTACTTTTCGGATCCAGAATTCGCACTTAGAGAATTTCGCATATAGCTTCTCCGCCCTTAGAGTTTCCAGCACTAGCCTCAAGTGCTGACTATGATCTTCCTCGCTTTGGGAATAGACAAGTATATCATCAATGAACACAATCACGAACTTGTCTAGGAAAGGGCGGTACACCCGATTCATCAAATCCATGAATACCGCCGGTGCGTTGGTTAGACCAAAGGGCATTACTACAAACTTGTAGTGTCCATAACGAGTTCGGAATGCTGTCTTGGGAACATCATTCTCATGAACTCGTAAATGATGGTACCCTGATCTTAAGTCTATTTTTGAGAAGTAACTGGCTCCCTGAAGTTGATCGAAGACGTCGTCGATTCTGGGTAAGGGATAACGGTTCTTGATGGTAAGCTTGTTCAGTTCTCGATAATCAATGCACATCCGAAAGGATCTATCCTTCTTTTTCACGAATAAGATTGGGGCTCCCCAGGGTGAGGAACTTGGTCTTATGAATCCTTTGTTGAGCAGCTCATTGAGCTGGCTGGATAACTCTTGCATTTCTGCCGGCACTAGACGGTATGGGGATTTAGCTACAGGAGTAGCTCTGGGGATTAAGTCGAAACGGAACTCGACTTGGCGCTCGGGAGGGATTCTGGGAAGATCTTCGAGGAAAACATCAGGAAAGTTGCAGACTTCGGGGATGCTCTCGAGGTCCTTAACTTCCTGTTTTTCGTTAACGACATGAGCTAGGAATGCATGGCACTCCTTTCGCAGATATTTCTGGGCTTGGATGCATGAAATGATACGAAGGTTTGAGCTAAGTTTATCACCGTAGACTATGAGGGCTTCACCCGAGGGTAGATTGAGACGAATGGCTTTTTCGTAACAAAGAATATCGGCACGATTGGGGCTCAACCAATCCATACCAATGATGACATCGAAGCTTTTTATGGAAACCGGCATAAGGTCGACTGGGAAGGAATGATCGTTTAGGGTCAGGGTACAGCCTATGAATATGTCGTTAGTGCTCTCTTTCTTTCCGTTATCCATCTCGACGGTAAATGTTTCGGTTAAAGGTTGGGATTTACACTTGAGTAGATGTTTAAGTGCATGAGTAACAAAACTTCTCTCCGCACCAGAATTGAAAAGAATGCATGCATAAGAATTGTCGAGGAGGAACGTACCCGTAACAACGGTGGGATCAACAACTGCCTCCTCCTGGCCCATCGCTAGCACTCTCCCTGTGTTGCCAGCTGTTGTTGCCTTGGGGCAGATCCTTTTGAAGTGCCCGACCTCCCCACAACCATAACAGGCTTGACCAGCGCCCGCTCTAGGAGCCTGATTTGTTGGTTGGACTGGCGTCTTGCAGAATCGAGCTGTGTGTCCCTTCTTACCACAGTTGTTGCACAACATCTCCCGGCACTGCCCATGATGGTGGAAGTTGCACTTGTCGCACTTTGGAAGAGTACCAGCATACCTACTGGCAGGTGCTTGGGTGGTTGGAACAGCAGCAGGAGTAGTAGCAGCGTGAACTGCCACTGTTTGTTGTTTCTTGGAGGGCTCCTGCGAAGACTGCTCCTTTCGTTTGTTCCAGAATGTTTTCTTCCCACCACTCGCCTTTGGTGGTTCGGGAGCAACTATTACTTCACCAAGATCAACCCCGTGATCTATCAGGGTCTGCGCTAGGCACTTGGCGCTGTCAAAAGTAGAAAGCTTAGCAGCCAAAACATTCCCTTGAGTTGGGGGCGTCAATCCCCAAATGTACCTTTCTATCTTTTTGCTTTCCGGGGTGACCATTCCCGGACATAGAAGAGCCAGATCACAGAATCTAGTTGTGTAAGCAGAAATGTCGGAACCCTTCATCTTCAGGTTCCAGAGCTCGTGCTCTAATTTCTGCATCTCGCCCCTTGGGCAGTACTCAGCAAGCATGAGTTCCTTTAAGCTTTCCCAACCCATGGCATTCTCTACCGGCAGAGTTAGGGATTTGACTCGACCATTCCACCAGGTCAGTGCTCTGTCAGTGAAGGTGCAGGCGGCGAACTTCACTTTCTTTGCCTCAGAACAAGCGTAAATTTCGAAGATGGATTCAATCTTCTCGAACCATCGGGTTAAGGCAATGACTCCTCCATTGCTGTCGAAGGATTTGGGTTTCACATTCATGAAATGCTTATAGGAACACTCCTTTTGATGTCCCTGATCGTCGAGATTCTGGGGATGAGTACCACCTCCGGATCCGCTAGCCCCACCGGGGTTTATTTGCGTCATTGCTGCAGTCACGGTGGCTGTAACTGCTGCCTGGAACATGGCAGGATCGAACTGAGGAGGTGGTGGTGGTGGAGGGTCGTTGTTCTTCCTGCTGGGTCTCTTTCTGGGAGGCATCTTTTTCTAAAAAAATAATTAGGAAGAAGAGGATGGTAAGTCCCCTAGATCTAAAATCAAGAGATATGAAACAAGATATATCTCAGCCTGATAGATAAAGTGTTCTACTAAGCGATAAACATAGAATGGTTACCAATGCAAGTAAACTATCGCTAGGAAGAAATAAGTAGCAACACTTGGAATGAATCTCTATACTGTATTCGGCTCTAGCTAAAATACTCCTATAGTATTTTAAGTTGTATGCTCTGTTCTATCGATATCTTGATGTATACAGCTTGGTAAGTTTTAGGCTTGCTGCAACACCATTATCACTCCTAGATACATGTTGGTCAAGTCTCAAATAAATATAGTTGATCAGGCTATATTGATCCCAGACATGATTACATAACTATCCAGGTTTAACCATAGTGTCCAACATCCAAATACTTTTGTTTTGTTCTACTTATGATATTGTTTCTGGTACTTATGTATACTTGTATACTTCTTATAAAATACTTATATTTTAAAAGTATACTTTTAGTTCAGAGCACTTTGGCCCCTTAGTGTTTATAGTTGTATACCATGTAAGCTTCAGTATACTTAGTTCACTATAAACAAGAGCTCTAATACCAATCTGTCACACCTCCAAACCGGAACGGCGGAAACGTTCGGGGGTGGATGACGTCATATGTAGTATCACAACAATTACATCATAGTAATCATAGTAAACACAACCATAACATTGAATACATATATGAAAAGGTATTTACATCTGTTTGATTCTTGTTTTTATACATCAAAAGTATAATCAAAAGAAAAAGACGTGACTCTATACTCTCCGTCTTCTCAAAACTCCAGAAGGTACCTGTCTACTAATTCCCTGAGAATACAAGCAGTTTTGAAAGAGTATCAGCATAAAGCTGGTGAGTTCATAGGCGATGTTTTTGTAATGAAAACCTGTTGATGACTTTGTAAAAATGTTCGTATGTTTCCAAGAAAATCCAATATTTTCTTTAGTAAGAATGTGATAATATCAGTTCCATCTATAACCACTTACTTCATGCTAGCCATGTATAAACAAATATCGAACAGACATTTGATTATATGGATCTGCCCTAAGCCCACAACCAAACAAGGAACAGGAAAAGAGGCGGAAACCACACATTCTACAGTCTATCGAATATTCTCCATACGTAGCCCTGATGCCTAAACTAAGTAATTATAGAATTAACTGTGAAGGTTTGTTATTGTATCCTGTTGTAGTCTAGGAAAAACATTAGTTTGTATGTCTGTTTACTACCAATCGTAGTATGTGTGTATTCTTGTACAAAACCTTTGTATAGTATGTTCTGTTTGAAAACCCTGGCTATCACCAATATGTATAGTATGTTCTGTTTGAAAACCCTGGCTACCACCAGTATGTATAGTAGTTTCATTTCTTTAAATAAAACTAATGAAAATTGAAATCCCGTAAACAAATGGTTAATTTATTCTATTGTGAGTCGTATAACCATGTTTGATATGACCTAGTCACCTTTACGACGTTCTTCAGGTGTCGGTTAAATGACATTTGTCACCCCAGGCATGCCTGCCTAACTGTAGCTAGCAGTTCAGGTGTGGGATTATCAGTCCTGAATAGATATATTCACAAATCTCACGCTCTCCCTCCAGGAGACTCTGGTTATACTATGATAGGATTTAATATGTACCCCGAAGGGTACATTTGAAGTGTTGTCTCATAATCCTGTATTAACTAGTTTACGTGTGGTTCTTTATTGTTCTCTTGTATTTGAATCCGTTGTATACTGTATAAGGTAATAATTATACTTATATAATTATTAAATGTTGTACTCTTGCAGTAATGTATATCATAAACTAAATCTGTCATAGTTTATATGTTTACCCATATATGAAATCTGAATCGGTAAAAGTTGTGTATTGAATTCTCCAAACTATACCCATTATAGTTTGCTTGAAATGTTATGTACTTGGTTTGTAAATTATTCTGAAAATTATGCAATTGTGTTTCCAAGATAAAAGTGTCCCTTATGCTCGACATAGTACAAAAGGGATAAAATATCTAAATATTTTATAAAACATGGGAATTGTTTGATTGTATCAATTGCATAAGTTTTAAACATGTTAAAACCTTTTGTTTTGGTTCACAAAATCATTTGTGTTTGGCTTGTATCCCCCCCCTGAAAACATTAAAAATCATAAAAGCGTAGGGGTATGAACTCACTGTTAGTTGCGTACAAGTGTCGAATCAACGAACTGGAATGAAGACCCTCGAGTTGTAGTGTGTGGAACTTAACGGAACCCTAATAACAATTAAATAAATATATGTATCTAAATTAGCGATTTCGTTAGATTAAGTGTTAGAAAAACACTTGCTTTCGGTTAAGGAATGTTACCGGGACTTGATTGAATAGAGGAAACTGGGTTTTCAGTCTAATGCACCACTTAGGAAGTGTTTACGGCCGTGAATGGGGTTTACGGCCGTGAACGGTTTACGGCTGTGAACTGTCTCTCGAAGGGTGTACGGCCTTTGAAGGTTTGAAGTGTGTACGGCCGTGAACTGGTGTACGGTCAATGAAGATTTGCAGACTTGAAGGGTGTACGACCGTACAGTCAAGAACAAGGGTGTTGGAATCGATGAAAAACGTGTTCTAGATGCTCCAAATCAACTCCCAATGACGATTCTTGATGAATTTCGGAAGGATAAGGGTGTTTTAGGGGTGTACGGTCAAGAGTTTAGAGAGAGAAGGGGAGAGTGTTCGGCCAGAAAAGTGTAAATGAGGGGTAGGGTCTCGTATTTATAGGGGTTTTCGTGGTCGGTGGTGGGGTTCACCCAATGTTGGCCGTAAACGAGTGTACGACCGTACACTGGTTTACGGCCGTAAACTCACTTAGGCCGAAAACCGTTTGATTTTTCAAGGAGATTCGGGTTTTTCGCACGATTTTTGGTTCCGACTCGTATATAAATTTAATTATATAAAACTAGATGATTTTCTAAACCAAGAAGTTTGACGGGAACTTAATAAAATTCAAATTTTATTAATGGAAATCGATTAATGGAAACGGAAAAAGGTTCGGGTTGTCACATTCGATATCTCTATTGATGTCAAATGAAGTCATTGTCTGGGATCCATTTTCTTTACATCGAATGTTTATTTGATGTCACTATACACACATTTTTTTTATTTTGGTTCCCGCTATTTCTTTGGCACACATTTGCACAGAAATCCTCGAGGTCTTGGATAATACCAACTCAAAACTAGATTTCGTAAGTCTGGCTATGATTTTGTTCCTCATCCCAAAAACGAATAAGCCCTGCCTCGAAACGAAGGTCAAGTGACGGTTCTTATCCTATTGGGGAAAACGAAAAGTCTGATGGATGTGACGGTTTAGTTCATTCATGGTTTTCAAGGGAAAACTGATCATTACTTTTCAGACGTGGCAACTTTTCCGGAAACTGACCCACTTTCCAAGACTACACGTGGCAATTTTTTATTGTTGCTGATTCAAATTCAAAATTTATGTGCGCTATAAAAAGATTGTGGGGTCAAAATTAAAAGACTTTACACAATCTGGTGTAATTTTCCCCAAATATTTTCTTCACGATAATCATCTCTTCTTCAAAACCCTAACAATGGCGGCACCAACTGGACGTTGATCCATCCAACACAACTAAAGAAGCAACATCTCAACCATTGTTAAAGATTCATAGTTCAAACTACCGGGTTCAACTTGATGTTTCGAAATACCCATAATCACTACAAATGTTGATTGTTGCTCTCAATCACTCTGTTCTATCAACAGTAATGTCTTCTTTATTCTCTATACCAATGACTTGGTTATCTTTGACTGGTTCGACTGATTTCTAAGAAGCAATTTGCATAGATTATGAAGCTTCCATTTATAGGTCCATTTTATGAAGTTTCAGTTGAACAGGTGGTATCTATGTTCAATGAAAGGGGTCATTAACCACCACTTACATGCCATAGTCACTTTCGCAACACTGCTTTGCCATGCATTTTGAATTTCTTATTTGGGATTTTCCTTCTTTGTCTAACTGGTAGAAGTTCAGGGTTGACAACGCGAAGTTGGAGGTATATGCTTTGATCACAGGGTTGTATTATGATCTCAATGTCGACTATGCTACTCAATTATAAGAAGAATTTGGTAATGGCATTAATCATACCAGTGTTGTGAATGGAGTCTCGTGTGCAAGGTATTGGAGTTTGATTCTGAGCGAAGTTTACGAGAAAGAGGGTATTTTGGTCCCATCTGATGATGCAAAGGCGGAGTTCTCAATATATCAGGTCCCTAAGGTTGTTAATGATGATACTGCTTTGTTTCCTCATATGGCTCGAATTCCTGATGCCATGTTAAGAAAAGTAGATCCTGTTAATCCTATTCTCGTACAATACTTGACAACCATCAATCCAGATGTTCAAATGGGGGTTCTGTTGCCTAAAGGAGTTGAAGGCACTTCGAGGGTTGGAAAAGCTTCTAAGAAAACAAAGAAGCATGAATCACAAATCGAGAAGGAGGTTACGAAACCAGTTCAAGAACTTGCTACAAAGGATGTTCAAAAGGAAGTTGTTCCTTCGAAAATAGGTGTTCTGAAACGAACCAAGAAGCCAACACATCGACCTCGTCATTCTCCAGAACGACCAATCATTGAAGAAGTTCCTGTTGAGCCTTTCTCTTCACCAAAGGAGGGTTCTATTTTGAAGATCAGGAAAATTCGCAAACCTCAGCTTAATCGAAGGGGTGTGAAAATTCGTGATGTTCCAGCTCCAGTTTCACCAGCTTTAAAGAAACGAAAATCACATGAAGTGGTGAAAAAGATACAAAAGAAAAAGAAGCAGCTGGAAGACCCTCTTGATGAGGTAGTTGTCGAAACTGATTTCGAGAGTGGGAGTGACAAATCTCCTATTCATCACGAAGTGCATGGATTTGGCTTTTCATCACCACAAAGGGACTTTCCAGTTAAGTCGAATTTCAAGGAGACTGGAAGTCTTGGTGGCTCAGTGAAAGTATCTAATATGGATACAACCACTAATTTGGGTGATCACACAACTAATACCATCCCTGAGAAGACCATGGTTATACCACCAGAGGTCTCGATGAATAAATCCGTTACAGAGGAGGTTCGAACCTCAGGTATCATTGTGAACATATATAATATGGGCACAAATGTCAACAAGGGTGAAGGGGTGACGAATTCCGAAGCTAAAGGTACCACTTCTGTTGCAACTTTATCGATTCCGATTTCACTCATTTTATCCTCTACCATCGAAAATACACTCATAGATACTTCAACTTCCTTACCACCATTTCATTCACCTATTCCATCTACATTACCTGCTTCTACCATTTCACTTACTTTCTCAAATCTCCTGAATCAACCCATTACTTCACTTTTATCTTCTCAATCAACCGAATGCAAAAATTCAGTTCTAGAAGAAGATCAAGATGATGATGATGATGATGTGATGGTTTCGTTTGCTAAAATTCAGTTCGACCCAGAAGAAGATAATATTCCAGATGACATGCTTATGTCTGGGAAACAATTTAAGATTTTGAACAAAAAGTTGAATTTGTTGTTGCAAATTCAAGCAGACACATGGGGTCAACATCTAGTGTCAGGAATTGAAGTGGATATGTTGCTTAAGTCACAAGAGCATCGATTGAAAGTGGCTATGGAAAATATTGAAAGGCAACATGAAGATCACTTAAAACTTCATGTTGACAATTTTCAACATGAGGTCACCAAGCTTCGTTATGTAGCCAAAGAATGCCATCTTCTTTTTATCAAAGAAGTGCAGAAGGTGTATGAGTCTGTCAATATCAAAGTGGCAGAGCTCAAGTCTAAAATGACGAAGGAGGTTGTAAAGCTTGAAGAGAACTATTCTAGTATTCATGGCAAAGTAGATGTTATTGCCAAAGCAATAAAGAAGCTTGTGGAATATAACACTTCTTTTTCTACCAAGATTGATGCGAAGACCGAATCTGATTCAAAAGTGTTTCTCAAGCTTGATGAATTTTTGGGTAGCTTGAAGGAGTCCATGAAAAAGCTTGATCTTTCTCAACAATCCACTGTTTATATGGAGTCAATTTCGAAGATGATTTCATCCCTCGAAAAGAAACTAAAAACACACATTGCTCCTCTTTTTCAACTTGTGTCTCTTATGCCAACGAATGCCCCACCTGTCAAACAAGTGGTGCAAGGGGGAGATAAGGGTGTTGGCGCTTCGAAGGATTCAGATCCAGGAAAGGTTGTGGGGAAGGTGATGTAGACGCAAATTCCAACATCACTTCCTGTTTCATTAACAACTACTTCGACTACAACAACTTTGAGACCACTGACTAAAGGCTTTGTCATCGGACAAAGTACGGGGGGATCGAGTTCGAGTTCGAAGCTACCACCTTCAAAAGAAGAAAAAGAAAATAAAGGGAAGGGTATTGAGATCAATCCTTTAGAAGAAGAAAAGAAGAAAGCTTTGGAGAAGGAGATTGAGAAGCAGAGACAAATAAAAAGTATAATGCGACAAAGACAAAGCGATCCACCAGGCTTAGAGAAAGATGATCCATGTAAGTAGTACTGTTATGAGACAATAGAACAAATCATCTTTCTAGAATTATGAATGATTTTGAGAAGATTCCAAAGAAGAGCTATGAAATCGAAAATACTGATTTTAATCAGTTGGATTTTTCGATTAACCACATGATGTTCATCTCTGCTCAATGTCAATTGGTTGATAAGTTTGAAGATAAAGATGAGTTCAAGAGATTGAAGTTGAGGTTTCATGTTGTTCTAGGTAAAAAGGAAGAGGAAGTATGGTCTTTGGTCAAGATTGTCAAGATGTTGAATATTTCCAAAGATACTATGTTCGAGGGCTTGTTACAAAACTTTCGATACCATGTGGTTAGAGCAAACAATGTTGCTTGTGACTTCTCAGTGGCAGACCTTCCTATTATAATCTCAATGGTCTCATAAATGTGGCAAAAATATTAAGCTCTGTCGATGTGTCAAAACTACAAGTGAACAACAAAGAAGATTTCTTGATAGGTTTTGCTCATATCAATCTGTTCATACATAATTACTATGATTGTCTAGCTTTGACGGATGTTGAACTTGCTTTGGCAATGAATAGAACAGTGCCAGTACCTTAATCGATGCTGAAAGGTCAAGGTAGTCTCAAGAATTTTGAGGATGGGGAGATTGTTCTTAAACCTTTGGGTGTAGTTTTTGTTGGAAAGAACAAGCAAAACAAGGTGACAAAGTTTTTATTTCAAGTTTGTGATGTGGAGAGGTACACGAACTCTCAGTATACGAATCTACTTGTTCGTCTTAATAATTGCAAGAAGAATACAACAGGAGATAAGGTTGAGATTCGAAAGACGATCATTTGGTACACGGAGGTTCGCAGAGTACTTCATCAGGCCACGAAGATGTTAACGACATAGATTCGACACTTCTCACAAACGGGGAGATTGTAGAGTTCAAAGTTTGTTGTGAGGTGTTGAAGTGCAGTTAGGCCTGATTAGATTCGAAGTCAATGTTTTGTATTTCGAATATATGTATTACATAAGGCATCGTTTCGAGTTCGAAGCTATGATGTCTAGTCCTTATGTTTTTTTGTACATGTATGTATGACCCTATAAATAGGGGAAGGTATAAGGGTGAGGGTAACTTTTGTATTCTTGTGAGAACGAGAGCACTTTGCTCTTTCAGAACTCTTGTACTTATTCAGAAGTAATCAAAGAGCCTAACAAATTATATTTACATCCTTGTTCTTAATTCACTATGTACTCTGATTTTGTTCTTAACACTCGATTCATACGAACGACAACCTCTCATATAATTTGGTTGATTTATACTTGACTAATTTTTGACCAAAAAATCTCCAATTTGGGTTTTCTAGGGTTCATGTGGGTTTTCATCTAAATCATCCAAAACCACTAATGGAATGATTGGTTTGAGCTTAGAACCATGGAAACCAAGGGAAGTTAGAAAACCAAACCCTAATCATTCAATCACATAGAAATCGACATTAGGGTTAACCCTCTCCATAAATTCAAAATTCTAGGTTGAATAGAAGACAAATTATACCTTGCAGGTCTTGATTCATTCTCTCATTTGCTTGATTGCCTAACCCTTCATTTGAATCGGTCTTTACATGGAAAGGAGAAGGAAAATCGTCATTAGAAGCCTCTAGGATGAAGAAAACAATTTGTAATAAAAATGAGAAGAATATTCATCTTATTTCCTATATTTTCACACTTAGTCCTTCTAATTCTTGCATTTTGTCGATTTTTACCATTACCCCATTTGTTTTAACATTTGACTAAAAGATTCACATAACAAGTCCTCCTCCATCCATTATATAACTTTGGTAGTCCTTTCCACTAACTTAGTCAACCGTTTGGTCAACACACTTTGCCAATTTGTCACTTTTGGCCTTTTAATTTTAAAATATTATTATTTTCACTTCCAGCTTTCCAAACTTCATACCACTAATGATATGATTAATCCTTGATGATTAATTTATATAAATCGTCTTTCATTTATTACTTTATTAATTTAAGAACATAGTTTTAAATTTTAGGATGTCACATAAACGCTGAATTTTCTTATAATAAAGGAACAAAGCAACAATCATCACACATGTCAGCATATCCAACCTACACTGTGCACATGTGGCTCGCCACCTATACACATGACCGGCTTAACACGTAAAAAGGAAAAAAAATTGCAAGTTTGCAACATAAACGAACCAAAATTCCATCAGACAACATTCTCAGTCAAACTTAAGGTTTTTATGACATTATTCTTATATATATATATATATATATATATATATATATATATATATATATATATATATATAAAAGATCATCTACCTTACTAGCTAACACACCTCGTCCCTCAAAGAGAAGTCATGGTTTCGACTATTACCTTCAACGCCTCTTCCTTTTTTATTTTAAAACCAATCTTGGAAGCTCTTATTTGCACGACTTGGTGGACTTTTTGGAACTTCATAAATAAGTGTGGTTTTGACTACACGAGGCCTAGACAAGATAGATTTGTTGTCGATATTGTTGTTTTTTCTTTTAATTTCATAGTGCACTGAAAATATAAATTCTTTATTCCTTGGAATTTATGACTTCAAAATCTCATATTAAACATTATGATGTAATTATTCCGTTACAGCTTTAGCTTCTTGCTAAGGCCTTTTTATTTTTATAAAATTCAATAGTTCAAAAAAATACATCAACTGAAAGAGAAATATCAAGGCTAAATAAAAAAGATATTAGAATAAACCGAAGCGTTATCATAATTGTTACTGACCGACTAAAAACCATATTAAAAAAAAAAAAAAAGTTCAACAGAATAATACCGTATAAAGGCTTCTGTTGTATTAACCCATAGTAAAATTATTGAAAGCAAAATAAGGGGTTCTTAAAAGAGGAAGATAGGGTTCATGGTTTCAAGCCCCTAATAATTAGAAGGTTTTTACATTTGGGTTTTATGAAAGCGTAGCTGGAATGCTTGACTCTTTAAAATCAGAAACACGTGTCCCCACGCATGTGCGTCTCCACGTCGGGCCTGTAAATAATGCTAGTAATTTACGCTTTACTATTTGCACGCCAACTTATCGTTGTCAGAGACGCACGTGTTATTTGACTAGACTTCCACCTAAATGTAACTGTAAGTTACCGTAATACAAATTTTTTTAAATGGTTAGTTGTTAGATGTTAATTATCAATTTAGTAAATTTGTTTATGATTGGGTTTGAATTCAAGACCTTCTCTTTAAGAGATTTTCATCTCTACCAAATGGGTTAGTCCTACATTCACCACTGTAATACAATTACAACAAAATTTTTACTTGAAGTTCAAGTTTTATTATGGGAAAATAATCTAAAATGATAATTAATAACGTAAAATTTATTTATTTGGTTATAGAAGTTTTAATTGCATTCAATCAACAAACTTTATTTTTTTATTTTTTATTATATCATTGATACCGGTGATAACCTGTTGTCAACCATGTGAAATCCACGTAATCAATAGTATAATAGAACCACAAAAAAAAATTGTTGGTCAATTGGATATAATTATATAAATTTAGTGACCTCAAAAACAAATAAATGTTATTAGACACTGTAATGCCCGTGTTTCTAGGCTATGCATTAATATTGATGTGATAGTCTAGGTTAACCTTTGTAACTCATTTTGAAGAAATGAAAAGGAATTACGTGAATATTATGTGTTTTATGTGTTTTATGCTTAATTACTAAGATTTAATTAATTAAGAATAAAAATGAGCGTCGAAAATAAATATTAGATAAGCTGATATCTATTAAGAAAGTTGTAGTGGTCGTGACAAGGATTACAGATATATAAAGAATACCAAAATCCGAGTTATAACGAAGAAGTTATGACCTGTCGAAGTTTCGCGACAAAACCGGCACGGTGCCGAATGTCGTAAAAAGTGAGTTTTTGATAAACTACTTTTTAGCCTTAGTGATCTAAACGAAAGTCGTAGTGTTCGTTAAACCGAGAGTATGTATAAAAAGAACGTCCAAATCTGACTTCGTATGAGGAAGTTATGATTTTTCTAAGTTCCAACTTAGCAGTAGACAGCTAAAAACTCGAATTTTAGATCGAGTGATTTTTAACCGACACAACCTAAACGAGAATCGAAGGTATCATCAATAGTAGTACAACGGTAAAAAGACAGACAAAAACGGACGTCGGATGAAGAAGTTATGAATATTTAACAGATTTCCTGTCCCGGTCTGTTAAAAATAATAATATAAAAATTAAAGTCAAAATTAGCCGACGAAGTCTAAACGAAAGTTGTAGAGCGTAATTTTACCTAACCGTGCATATAAAGAACGTCAAAAACGGAGCTCGTATGCGAAAGTTATGGATTTTAGAAGTTTTTGCACAAAAATCGAGAAAAAATGTCAAATCCGAGAAATTTCGCATAGGTGGACTTCGGCCACGTCACCTTCGCTGCATGCGTGCCACGTGTCCGAAATCTGCTGAGTCATCCGAAGCTGTGGCGCATCCAAGGAGTGACGTGTGTGCGGCCTAGTCCGAGCCTCGCACCACCTGCCACGTGTCCGACCTTCGCACCAGCTGTCTCCCTTCCCTCTTGCTTCGGGTCTGAACCTCGGACCTACACTTCGGTCCAATCAGAGGTCAGCAGCCCACCCTCGCACGTGCGACCCATGTGACCTCTCTTCGGATCATCTGCCTCCTGGAAGCCTCTCAACCCTTGGATCAGGAGCCTCGCGGTGATACTTTGAAAAATTGTCATTTTTAACCCCCCTTTCAATATTTCTTTCATTCCAACTTCCCCAAAGCCCCGGTATTATACCAAACACCCGAAATACGCCCCGAAGTGCCCGAGAAGCCCGAGAAATTTATCTTTTCGGTTTTGAAGCCCAACCCTCGCAGAGCCCGGTTTCTCAATAAAATTCCCGGTTTTATTAGAAACGATCGTTTTAGGGAACGAAGGGCTGCCCGATTATCATCAAATCATGTGAGTGTGTAGTCACTTTCATCTTACACCTAGATATGAAGTATTTTGTATAAAATACGTGTTATGTGTAATTATATTAAGTGTTTATTTGAGGTGACTGTTGAATAGATGTTTTATACAAGTTTTAAACTGTATATGTATTTTATCTACAAATATGTTCGGTAGAACATGGGTAGACAAAATAGTCGATGTGTGTTAAAATGGTGAGAGGCCTCGATGATGATGATGATGTTGTTGTTGTTGTAGTCGTCTAGCGGAGTATAGATGACGACCACGGACCTTTCTATACAGTCCAGTGGAACACTAGCAGGTTCGCAACTTGTAGGTGTTGATGAACTAAATGTTCATTGGCGTACTACATCCCCCTCATGGTTGCCTTTAGGACATGTATGGTTGAGGAGTCCCCTTAGCAGTAGTGTCCATCCCGATGATATTCCTTAGGCTAGGTCCCTTGTGATAGGTGTTTAGGGACGTAAAGTGAGGATAACGGGAATGGGTAATCAGGGTTATTGTTGATTGGTGAGCTTAATAAGTTTATTATTATTATGGGTTGAAAACCCTATATGCTCACCAGGCTCCCAAGCCTGACCCACTCAGCTTTTTATCATTACAGGTAGTGGACCCCGAGCATAGTCCGAGGATGATGAGAGATTTTTGGATTATAGGCCAGTAGTTGTAAATAACTGTTGTAAGGCTTATAATGTCTTGTTTATGCTTTTGATCTGTATCGGAACATGACATCCCGAGGTTTTGATATGAAATTAAATTATATATTTCTTAAGCGAACTAAGAAATTTGTAGGATTTCTAGACTTAAACTTAGAATGCTAAGTTATGATTGTGAGATGAGTGTCTACCATAATTTAGACACAAGCACTAGTTTATTTTAGGAAAGGTGCCTAAAATGCTTTTATGTGCTAAATGCTATATGTTTGCCATATATGCCATTATTTGTTCGGATCTATGGTCTGTTGCCGACCGGATCTGGAAACCTTATGTGTGTAGGATTCTAAGCGTATGATTACGAGATTAGAACTAACATGTAAATGTTTCGGAGTGATAAGGGAATTGGAATATCTATCAAGGATAAAGACCTAAATTCGCCTTATTCAGTATATAGATTATAATGGCAAGAACTCGAAGTGGAGCGGGAAATGCAAACAGAATCCCAAGTGGTGGAACATGTTCCTATAGTAGGAGCTGCACCAGAACACATCACCATGGCTAGAGTACGAACTATGATTCAGACCATGATGCCTGAACAAAGGGAGGAATTGAGGCAAATGTTGCTGAACAACAGGGATGAACCTTCAGTTCCTGTTGAACAACGTGAATTAAATGACGATCGATCTGAAGAAGGAAACAACAGCAGATCTGTTGGTCATAGCGAACCGCTTGTGGTTGGGAGAAATAATCACGAGGATAGAGTGGAGAGAAATGGGTGCAAGTATAAGGACTTTATGACTTGCAAGCCATCGACCTTCACTGGAAAAGAAGATCCTGTCGGAGTAATGGATTGGATCTCGGAAATGGAATTGGCTTTCATGACTTGTGGTTGCCAAGGCAAGTTACAAACCACATTTGCAGTGCGTCAGTTCAAGGGTAGTGCTGCTCGTTGGTGGAACACTCTGGGGAAAACCATAAGCCCTAATGAGCCACTGCAACTGACTTGGGCAGAGTTCTTGGTGCACTTCAAGCGCAAGTACTGCTCGGCTCAAAATGTGTTTGAGCTAGAAAACCAATTTCTGACGTTGAAGAAGGGGAGTATGACCGTTGATGAATATACGAATAACTTCACAGACAAAATGGAGTTTGCTTTGCGTATTGTCCCAGATGAGCTGGCAAAAATAGACAGGTACGCAAAGGGACTTCCATGAGAGTATGCGGTACCAGTAGGCCAGGCACTTACTTTGGAGGCAGCTATCTGGGCTGCCAAGTTTGTTGAAGATATGATTAAGGGGAGAGCCGCCAACAAGGTTGAAGTTGGCGAAAAGAGAAAGTTTGAAGGAACTTCAGGTTCCAATAAAAAGAACAAGTTCTCGAAGACTGGTTCGAGAAAATTTGGAGGAGGAGCCGAAGCCAAGTGGTGTGACAAGTGCAAGAAGAAACATGCTGGGAAATGCAACGTGGAACTCACTTGTTACAAATGTGGAAAGCCAGGGCATTATTCCAATGAATGCACCTTCAATAAGAACGTCTGTTTTGGGTGTCATGAAGAAGGGCATATTTTGAGGGATTGCCCGAAGAAGAAGGATGCAGCAAAGCCCAATCTTCCACCAAAGCCGAAGACGAGAGCCTTTCAGATGACACTCGAAGCTACGAAAGAAGAAGTCGATGTCGCTTCAGGTACCTTTCTCGTAAACGAATTGCCTGCCCAAATTTTGTTTGATTCTGGAGCCAATTACTCCTTTATTTCGCATGAATTTGGTAGAAAACTAGCTTTGCCTGTAGCTAGACTAGTTAATGCTTTATTAGTCGAGATTGCTAGTGGCAAGTTTGTACCTGTTAGCCATCGTATGAAAAACATCCTCACTGACTTGAATGGGAATAAGTTCCACGAGGAATTATTACATATCGAGTTAAATGGTTTCGACATAGTTTTTGGAATGGATTGGCTTAGCGCCAATGATGCAGAAATATTGTGTAGGAAGAAGATAGTAAAAGTAAACCCGCCAGGGAAAGAGTCGTTTATGGTGTATGGAAACAAAAGCAGAGTAAACTCTGGAATCATTTCCCTAATGAAAGCCAGAAAGTGTTTGGCCAAGGGATGTACATCATATCTAGCGTTCGTGATCGATGCTAAGAAGGAAAAGAAGGAGGTGCAGAATATACTGGTGGTGTGTGACTATCCGGAAGTCTTTCCTGAAGATCTTCCCGGATTGCCTCCTGATCGACAAGTAGAATTTTGTATCGACTTGTTACCAGGAACGACGCCGATAGCAAAAGCACCGTATCGATTAGCAGTAACAGAGATGAAAGAACTTATGACACAACTTCAGCAGTTATTGGACAAAGGTTTTATTCGACCTAGTTCATCACCCTGGGGAGCCCCGGTGTTATTTGTAAAGAAGAAAGACGGGAGCATGAGAATGTGCATCGATTACAGAGAGCTGAATAAAGCAACAATAAAGAACAAGTACCCGTTGCCGAGGATCGATGGCCTGTTCGATCAGTTGCAAGGTTCGAGCTATTTTTCGAAGATCGATCTTAGGTAAGGATACCATCAACTAAAGGTGAGAGAGCAGGATATCGAAAAGACTGCGTTCAGAACAAGATATGGACACTATGAATTTTTGGTTATGTCGATCGGACTAACCAATGCCCTAGCAGCTTTCATGGATTTAATGAACAGGGTTTGTAAACCATACCTTGATAAATCTGTGATAATATTCATAGATGATATCTTGATTTATTCAAAAAGCAAGCAGGAGCATGACAAGCATCTGCGTGAAGTGCTAAAAGTTCTGAAAAAGGAGAAGTTGTATGCAAAGTTCTCGAAATGTGAATTTTGGATTCAAGAAGTCCAATTTTTAGGTCATGTGGTTAACCAAGAAGGAATAATGGTTGACCCAGCAAAGATTGAAGTTGTGATGAAGTGGGAACAACCAAAAAGTCCTACGGAGATTTGAAGCTTTTTAGGATTAGCTGGATATTATCGCTGATTTATCCAAGGCTTTTCTTCGATCGCGACTCCATTAACAGCTTTGACCCACAAAGGAGCTACTTATACTTGGAATGAGAAGCATAAGGAAGCCTTTGAGAAGTTAAAGAAGAGATTGTGTGAAGCACCGATTCTTTCGTTACCTGAAGGAGTTGATGACTTCGCAGTTTATAGTGATGCCTCTGGAGTTGGGTTAGGTTGTGTTCTGACCCGAAGGGATAAAGTGATAGTGTATGCATCGAGGCAATTGAAAGAGCATGAAAAGAACTACCCCACTCATGATCTGGAGTTGGCAGCGGTAGTATTCGCCTTAAAGATTTGGAGGCACTATCTTTATGGTCCTAAATGCAAACTTTTCACTGATAATAAGAGTCTTCAATATCTCTTTAATCAGAAGGAATTGAACATGAGGCAACGGCGCTGGCTAGAATTACTCAAGGACTACTACTGTGAGATACTTTACCACCCTGGTAAAGCAAATGTTGTTGCTGATGCTCTCAGTCGGAAGGTAAACCTTGAAAAGAAAAGGTCAAGAGCGTTGAGAATTGAAGTTATATCGACAATTGTGGAAAGTATAAAGAAAGCTCAGGAGGAAGGTTTAGATAAAAATGACCAAAAGGAAGAACGTTTGGGCAAAACGTTAGTGTTTGATACAAACGGTCAAGGACTGAAGGTATTCAAAGATAGGATTTGGGTACCTAAGACGGGAGGAGTAAGAGATCTTCTGATGGAAGAACCTCACAAGACCATGTACTCGATTCATCCCGGCAGTACAAAAATGTATAGGGACCTAAAACCCTATTAGTGGTGGCCGACGATGAAGCTCGATGTTGCTAAGTATGTGGCCGAGTGTGTAACTTGTGCTAGGGTTAAGGTACAACATCAGAAACCGTATGAGAGTTTAGAACCTTTACCTGTACCCATGGGTAAATGGGAAGACATCACCATGGATTTTGTGACTAAACTGCCCAGAACAAGGAACGGTCACGACATGATTTGGGTGGTCGTTGATCGATTCACTAAGAGTGCGCATTTCATAGCCGCCAACGAGAAATGGTCTATGGATAAACTTGCGAATTCTTACGTGAAGGAAATTGTAAGGCTTCACGGTGTTCCGTTAACGATTGTATCCGATCGTGACAGCCGTTTTACCTCAAGGTTTTGGAGAAGTCTACAACAGGAATTAGGTACCAAGTTGTGTTTGAGTATAGCTTACCATCCGTAAACCGATGGTCAGAGCGAATGAACAGTTCAAACATTGGAGGATATGCTGAGAGCATGTACCAAAGAATTCCAAGGTAACTGGGATGAACACTTACCTCTAGTAGAATTTTCCTATAATAATAGTTTCAACTCGAGCCTCAAGATGGCACCTTATCACGCTTTGTATAGGGAAAAGTTTCGAACGCCGTCATGTTGGCTGGAAGCTGGGGAAAAGCAGTTTATGGGACCTGAAATAGTCCATCAGACTGCTAAAAAGTTGAAAGTGATTAGAGAAAGGATGTTAGCAGCTCAAGATCGACAAAAGAGTTATGTTGACAAGAAAAGACAACCAATATCATTCAAAGTTGGAGATTCGGTTTTACTTAAAGTCTCGCCGTGGAAGGGACTTATAAGATTTGGTAAAAGGGGAAAATTGAGTCCAAGGTTTATTGGACCGTTTAAAGTTCTTCAGAGGATCGGGAATCAAGCTTACAAGCTAGAATTACCGGAAGAACTGGAGGGTATTCATAATTCTTTTCATGTGTGTTATTTGAGAAAGTTCACGGGAGATGTGCCCGACATAATTCCCATTTCTGAATTAAGGTTGGATGAAAATAAGAGGTTGATTGAAGAACCTGAGGCAATCGTTGACCGTAAGACTAAGAAGTTGCGACGCAAGACGGTCGATTTAGTACTTGTGCGTTGGAAACATACGAATGGGCCAAATCTCACCTGGGAAACGGAGAGTGACATGATGAGTCGCTACCCGCAGTTGTTTGTTGATGTGTGATTCCGGGGACAGAATCATCCTAAGGGGGAGAGAATTGTAATGCCCGTGTTTCAAGGCTTGGCATTAATATTGATGTGATAGTCTAGATTGGTCATGACAAGGATTACGGATATATAAAGAATACCAAAATCCGAGTTATAACGAAGAAGTTATGACCTGTCGAAGTTTCGCGACAAAATTGGCACGGTGCCGAATGTCGTAAAAAGTGAGTTTTTGATAAACTACTTTTTAGCCTTAGTGATCTAAACGAAAGTCGTAGTGTTCGTTAAACCGAGAGTATGTATAAAAAGAACGTCCAAATCTGACTTCATATGAGGAAGTTATGATTTTTCTAAGTTCCAGCTTAGCAGTAGACAGCTAAAAACTCAAATTTTAGATCGAGTGATTTTTAGCCGACACAACCTCAACGAGAATCGAAGGTCTCATGAATAGTAGTACAACGGTAAAAAGACAGACGAAAACGAACGTCGGATGAAGAAGTTATGAATTTTTAACGGATTTCCTGTCCCGGTCTGTTAAAAATAATAATATAAAAATTAAATTCAAAATTAGCCGACGAAGTCTAAACGAAAGTTGTAGAGCGTAATTTTACCTACGCGTGCGTATAAAGAACATCAAAAACGGAGCTCGTATGCGAAAGTTATGGATTTTAGAAGTTTTTGCACAAATATCGAGAAAAAATGTCAAATCCGAGAAATTTCCCATATGTGGACTTCGGCCACGTCACCTTCGCTGCATGCGTGCCACGTGTCCGAAATCTGCTGAGTCATACGAAGCTGTGGCGCATCCGAGGAGTGACGCGTGTGCAGCCTAGTCCGAGCCTCGCACCACCTGCCGTGTGTCCGACCTTCGCACCAGCTGTCTCCCTTCCCTCTTGCTTCGGGTCTGAACCTCGGACCTACACTTCGGTCCAATCAGAGGTCAGCAGCCCACCCCTCGCACGTGCGACCCATGTGACCTCTCTTCGGATCTGCTGCCACTTGGAAGCCTCTCAACTGTTGGATCAGGAGCCTCGCCCCTATAAATAGAAGGGTACGAGACCTCCCAGTGATACTTTGAAAAATTGTCATTTTTAACCCCTCTTTCAATATTTCTTTCATTCCAACTTCCCCCAAAGCCCCGGTATTATACCAAACACCCGAAATACGCCCCGAAGTGCCCGAGAAGACCGAGAAATTTATCTTTTCGGTTTTGAAGTCAAACCCTCGCAGAGCCCGGTTTCTCAATAAAACTCTCGGTTTTATTAGAAACGATCGTTTTAGGAAACGAAGTGCTGCCCGATTATCATCAAATCATGTGAGTGTGTAGTCACTTTCATCTTACACCTAGATATGAAGTATTTTGTATAAAATACGTGCTATGTGTAATTATATTAAGTGTTTATTTGAGGTGACTGTTGAATAGATGTTTTATACAAGTTTTAAACTGTATATGTATTTTATCTACAAATATGTTGGGTAGAACATGGGTAGACAAAATAGTTGATGTGTGTTAAAATGGTGAGAGGCCTCGATGTTGTTGTTGTTGTTGTTGTTGTAGTCGTCTAGCGGAGTATAGATGACGACCACAGACCTTTCTATACAGTCCAGTGGAACACTAGCAGGTTCGCAACTTGTAGGTGTTGATGAACTAAATCTTCATTGGCGTACTCCATCCCCCTCATGGTTGCCTTTAGGACATGTATGGCTGAGGAGTTCCATTAGCAGTAGTGTCCATCCCGATGATATTCCTTAGGCTAGGTCCCTTGTGATAGGTGTTTAGGGACGTCAAGTGAGGATAACGGGAATGGGTAATCAGGGTTATAGTTGACTGGTGAACTTAATAAGTTTATTATTATTGTGGGTTGAAAACCCTATATGCTCACCAGGCTCCCAAGCCTGAACCACTCAGGTTTTTATCATTACAGGTAGTGGACCCCGAGCATAGTCGGAGGATGATGACAAATTTTTGGATTATAGGCCAGTAGTTGTAAATAACTGTTGTAAGGCTTATAATGTCTTGTTTATGCTTTTGATCTGTATCGGAACATGACATCCCGAGGTTTTGATATGAAAATGAAATTATATATTTCTTAAAGAAAGGTTTTGATAAACTTTTATCATGTTTTGTTTTGGGGACCAATTCTGCAACATCTTTTAAAAGGATTTATCTGACTTTATTTTAAAAAGCATAAATTAAATCGGTCTTTTCTGGCCGAGAAATTAGGGGATGTCACAGACACTAACACGTGTAGAAAGATCCCTCCACATCATATATCCATATCAAAGCGATAATTGGGTCCTTGTCGTCTCTGAACTCTGAAGGCTTCGTATTACTAAACTTACAGTACTGTATCGTCTTGCCTCTCTGAAGTCCTTCAACTGTGACGACGTCAGGGGATGCGGCATCGACAACCAGTATGATGGCGTCATAACGCCCGTCAAATTCATCAATCAACATGGTATTAACCAACCCAAACAACTTCAGAATCACCTGCATAATCGCCATGGCCAACTCGGCAGCAATGATCCCGCAGATTTCCTCATCACTCGGAACCGTCTTCTCAGTGCCGCTAGCACCTAATCCTGAACCTCTGATAGCCACCATACTAAGATATATATTGCGGAAAGGTCAAATATTAAGACACAGTGGTCAACACACGATGCCCTCACCTATTAGTACCTTAGTAGCCTCAAGGTTCCTTCTGACTCTCATACAGACCCTGTGCTTTCAGTAGTACAGGCTCATACTACCTTCCAAACCTATCCATAGTCGACCCAGAATTCACCTCAAGGTCCTAAGTCACTATACTAGACCACCCCTAGGTGTAGTGACACCCACATGCTCCTAAGAGCCACAACTAACTTCCTAGGCGCTCCTCTTAGGATTGTCCTCAATCACACTCCCACACTGCATGTTGCCTTGTGCATGCTAGTTATATATAATATATGATCAGATATATTGTCGAATAAATGACTCTGCCCTAAGCCCACAGCCAGATAAGGAACATGAAATAAGGGTAAGTCAATCATTATAAGGCCATGTAATCCTAACCGTATACAACTATACAACATACAATTTGTAATCACATAATCAAGTAGCACATAACAAGCAGATCCCTAGGCTATAAGGCATCACAGAAGGCACGCAATGCTATCATACAGTTTATGAAGGAATCCTTAGTATGTCCCTTAGCATGCATTTCTAACAATTCACATATAAGCAAATTCAAGTTCAACATATATAACAACCATGGGTATTTTGGAATCACTTTCCTGCTCGAGCTCCAGCTGACTATACACAACACATCTCCTTATAAAACCAAGGTTAAGTCAAAGTTCCACATTCACGATCCTAAGCCAACAATCAAACAAGAACATGACAAGAGATCAAGCCCATGTCTCTTACCCAACCGTTTTATTAAAAATTCTTTTTCAAAAATGTTTTGTGAAAATTCTCTAATCCGAGTTTGAGTTTGGATTCACACAAGTGTTCCTCCAAATCCCTAAAACCAGGACTCTGATACCAACTTGTCATGTACCATTTTCACAACAAAGTTTTCAATTTTAATAAAGGTAAAACATCACGTTCATAAAATCCAAGTTAAGAAAACCATTTGTTCCAAAATACATTTGTTTAAAATCAGACTAGTATGAACATCACAGAATCTCCATAGCTACTGATGAATGTGTACAGTCACGTCTTCGCCTCCCCCATGATCACTGTTGGTACCTGAAAAACATTTAATCCACAACTATAAGCCAAAGTTTAGTGAGTTCTCCCAAAATATCACACCACAATATACATACAATCCATGGACACTAGACCCACAACACGAAGACTGGATTGCTCCATGAGCCTATAGCTTATGATTGGATTGCCCCGGGCCTACAGTATAAGACTGGATTGCTCCCGATCCCACAACTTATTACTGGATTACCCTTGGGCCCAGAACATAAGACCGGATTGCTCCCAGGTTTGTTGGTCTACAACACAAAGCAGTACAGCCTGAACCCAACCACGTTACAATATGTCGACATATGAAACAAGCAAGCAATTAACAAAACACATAAGCACATGCAACAATCTACCCTAGTCTACGTGTCTGATAGCTCATTACCGCATACCAAGCCTCATACATTACACTACCCCCAAAAACTGGCAGATCACTATGGAATCCATTGCTATATGTAACCAGATGTGAGATAAACATTCGAACAAAAGATCCCACTCTAGAGCCACAACCAAACAAGGAATAGGAAAGAAAAGCTAGATCAAGAGTTCTCAGGCTATCCTACATGACTACATTCATCCCCTAGAGCACTCCACTAGACGATCACCATCCTACTGGTACTCTAACTAGTACACCATTACTCTTATATCCTAACATACAAGTATATACACTGCAATACATAGTATAATGAGCAAACTCACCTGAATCGAAGACCCAATAAGTAGAGGCACACGGCTACTCCCTTCTCTAATTGCTCCCGCAAACCGACTAGCGCCAAACCAAGGTAGAACCTCAATCAATGACCTAATTCATTCAAGTTTGAGCCAAAGTCAAATTGGTCAAAAGTCCAATGTTCAACTGTCAACAAAGTCAACGGTAAATAGGTCAACGACGCCGCACGACATGGCAAGCTCTTGGTCACTTCGTGGCCATCTAAGGAGAAAACGTTAATCCCCAGAGTACCATCACAACGTGGCAAGCTCTTGGTTACGTCATGAGATCTGGAAAAAATCCAACTTTTCCATTAAGTGCTTAATCCTTTTAGATCAAAGCTCAAAACTTCAAATCTACTCTTTCACACTTACTAAATGGATAAAGTTTCCAACTTTATCCATTAGAACTCCATACCATGGCTAGATCTAAAATCCTAAGTCCATTAAGTCCTTAATGAGGCTAAAACTTGATCATAAATATGAGATACACCAAACATGGTCCTTTTCTCATTCCATAGAAGCCTAGTGTCCTAGAAAAGCCATCATAAGCTTTGGAGCTCTTCAAACTCCAAGAGCATCCCCGGAAGGGACAAAAATCTTACAAAAAGGACTCAAACTTGTACCTAGAAGAATATAAGCCAAGATGAGAGCTTTATACTTATAATCACTTAGAAATCTAAAGTATATGGTGGATCCAAACTAGTTCCTTACTACCTTGCACCAAGATGATCTCCCTCTTTCTTCAAGCTCCACCAAAGACTAAGAACTAAGCTTCAAACCAAAGGGACAAGCTCTTAAAGCTTCAAGGAGGATAGGTTTTTGTTTGGAAGGGATGGAGGCTGAAAAGGATGCTTTAAAACTTGATTTTAGGGGCTTAAATATGGAGGAAACCCTAAAAGATCATGGGCTTGAGCTGCAGCTGGGGTCACGTCGTGACAATCATCCGGATATGCGATCATCGTATTATCATGTCGTGTGGTGATGCTCAATTCATCATTTCGTGACACCAGGTTTTTCCCAAAAGCCTTACCTTTGATCTTTCTTAACCATCTACTGATCTGTTTAGGAAAATGGATGTTACAAAAATCCATAATTCGCACCTCCCTGCGCGCATAGGTCTTGGAGTACCGTACACATATTTTTGTAAGCCCGTTCCACATCTTTGCTTATATACCCACTAAGAGTTTAGTTTATACACCTATTTGGAACACGTCCCCATAACCACTTTATTTGCAAATACTCATCTTGGAGCATCAATATCAAATTCACACATACTTCATTTTAGAAACAAAATATATCGTTTCAAACCTCTTATTGAGGAGAAGATAACCCACTAAAGATTAATAATATATACAATATGTATTTGTATTTAAATGTGTCCAAAGTTTAATAAAAATCTATAATTTTTATTAAATTCTTCAATAATTCCCCTCATGAATGGAAATCGATCTCTGCACATGAAGTTTCCATACGAAATTTCCAACAGTTGAATCCTACATAGGATAGGTAGGTGTTACCCTTTAAACCCTCCCTTGTGAACTATACTTAGTCTGATAGTTGCCAGTAGACACAATTTTCTTGAACTGAGTTGCCATTTATGTAGATGACGATGTAATTCACACAAGACTCTTCCTGACAAAGTCTTATCCTCATAGTCATGTTCGTTATGGTCATGAAACACTAACATGGTTCTGCGAGAGCTCTTAGGAATTGTGCCACCACAATTCCCTTCAAAGTGATCCTAATTCTTTCTCACATAGGTAATTCAAATAATCATTAAAAACCATATGCTTAGCCTAACTTGTCACTGATTGTAGGAATGAACTAGGAAGTTTATTAACTCCCTCCACAGTGATCTCCCTCACACATACAAATAGATTGTCGTTTTAAACCCAAATCTTGGGATCTCGAGTCTTTTGGGTAATGTTTCCTTTGTATGCATTTATCCATTCAAGGGCTTTAGTCTCATTCCTCTCAATAACTTACAAACTACATCTCTACTGAAGCCTTTTGTAAGCAGATATGCAATGTTATTGTTGACTTCACATAGTCAATCCAGATAACTCCCATAGAGATTAGTTGTCATATCATTTTATTTCTATGTATCATGTTCCTTGACTTCCCTTTATACATTGTGCTTTGAGCTCTACCAATTGCTGATTGTGATTACCTTGTATATAAATGGTTGTTACCGGCTTAGGCCATCCGAGAATGTCCTCCACAAACTAACGTAGCTACTCTGCCTCTTCACCATATATATCCAAGGCGATAAATTCATATTCCATCGTAGATCTATCTATAACCATTTGTTTGTATGATTTACAAGATATAGTCGCACCTCCAAGTGTAAACACTGTAGCATCCAATTTCGGGACGTTTCTAATTACGGAATAGCGGACCATAACTTGATTGAGTAAAGGTATTAGGCTTCAACGGAATAAACTTTAGACCTTATTGGATGTTGATAATCTTGGTTAAGTGATTTAATCCCTTGAATTGTGCTTTTGAGGCAAAGGGGTAAAATGGGAAAAGTGATATTCTATAATTTTGTATGTATTAATATATTAAATTATGTATGCTTTAAGCCAAATATAATTAGATATAATTGTGGGGTTTGTCAATACCTTCACATGCATATAAATATCACTGAAAACCGAGTTAGAACGAATAAGTTATGATTGTTTGAAGCTGAAGCTGGAAAATCGAAAAATCAGGAAATTATCTAAGGAGCGTGAGGCGCCCTTTAAGAGCGTGGGAGACCCCAGCCTAGTGGGCTGCACATTTTTTATGGTTTTGGTGGGTATTTAAAGACCATTAACCATAATGACTTTTTCATTTTCAGCCTCCGCCTCCTCTAGAACACCTTTAATGAAACCCTAGCATCCATTAAAGTGTTTGGAACTCACCCTCTCTCCTAAATTTAATTTGGTGCACTCTTAATGACCGTTTGGTGCTCTCTTTGGTGTTATTGAACTCTATAAGGAAGAGGAACAAGAATGATTGGTCTTTGAAGTTATGCATTTGAAGTATCCAGACTCCATTCACCTTTTGGACCTTTGTAAGTCATAAAACTCCAAGCTTTATTGTGTTTTATCTTTAGATCTATGAATACATTGAGTTTTGGTCCATTTTAATGAATTTTCTCCCTTGGTGGCTTTTTACATAGATTTTGAAGGGCTCTTGAACTTTTGATTGATGTTTGGGATGATATATGGTCATTTGGTGGAGTAGAGAGTGCATGCAATAACTCTCTTTACTCCATACATAAACAAAGATGAGTTTTTGGTCATTTCTCAACTTAGGGTTTTAGATCTTCGAAGTTTATGGCCTTATAATGGATAAAGTTGGAAGCTTTATCCATTTAGACATCATGTTGATTCAGATTTGAAAGTGGAAGAGTTGTACTTATTAGATTGAGACAAGAAAGATGCATTCTTGGACTTTATGAGACTTAAAGTTTAGATCTTGCTTGATTGGAGTGTCTTAATGGGTAAATTTGGAAACATTATCCATTATGACATTGTTAAGGATCAGATCTAGGAATTTAAAGGATTGACTTAATGCATCAAGCCATTTTACCCTTTGGATTAAGTCGAGGCACAGAACACCCTTCCTTAAGGCGACACACTTTTAGGGTTTTTTTGTTGCACGTTTGTTTTAAAGTGCGAAAGGTCGACTGTTTTGTCCCGTAATAGGCGTGTACCCTTAGTAGGGTGTGGGGCGCCTGTTGACCAGAGGTTAAATTTTGTTGAATTTTGACTAAGTTTGACTTTAGGTCAAACTTTAGGGCTAGGTTCACAGACTAAGGTTTAACGTTTCATTACATGTTTAGGTGGTCGTTGAGCCAGCCTTTACATTTCCTGCGAGCTTTGGAGTTTGTTTTCCTGACTATGAGATGAGTTTTCTCACTATAATGTAGGACACTATTTGTCGTTATGTGTTTGTTGACTTTGCGATTCATGATGGTATGTTTGCAGAAAAGATCACGATTTGTCCAGTTGCATTTGCAGGGGTGATTGTAAGACTATGGTTTGGCCCATAGCATTCACTTGGGTTAAAATAGACCTGTTGGCTGAAATAGGTCATTACAAGGGTGATTGTACGACTATGGTTTGGCCCATAGAATTTACTAGGGTTGAAATAGACTCTTTGGATTGAAATAGGCCGTCTCACGGGTGATTGTAAGACTATGATTTTTCCCGTAGCATTCACATGGCTTGAAACAGGCTTGTTGGCTAAAATAGGCTATTGCAGATATGTATGTGATTATATTTTGTATGTGGTATCTTGGGGAAGTCACTAAGTTTTGTGCTTATGGTTTTAAGTTTAAATGCTGCAGGTCTTTTTTGGCAGTACGGGAAGAGCACGACGTGATTGCATCGCATCTCTGCTATTATGTTTTTAAGATGTTTCACATTATAATATTAATACTCTAATTTATGTTTTGGAAACAATTGAATATATACTTTTATGAATGAATGGCATGGTTTCCATTGATTTTAAAAAACAAAAAAATATGAGTTGAAATTTGGTACGTTACAAACACATAAACATTTATAAATCTAGAATCCTTTATATCATATATCTAATTTGCATCATTATATCCTTTAATTACAGTTGGATGTCTGCCATAATGCAATCCATACTCACATGTGTATCTCAAGTACGTTAACACTCTAGTAATTGTATTCCAATGTTCAAAACTAGGTTTACTAGTATATATACTTAGCCTGTTTACAACATATGCTAAGTCAGGTATGGTACAACTCATTAGATACATCAGACTACCAATGATTCTTGAATATTCCACTTGTGCAAAACTCTTTCCTTTTTTTAGATAGACATTGACTAGTATCAATTGGAGTTCTAGCTATGCTTGTACCCCCTTAGCAAACTTTTCAAGAATCTTGTCAACATAATGTGTTTGACTTAATATCAAGCCATCATGGGTTCTCATGATCTTGACTCCAAGAATCACATCAACTTAACCCATGTCTTTCATGTCAACCTTAGATCTCAATATATCTTTAGTGGACCTTATCATCTTGTCATCACTTCTAATGATAAGTGTAACGCCCACAGATTCGGGTTAGTCAATTTACAGACAATGAGCGTTAAAAACGAAATTTTGATAGAAGATTATTTGGAATAAATAGTATTAACCAAATTATAGTATGTGTCACAAGGGTTCCGCACATATAAAGAACGCTGAAATCCAAGTTATAACGAAGAAGTTATGACCTGTCGAACTTTCGCGACAAAACCGGCACGACGTTGTGTGACGTAAAAAGTGAGTTTGCGATAAAATACTTTTTAGCCTTAGCGATCTAAACGAAAGTCGTAATATACGTTAAACCAAGAGCATGCGTAAAAAAATGTCAAAATCTAACTTCGTATGAGGAAGTTATGATTTTTCTAAGATTTGGCATAGCAGTGCACAATCCGAAAATCGAATTTTAGATCGATCGATTTTTAGCCGACACAACCTAAATGAGAATTGAAGATCTCATTAATAGGATCTCAACGATATAAAGACAGTCGAAAACAGATGTTGGATGAAAAAGTTACGAATTTTTAACGGATTTTAATTGTCTAAATCTCTTAAAATATAACTTTAAAACTAAAGTCAAAACTAGCCGATGAAGTCTAAACAAAAGTTGTAGATCTCGTCACTACCTATGTGTTGATATAAAGAACGTCAAAAACGGATCTCGTATGCAAAAGTTACAGATTTTAGAAGATAATTAGTTTTTGGAGTAACCAGCGAGTGATACTTGGCGCGATCTGAGCCACTGCTTCCTCACCACGGCTTGGCACCAGATGATGACACTTGGCCACGAACGCCTAGCGTTCAGCAAGGAAACGCCCCACGTTTGAACTGGACTCAGCCTATAAATAGAGGCGCAAATCACCCCTAAAACTCACACCTTTCCCATTATTTCTCTCTCAAACGCCCCTCTTAGCCCCTCCTATTCCTAGCACTCCCCAGGTGCTAGAGGCGAGTCCCGAAGCACCAGAAGGCTCCGAGAAAAAGAGCTTTCAGCTCAGAAGTTCTGCCCCCGCAGAGCCCGACTCCTAGCTAAACCCCCTTGTAAGTGAGTTATGCTTACCCTTCTTTAAGTATAACTTATATTTAAGTTCATTATCGTTATTATGAACCTATAAGCAATATATGTGCTAAGTACAAATTATTAAAAGTGTTATTATAATATCTTTTAACTGCTCGCAGTACGGGGAATCTGGTTTGAAGGGCCGCAAAGGGTTGTTGGATTTCAGAACAGCTTAAATGCCAACATGGTAAGCAATATCGCTCGTAAAGCTAGACTAATAGTTAGTCTCAATAAATATTAGACTAAAATCTAGTGGTAATGATACTAGGTTTCATCGAAGGAAAATAAAATTTTTAGAAGCGAAGCGTTGTCCGAGTTTGAAGTCACCACTTTAACAAGTGAGTGCATAGTCCCTTTCATGAACATGATTTTAATACAAGTATTGATTAGAGTATTAAATATATGTTTGTGTGTGAAGTATTTGTTATTGCCTGAAATACGTGTTAAGAGCATATCTGATAATATATGATGATTTAGGATACAGAACAAACATAAATTAATTGAGATGGATATCGGTTAGTATATCCTTATGAGTGTGGGTGAGATATACACAAAGGGTCGAACTTTGAGATTTGTCAATGATCCGAGAGCATGGATTAGACATAGTCATTTGTCCTTAGTCTGAGAGTATAGAGAGGACATAGTTATTTGTCATTAATCTGGGAGCATGGATTAGACATAGTCAATTAACCCTAGTCCGAGAGTATGGAATGTGCATTTTTATTGATCCAAGATCATGGATTAGACATACCTGATCCGGGAGTATGGTTTAGGTAAAGATGTTAATTTTAGATCCAAGAGTATAGATCGTGTCGTTGTGAGGATCGACGGGGTGGGGTGAAATTGTATATACTGTGAGTTCTAAAACATATATATATATATATATATATATATATATATATATATATATATATATATATATATATATATATATATATATATATGATATAACATTGTGGGATTGAAATCCATATGTACTCACCAGGTTTCCCAACCTGACCCACTCAATTTATTTGTATCACATGTATCGATACGAAGACACATTACACTGAGAGATTAAAGGAGATGTAAATCATTTGTGTAAAAGAATGTAAGGTCTGTTTATGCTTATGTTTCGGTATTGACAATGACATCCCAAAGTTTTAATATAAACAAAATACATTTCTTCGATAATATATTTATCATGTTTTATGGGAACAAATTCCGCAACATATTTCTTTAAAATGGATACTCGGATTTTTAAATAAGCATAAATAAAATTTTTAAAATGACCATGAATTTGGGGATGTCACAGTTGGTATCAGAGCATTAGTTTAAGCGAACTAGGAGTAAGGATTTATTTCTAGATTTAAACTTAGAATTCTAAGCGATGATCGTGAGGAGTGTGTCTAATACATTTTAGGTAGTACACCTGAATAGACACAAGCACTAGCTTATTTAGGGAAGATGCCTAAAATGCTTTTATGTGCTAAATGAATTATGATATAGCTATAAAGATGCCTTACATACTATTAATTGATCGGATCTATGGTCTGTTGCCGACCGGATCTGGAAACATTATATGTTCAGATTTCTAAACGTTTAAATACAATATTAGAACTGGCATGTAACTTTTCGAAATGATAAGGAGATTTATACGTCTATGAAGCTTTCCTATCTTAGTTCTCGTCGTTGTACACTGAACATCTGCTAGAGTGTAGAGATCAAAATGGTGATAACTCGCAGCAGATTAGGAAATGCTAATGGGAACCAACAGCCTGAACCACCAGTGATTGAGCGTGCAGCTGCACCCGAGCAAGTCACGATGGCAGGAGTCCAGGCAATGATTCGGGCTATGATGGTCGAGCAAAGGGAGGCGAAGAGACAAATGCTGCTTAATAATAGGGATGAACCTACTGTACTTGTTGTGCAGCCCGAACTGAATGAAGAACTGTCAGAGGAGGGAAACTACATCCGGACTGTGAGTCAAATTGGACCCCGGGTGGTCAGGAGGAAAGAACCGGACACAAGGATTGACAGGGATGGGTGAATGTATAATAACTTCTTGGGTTCCAAACCACCAAGTCTTTCGGGAAGCCCAAAGACAGTAGAGATCATCGACTGGATCTCCGAGATGGAGATGGTATTTGAGAGTTGCAATTGCAGCAACAAGAAGAAAACCGTCTTTGCAGTCAGACAACTAAAGACCGGAGTTCTAAGTTGGTGGAAGTTGTTGGCAGATACAATGTCGCGGGGAGAAGCCATGCGGATGTCTTAGGAAGCATTCATGGAGCAGTTGAAAATGCAATACTGCTCAGAGATAGATCTCATAGATCTAAACAATGAGTTTCAAAACCTGAAGAAAGGGAAGATGAGTGTTGATGAGTATGCCACCGCATTCACCGTGAGGATGAAGCTATTCCCCTACTTAGTGCCTACTGAGCTCTCCAAGATAGATAGGTTTGCTAACGAATTGCCAACGGACTTTGGCCCAACGGTCAAAATGGCAACAACTTTGAAGACAACCGTTAGAGCAGCCAAGAATGTTGATACCCAAATAAGGGAAAAGGATCTGGAGAGAGCAGAAGTTGGCGAGAAGAGGAATTTTGAGGGGTTTTCAAGATCCTAAAAGAAAAATAGGTTCCCGAAGTCTGACCCCAACAACAAGAGGTATGGGGATAGCAATGAAGAAAGGTGGTGTGACAAGTGTAGAATGAAACGCACGGGGAGATGCTCTAAAGAAGTGACTTGCTTCACTATGCCGACAAAAGCACGACCAAGAGAGAAGTCTGCTTTAAGTGTGGTGAAGAAGGACACTTCAAGAAAGACTACCCAAAGAGGGAAGGTGTAACATACCAAAAATCAAGGGTAAAAATTTCATTTTTATTATAATTAAAACCATATTGTAACGTTGTTCAAACATTGAAAAAGCATTTCAAATAAAGCATTTATCAGAGTTTATTCCCAAAGGTCACATATTGCGGAAATCACGGGTGTATGCGTTGCGATCGTCCTGAGCTCTTTCATTTGAAAACTGGAGTACCTGAAACATAAACTGAAAACCGTAAGCACAAAGCTTAGTGAGTTCCCCAAATACCACATACCATACATTAAACATACAATAAACATATAGTGGGCCCCGCCCGTCATCGGCCACTGTCGGGCTTCGGACCCCGCTCGGCATCGAGTTGAGCTCGGTAAAATGGGACCCACCCAAGGTACAATAACATATATCAAATAAACACATACACATGCAATAATCACAGAGATACATAGCATACATATATCCATCAGGCCCCGCCCGGCAGCGGGCCTTAGCCCGGAAGACATATAAACACAAGCACATGCAAGAGTCACAAAGACAACTAGCATACTAACAACATAATGTAAACATTGGCCGGCCTTGGTGCCTTCCACCCGCTAAACCCGGTAAGGAAACTCACCTCGAATGCAGATGCACACTGAAAGAAACCCCCTAGCTGTTGCCCTGACGACACCACCGAACGGACAGATCAAAACAACACCCAATTAATAATTGGGTTCCAATCCATAACCATAACTTCATACCTGGGGTAAAAAGACCGTTTTACCCCTATCCTAGCCTTGTCCAAAACTATGACCCAAACTACAATCTTAAAGACCCAAAGGCCCACTAATCAACCAATGGCCAATTTTCCATATCGGGCCCAACATCAACAAGAACAAAAACTGAGGCCCAACTTCAATAACCAAAAAGGCCCAAAACCCAAAGATCCACAAAGGCCCACTAATGGCCTAATTTTCCAAATTGGGCCCAATCCCAGACGGGCCTTATCCTAAGCCCATACTTCCCTTAATTACAATTCAGAATACCTCAAATACGCCTTGGGACAAAATTGCTCAAAGTCATAAATCAAAAGTCAAAGTCAACGATCCAAGTTGACCCAACTCGCCGAGTTGCGCTTCAACTCGTCGAGTTTCTTCATTAGACTGCAAAGATCGGGCAAAACCCCATCAACTCACTGAGTTCACCCATGAACTCGCCGAGTTCGCTAGAAACCCAACCTCTTAATTCATTAAGCCGACCTTTTCGAAACTAAGGGCTTCTCAACCCAGATCTTAACTGAAATGGACTCAAGAAGGGTAAAGTTTCCAACTTTACCCGTAAGAACCACTAAAATGGGTTCAAAACCCAAACCCTAAACTTAAAAGGGTAATGGCTTAATCATTAAGCACTTACCACAAGGACACAACTCCAAGATGTAGATCTGACCATATGAGGCTAAATGGTCATGTAAAGTTTCCAACTTTACACTTATTCGTGATTAGAAGAAGCTCATAAGCTTAAAAGAGACCAAAAGAAGGACTTAATGAATGAATAAAGCCCTTAGGACCATAAATTTGGCACCTTTATGCCAAAAGAGCTCATGAAGATCATAGATCTGGAAAGGATAAACATTTGGGACTTTTACTTCCTCAATAACCACCCATCAATGGCCAAAAGCATACAAATAAACCCAAGAAGAGATCTAAGCCAAAACTAAGAAAGGTTAGAGCTTTATACCCGAAATGTGCTGAAAATGGAGCAAGGAATCGAGATCTAAATGCTCCTACTTGATTCACCACCTTGCACCAAGATTCTCTTCCTTCAATGAGCCTTAAACACAACAAAACACACCCACAATGAGCTCACAACACTCAAGGAGGCTCTAGGGTTTTGAGATTAGGGTTAGGGGCTATGGAGGTTGGAAATGAGGCCAACACCTGGAACTTAAGGTGTTTAAATAGGATGCAAAACCCAAAAATTAGGGATTCCTAAATAGTGCCCAACTCGTTGAGTTGGCTCCTCCAACTCGCCGAGTTGTCTCATTAATCTCGTAACCAAAACAACTTCTACTCGCCGAGTTGAGGCTCTTCAACTCGTCGAGTATACCCAATATATCCTCACGATTCTTCATTTTTAACTCGCCGAGTTCAACTTGAAATTGGCATAATTCCACAATTAACCTTCTAGATTCCAGGGGTTACAACTTTCCCCCACTTAAATTAGATTTCTTCCTCGAAATCGCTCCTTATTAATACTCATAACAAAATGAACAACTTGTGGAACACAAACGAAAATTTTGCGCATAGAACAGTCTTCACAAGGCAACCAAAACCCAAACCGAAACTTCCAACCCGAAACCAACATTCAAACCTTTAGCCCCTGTAACCCACTTCTACCTTTCTGAGACCTGAAATCAATGATGTTCTGAATCCCTGACAGACCACTCACATGGAGACAACTCCATACCAAACTCTCAATGAATAACCAACTAAAGATAACACTTCCAACCCTGATCATACATGGCCTATCCATCTCGACAGAAAACATCTTTAGAATAGTTCTTCCAGCCCAATGAAGAACGAATCCTCAATCTCTTGAATAAAACCAATCCTACCTAGCCTGAAATATGAAAATTAACGTCTCAATGGTCCGACTCCCTGTCAGACTTCTCACACTGAACCGTTACCATGCCAATCTGATAGAGTTTCATTCCAACAAAATGCTTCCAATCCCTGAACACATCGCTGCTTCAAAGGGTAACAAAGTCACTGACCATGTATAGCTACATGACACTTATACCCAACAGGAGGCTCGTATAATCCTTTGAGTGGAAGATTCATCCCTACAACGGTTAGACTCAGACGAGAGCTGCGCAACAGGGTTAAATCAATTACTCTGAGATTATTTGATCCCATTGCGAATGACTTAGCATTTTCCAAACACCCAATTACTTCACCCACACATGAAATCCCAAAACACTAATACTGTCCGAAACACTAATACCACCCGAGACACTGATACTGCCCGAAACACTGAGCCAGCCCGAAACACTGATACTGCCCGAAACAACACGCTACCTCCTAGCTGCTTTCCAAAATCCACCGAGACCTCCCTGGTCCCAATTTGTTTTCCAATTATCTGAAATACCAGGTTCCTGCCCGATTGCTGAGCCCAAAAGATTCCCACACAGTCGTCCCTCGCGACTTCCGACAGAAAGCCTCACGGGCACTAACTACCCAAACTATCTTAACACTAATCCGATGCAAAACTACACGCTACAGGACCAACTGTAGTCTTTCCTCAAACCCGGTCTCCCATGACCTACCATAACCTGATTCCAAACATATTGTGGCCCTCCTACAGCCTTGCGAACTGACCCACATTGGCTTAAACCATCCGAAGAATACCGTGAGCAAAACACAGGTTTTCCACAATCTCACCACTGAACAAGGACCGATGAATGATGCGGGTCACCCCGCAGTCTTACAACACTTCTACACTAACCATAATCGCAGCCCACTGCCTTACCCCTAATGTATCAAATTCAACACATCCAGAGTCGAGCACACACTCGACCGGACAATCAAGTTGAACTCGAGCCACGCCTAGAACCCCAACCTGGTTCTCCAAAGCCTACTATCAAGCACCAAGAGAACGCGAACTCAATGTTGCTAAGTTTCCCGAACTTCCAACTCACACAATCCTCAATCCAAGCAGTGACTTGGGTCGCCTTCCTCCCCGACAGGGATGCGAAACTTATGCTAGTTTCAAAATCGCTTATGCTCCTTAATCCCTAGACGATTCTCCCCCACTTTGATTCGACTAAATTCTCACAACACACAAGAATTGAAGAATTCTCAATCCTTCTCACTTTCCAACGATCGATCCGCTGACAACCAGCGTTTATTCTTGCTAATGATCCTTTACTAACCAACTCAAAAGACCACACAACCAATGAAGACCAGCTAAACACTTCCCGAATCCCTACAATGCTGATGATCCCAGATGCTATTGAAATCCACATGACGGATGCTCCAACCTAAATCTCTGCAACAAAACCACTTCCCTCAGCACCTCCAAAAACCAATCCAAGCATAATTGCTAAAACCACTAGATCCTGGCAATATTGGACAACTATCCCGCTGAATCCTGGCCATAAACCTTCCTCACAATGCCCTCCCCCCCCCAAACTGATTCCGATTACCACCGAGATAACACAGAACACTCCCAACCCGCTATAAGAGAAACAACCCTTTACTAAACCACTAACGATTCATGGCATGCAAATGACATATAACATTTCTTGAAGATATAACTCAAACATAAGCAGAGAAATAAACCGGAGATACACTTACCCAAACCGATGCAAGATTCCAATCAACAAAATGCAGATAAAACTGAAAGAAAGCAAAAGATACATACCCGAAATTTCGCCTAGAGAAACCCCGAATCCCTCTTCCTGCTGAAGTGCCTACGATGAAACCTGGGTTGCCCCAACCACTAAGCGGGGGCAACTCGCCTTGATATGACCAGGTTGATGACAACGATGGCATAACTCTACTTCCACTATGCATTCTTGACGGGTGTGACCCTTCCACCCGCACTTGCTACACTTAGACCTGTTGCGCTCATCCCCATGCACCCCTTCACCCTTTGTGTAACCACCACGACCCCTCAAGCCTCTTACACCAGTAATGGCAACGACCATCTGCTCAGATCGTCGAGCCAGACCAGAAGTCCGCTTCCTCTTTACTAACTGTCCATCTAAACCAATCTTCTGCTCCTGGGTTACCCCGAACACCCCATCAACTGCCTGAGTAACTGAGGCCCGCTCCTCGAACCTAGAGACCACTCTATCAGTGACACGCCCAATGATGTCGGGTAACTCCTCGCGTAGGGCTCGCAAAACTTCCACGATAATCCATTCTTGTGGTTGACCCTCCTGAAGACATGGTGCACTAATCACCTCTGATCCCAAATGACAAGAGCTAACAATATGATCCTCTTTCCTGCAGGTTCCTAGGACTCCATAATCTTTGGGCTCCAGATGAGCCACCAACTGCCTCGCTACGATCTCGGTCCGAGAGTCCCCGAGACGACTATACAGTAGCTCAAAATACCCATCCTTGACTGAACCAAGGATCACAGGAGTCCGCTCCAAAATACTGCGGCTAATCTCTGACGAGATGAACTCTCGCATCTGCTTGCTAATCGACTCAGCACCTGCACCTGAGACAGAACCCAAACCAGAACCAAAACCATCTTCCTAAGTGCTCACCTCCAAACTGAAATACGACAAGCTAAAAATCAAAACATACCCAAGAATCCTCCTTCCATCAGCTTCTTAGATTCTCCAAGACTCTTACCGATTCGAGTAAGGATCATGTGCTTTCAGTAGTACGGGCCCAATACTACCTTCCACACCTATCCATACTTTCCTCAGCATTCCTCCCAAATCCCCTAAGTCACTTCCTCAAACCAATGCGCCAAAATCACTAAACTGCACCACTAACCCACTGAAGCATATCTTAGGCTTTCCTAGGTTCCCGACCTCACCCTGCCCTCAGCTGCTGAAGGATTCCCGTTAATTTCAACTACCTACCTCATGAATATAGTCACATGTAACAGAGATTAAATAATCCTTCGAGTAAAAGACTCAATCCTAGAACCGTTGGACTCAAACGAGAGTTGCGCAATAGGGTCAAGTCCATCACTCTGAGATTATCCAGCATGTGCCACATGTGACTTAGCATATTCACTTAGTAGCTAACTCACATTTCTAAGAGACCAAAAAAGCACAAAGCAAGCAGCCTTCAGGCAACGGAAAATCTAACCAGCATACTCTATACAAGCCATTCCATCTACTTATCAGATATACATACTAGCATGCAATACTAAAGCTCATACAATCGGACACATAAAAGGAATCTCTCCTATCATATAATACTGAGCAGATCCTTAGCCCTAATCTAGCATGCAGTTCTCATAATCATATCATATATCATAATAACATGTATTGGTATTCTGGGAACAACTTACTTGAGCTCGGCCGATTGCACGCATCACACCCCTTTATTTGATTAGAAGTTCCTTTTTAGTTAAATGTTTATTTTATAAAAATGTCACCAATCCCTCAGTTTGAGTTCAGGCACACCCGAGAGTATGCCCGAATCCCTCAAACCAAGGCTCTGATACTAACTTTGAACATACCAAAAATCAAGGGTAAAAATTTTATTTTTATTATAATTAAAACACTATTGTAACTTTTTTCAAACATTGAAAAAGAATTTCAAATAAAGCATTTATCATAGTTCATTCCCAAACATCACATATTGCGGAAATCATGGGTGTATGCGCTGCGATCGTCCCGAGCTCTTTCATTTGAAAACTGGAGTACCTGAAACATAAACTGAAAACCGTAAGTGTAACATCTATAAAATTCGTAAAAATTTTAAACTTTTTCAAACATTCAAAAACCATTAGTTATTACAAAATGTTTTCAAAATAGTTTCATATCAGAGAATCCCAGAAATCAAAGTCGTAAAATGTGAGGAGGTGTACAATCAAGCCTTCGCCTTCCCGCGATTACCCGAAGTACCTGAAACAAAATCCAAAACTATAAGCCTGAAGCTTAGTGAGTTCCCCCAAAATACAGACGCCATACAAGCCAGAGCAATATCATAACAAACAGCATGCATAAAGAGTCTTCAGTATGATTGGACCGCCCTCGTCGGGCCTTCAGTCTATCTGGCCCACTCTCAGAACCTTCAACATATTTGGTCCACCCTATTGGGCCTTCAGCCTGTCTGGACCATTCTCCGGGCCTTCGGCCTGACAGGTACGCCCCGATGGGCCTTCTGTCTATCGAGACCGCCCTGGGTCTGTTGGCCTAGAACACAAAGCAGGACCGCCTCAACCCACCCGCAATCACACAATCAATACATAAATATCATACGCTAGCTAGCATGTACAGACAGTCATACAAATCTACAAATCCCTAATCATAACATCATCCTATATACCAGGATACCGATCTAACAAATCACTAAACATAGCATCATTCTATAACCAGGATACAAATCTAACAGATCACTAAACATAGCATCATCCTATAACTAGGATACAATCCAAAAATGGTCGGCCTTAGTGCCTTTGACACTGTTAGTATAGTGAGAAGAACTTACCTCACAAGTAGTGCTGCACCGATAAAATCGAATCTTAACTAACAGCTCCGAACTCAACTGCCTCAAACAACCATATGACTAATTCCATTAAAATCCCAAATTACCAAAATACTCTTAGAAGTCAAACTTGGTCAACCATGGTCAAAGTCAAAGTCAACAGTCTAGGTCAACAGTCCATGTTGACCCAACTCGTCGAGTGCATCTTCTGACTCGTCGAGTTCTTTCATATCTCAAAAGATCACAAAAGGCTTGAGACAACTCGTCGAGTTACCAGAGCAACTTGTCGAGTTCTTCAATGTCCAGAAAACCGGGAAAAACCCAACCAACTCATCGAGTTATCTCATTAACTCGCCGAGTTCACTTAGTATCCAGAAAGCGGGAAACCCTATCCAACTCGTCGAGTTGGCTAAGAAACTCCTTGAGTTTTCATGTCTTAATGTAGTTAGCCCTTCCCAGTCGAATCCAAGGCCCCAATCTATAGATCTAGTGTAACCCCCAAAGTTTTCAAAACAAATTTGAACTTTTAAAAACATTTCAAACGATTAGAATCATTACAACTTTGTTTTCAAAATGTATAATATCAGAGTTTTCCCAGAAACATAAACAAATCATGATGAGCTATACGATCATGCCTTCGCCTTGCCACGATCCCCTGATATACCTGAAACAATAAACTGAAACTGTAAGCCCGAAAGCTTAGTGAGTTCCCTCAAAATACCGATACACTGCACGTAACACATATACGAATAACAGCATGTACTGGGTCCACAACTTTACAGACTGGATTACCCCTGGGCCCACAGTGTGAGTCTGGATTGCCTTCCGGGCCCACAGCTCACATATGGATTGCCATCGAGCCCACAGTACGAGTCTCCCTCAGCTCGTATCTGGAATGCTCCCGAGCCCACAGTACGAATCTGGCATGCCCCACCTGGCCCTCAGCTCGTATCTGGAATGCTCCCGGGTTTGTTGGTTACCGCACGGAGCAGTATCACATTAACCCACCCCACATAATATATCAACATATAACATAACTACTGAGCATGCAGATAATCATATAACAACACATGTAGTCCTACAGATCTACCTAACTGGCATAACCACTAGCATGCAACACTAACTCATACTCAACTTCTAACACTGCTACGATAACAAATCCAATGGGCCGGCCTTGGTGCCTTAGACCCCTTAGTATAGTAAGGTAACTCACCTTGCACTGACGACTCGAAGATAAACTCAAGCTCTTGGATTGCTGGTACAACTCCTCCACCTAAATGCACCATAGAACCATGCTTGTAAATTTCCAATTTTCCCAAAATGCCCCAGAAGTCCAATAGTCAACCCTTGGTCAAGTCAAAGTCAAAGTCAACTGTCAAAGTCAACAGTCCATGTTGACCTCAAATCGTCGAGTACAACCAGCCACTCGCCGAGTTCCTTGCATAGCTCGCTAACTCGTCGAGTCACTTGAGCGACTCTTCGAGTTCCTAGTGTCAGTAGCCGCAAACTCCTTAGCCAACTCATCGAGTTTCCCCATTACAACTCGTCGGGTTCATACGTGTCCAGAGGTTGGGAAAACCCTAGCCGACTCGCCGAGTCATTCGAC
The DNA here is from genome assembly GCF_052849685.1 of Lactuca virosa. Lineage (NCBI taxonomy): Eukaryota > Viridiplantae > Streptophyta > Magnoliopsida > Asterales > Asteraceae > Lactuca > Lactuca virosa. The sequence continues at coordinate 267,220,348 of NC_136427.1, forward strand.
TGACTCGCCGAGCCCAAGGCAATCTTCATCGGACTCGCCGAGTCGTTCATCCGACGCGCCGAGTCTATTTAGTCCTTCATCCATACAGTGGCTTTTAAGCCATGCTAAGGCTCCATATTGTAGATCCAGCTTCCCAAGGCATGTTTATCACGTAAAGTTGCAAACTTTACGTGCATGCAATGCCTTAAAGTCTTAAAATGACAAACTAAGCTTACAATGGAGGTTTGCACATAAGGAGGGTCTTATCTTTGCAAAAGTTGGAAGCTTTATGGACCTAAAGGCCCAAGAGAGTTCAGATCTGAAGTTACAACTTCAGATCTTAGCTTATACACAAGAAAAGCTTCCAAACATACTAGAAAAGCCCTAACATTTACCCAAAAGAGATCTAGAAAGAAGTGAGGTCAAGATAACGATTTGATACCTCCCAAAGGATGCCAACTAAGATAGATTTTAGATCCCACACGTTCCTTGCTTCTAGATACTTGCTCTCCAAGCTCTTCTCTCCAAAAATCCTCTTCCAAAGTTTAAGAATACACAAATGGAGCACACACACACACGAATTAGGGTTTATGGATTATCAAGAGGCTGTAAGGGGAGGCTGAGGAGGCCAATGATCCTTTAAATAGGGTGCAATACCCCGAAATTTAGGGTTTCATCTTCCAGCTCCTACTCGTCGAGTCCCTTCTTGGACTCGGCGAGTAGGTCACTAAAACACATGGACCAACACGTTGCAACTCGACGAGTAGGGCAACCAACTCGTCGAGTAGACCTTGAAATGAAGAAAATTCTTATTTAAAATCAATACCTGAGAATCGGGGCGTTACATCTAGCCCCCTAGGACTGAGATACCACGTAAAGTTGCTAACTTTACGTGCATGCAAGGCATCAAGGGATTAAAACACTCATATGAAGCTTATTATGGGTTTTAGAGCATGAAGGAGGGCCAAGACTTAATAAAGTTGGCAACTGTAAGTCCAAGGAGGCCCTAAGATGTTCAGATCTGAAGTCCTAGCTTCTAAGCATGCTCAAAACCAAGAATGACTCAAGAATTAGCTAGAAATGACCATAAACTCTCTAATGGAGGGATCTAACAAAGGAGTGATCAAGATGGAAACTTTTTACCTCAAAATGGTTGCAAAAATAGTGAAGCTCCTGAATCTAAGGCCTTTTATGCAATCCAACCTCTTCAAGCTTCTAGTTTCCTCCAAAAGAACACAAGATTTACTCTCCAAAGCTCACACACACTTAAGAAAGCAATAAAGCATGGCTAGGGTTTCTCTCTGTACAATAAGGTGGTAAGGGAGACTGGTGAGGGGACTTAAGGTCCTTTAAATAGGGTGCAAGCCCTAAAAATTAGGGTTTCCATGCACAGCATCAACTCGTCGAGTTGGAGTCCACCAACTCGTAGAGTAGGTTCCATAATCAACGCGACCTTATTAGTTTATACACGACAAGTTGGGGCCTCCAACTCATCGATCAGGTCTTATGTGATGTATAAAAATCCTTAAAATTTCATTCCTAGGAGTCGGGATGTTACAATTCTCCCCCACTTGAACTAGACTTCGTCCTTGAAGTCTGCTGCATTGAACAAATCCGGATAGTGCTCCCACATCTCGGCCTCCGGCTCCCAAGTCCACTCGGATCCGCTCTGATGCTCCCATTGTACCTTTACCAAAGGTATCCCCTTGTTATGCAGAATCTTCACCTTCCTCACCAGAACAACCACTAGTCTCTCTACGTAGTTTAGGCGCTCTTAGACCTAAATATCATCCAATGATACAATCGCATCCTCATCCAATATGCACTTCCGCAATTGCGAAACATGGAATGTGCTATGGATCTGACTGAGCTCCTCAGGGAGATCCAGTCTATACGCCACCTTGCCAACCCTGGAAATGATCCGAAAGGGTCCAATATAGCGGGGACCCAACTTCCCCCTCTTCCTAAAGCAAATCACACCCTTCCAGGGTGAGACCTTCAGTAGTACCATGTCACCAACCTGAAACTCAAACTCAGATCGGCGCCGGTCGGCGTAACTCTTCTGCCGACTCTGAGCAGTCTGCAACCTCTGACTGATCTTCTGAATCATCTTGGTAGTCTGCAGAACCACCTCGGTCCGACCCATCACCCTGTGACCAGCCTCTTCCCAACAGACTAGGGTACGACATCTCCATCCATACAACAACTCATAATGTGGAGCACCAATACTGAAATGGAAGTTATTGTTGTAGGAGAACTTTACAAGGGCTAGGTAGGAGTCCCAGCTCCCACCAAAGTCAATAACACAGGCCTGTAACATATCCTCGGGGGTCTGAATGGTCTGCTCACTCTGGTCGTCAGTCTGCGGATGATACGCGGTGCTGAAATGCAGTCTCGTGCCCAGTTCCTCATGGAACTTCTGCCAGAAACGGGAGGTGAATCGAACATCACGGTCTGAGAAAATAGAGACTGGCACCCCATGGCAAGCAACGATCTCGCGGATATATACATCGGCCAACTTCTCGACCGATGAACTCTCCGAATGGCTAGGAAATGGGCGCTCTTGGTCAATTGATCCACGAAGACCCATATAGCATCATATCCCTTCGCCGTCTTCGGCAACTTGGTGATGAAGTCCATCGTGATATGCTCATTTCCATATGGGAACCTCCAGAGGCTACAACTTGCCATGCGGCCTCTGGTGCTTGGCCTTGACCATCCTACAGGTCAGGCACCTCTCGACGTACCAAACGATCTCTCTCTTCATGCTCGGCCACTAGTAGCTCAAACTCAGATCCCGGTACATCATGGTGGCCCCCGGGTGAATAGAGAAATGAGACTTATGAGCCTCCTCCAGTACAATCTGTCTAACCCCACCAGACATCGAAACCCACACCCGACCGCAACGGGTCAACAATCCACGGCTATGCTGAACGAATCTGGTGATCTCGCCCCTAATCCTCTCCAGCTTCCAATTCTCCTATCGTATACCCTCGACCTGAGCTTCCCTGATCAAGCTTACAAGTGGAGAATCTACAAATATCCTCATACATGCCGCTGGAACAGAAGATCCAGCCGACTTGCGGCTCAGGGCGTCTGCCACAACGTTCACTTTACCCTGATGGTAAAGGATCTCGTAGTCATAATCCTTGACTACGTCCAGCCACCTGCGCTGCCTCATGTTCAGGTTCGGCTGATCCATGATATGTCTTAAGCTCTTGTGGTCCGTGTATATTGTACAGCAGACCCCGTAGAGATAATGTCTCCAAATCTTGAGAGCGAATACCACCGCTTCCAACTCCAAATCATGTGTGGGATATCTCGTCTCATGCGGCTTTAGCTGCCGTGAAGCATAGGCTATCACCAGTCCTCTCTGCATGAGGACTACTCCCAATCTGGTGATCGATGCATCATAGAACACCATGAAATCCTCAACTCCATCAGGGAGTGTCAAAACTGGCGCCTCGTAGAGTCGCTGTCGCAGAGTCTCAAATGCAGTCTGCTGCTCAGGGCCCCACCGGAAATCCACCCCTTCCTCGTCAGACGAGTGAGGGGTACTGCAATCTTGGAGAAATCATGTATGAATCTCCGGTAGTAACCTGCCAATTCTAAGAAGCTCCTGATATCCGAGAGAAATTTCGGAACCTCCCACTGCATAACCGCCTCAATCTTGGCCGGATCGACCAAAATCCCCTCCTGGTTAACGAGATGTCCAAGTGACTGAACCTCTCGTAACCAAACTCGCATTTTGAGAACTTGGCATATAGCTGTTCTCGCCTCAAGACTCCCAGTATCTCACGGAGATGCTCCTCATGCTGCTCTCTAGTCTTGGAATACACCAAGATGTCGTCTATAAACACAATGACTGAGCGATCGAGCATCGGTCTGCATACCCGATTCATCAGGTCCATAAATATAGTTGTCGCGTTGGTGAGCCCAAACGGCATCACCATGAACTCGTAATGTCCATAACATGTCCGGAACGCAGTCTTCTCCACGTCCTCCTCCCTCACCCTGACCCGATGGTATCCGGATCTCAAGTCTATCTTGGAGAACCAAGATGCTCCCTGTAGCTGATCAAAGACAGTATCAATCCATGGAAGTGGATAACCGTTCTTCACCATCAATTTGTTCAACTCCCGATAATCGATGCACATCCGGTGTGAACCATCCTTTTTATTGACGAAGAGGATCAACGCTCCCCACGGAGAACTGCTCAGACAGATGAACTGTTTGCCTAGCAGTTCCTGTAGCTAAGATGACAGCTCCTGCATCTCTGGTGGTGCCAATCGGTACGGCGCCATGGCAATATGGGCTGCACCTGGCACAAGGTCGATCCTGAACTCGACCTGCCTCTCCGGAGGCAATCCGGGTAACTCCTCCGGAAACACATCAGTAAACTCTCTGACGACTGGAACCTCTGTAACTGAGACCTGATCCCTGACTCGTGTATCCACCACATACGCCAAATAACCCGCACACCTGTGCTGAATATACTGTCGAGCCCTGGCGGATGAACAGAACCCTGAACCCAACCTGGTGTCGTCGCCGTAGAGAACCAGTTCTCCCCCACTTCGGGTTCGAACTACCACACGCTGACCCTCATAGTCGATCATGGCATCGGAACGACTCAACCAGCCCATACCCACTATCACACAAACGTCTCCTATGGGAATCAGAATCAATTCAATCGGGAAGGCTACCCTGAAGATCTCCAGAATGCAACCCTGATTGACTAAAGAAGCAGAAATCTTGTGTTCGTTGGCGATGGAGACTCGTAACGGACACTCTAGCTCTCCTAAAAGCAAACTGAACTCCCTACTAAAAGATCACGAGACAAAAGACCGACTCGCCCCTGAGTTAAACAATACCAGAGCAGGAAAGGAGTTCACTAAGAACGTACCTAACATAGGTACAACACATATGAGCATAAAATAAATATAATCAACAAGATAAGGAATAGAAACATACCAGCCACTAAATCTGGTGCTGCCCTGGCCTCCTAGGCTGTGAGTTGGAGGGCGCGTCCCTGAGCCCTCGGGGGATCTGCTCTACCCTCACTCCCGTTAGTAATCCTCAGTGTAGTCGGTGCTGGAGCCAGCGTCGGCCTGGCAGCAAGCAATGGACAGTTGGTCTTCATGTGACCAACCTGATTGCAGTAGTAACAAATCCTCATATCATGAACCGGGGATAACTGGCGGCAATCCCTTGCAAAGTGCCCTTCCTTGCCGTACTTGTGGCACACACTACTAGATCGACAAAACTCCAGAATGAACCTTCCCGCACTTCCCACAAGTGCGGCCGCGCTGGCCTCCAGACCTAGACTTGGCGGTCTTGGACCGCTTCAGTGCAGGCTGTGACTTCGTCGGGGCCTGCCTCTGCTCTCTCAACTGCAGCTGAATCTCAAGCTCACGCCGCCTAGCAGCCTCCTGTAACTCTAGTAGTGTATCACAACGCTGGGTAGCAACAAACTGTCTGATGTCGGTCTTGAGCATGCTCAGATTACGTGTCATCTAAGCCTGCTCGGAAGCAAACTACGGGCAAAACATCGCCCTCTCAGTAAACATACGGGTGATCTCCGTCACCGAATCCAATCCCTGTCTCAAATCCAAAAACTTATGTGCCAGCCACTCTCCACCAATCCTTCACTCTGGACCTCAGCAGGTTCAGAGCACACCTGACCTTCTGGTCAGTAGGACATGATCATGTGAAAAAGCATCCCTCAATGTCAGATAGCCACCTCATGGCTATGATCGGGTCGTGAACACCATCGAAAGTTGGAGGCTTCGTGTTATTGAAGTCCCGATACTGAAAAGCTCGACTGGCCCCACCACATGCAGCTGCAGCGGCAGCCGTCTCAGCAATGGCTGCATAGCGCTCATCAAAGTACTCGACCATAGTGGTCTTAATAGACCCAAACATCTCCGGTAACTGAGACCGGAATATTGTAGCAACCTCATCATCAAGGATCTCCTGAATCCTGGCATCCAACTCATCTGGTCTCATCTGGCCAATGGTCCTAGACAATGTTGGCCAGCCCTGACTGCCAGCTCTTGATCCCAACTCGGATCCGGTCTCCAGTCACCTCGTAGTCACCATATTGAAAATATACCAGGAAGAAATCAGATATTCCATATAATAACGGGGAACCAACTCCCGAAAAATCCCTAGGGGTTGTGACTTCCTTGCTATTCGTATGGGTCTTATGCTTTCAGTAGTACGGGCCCATACTACTTTCCACACCTACCCATATTTTTCTCAAGTATCATCACAACGCCCTAACAATATACATAAGCATAGGCGAACGCTCAATCCTCACTCCTAGAGGAAGGCTAAACATCTCACAACTGTTCGACTGACCCCGCACAACTCATCCATGAAACTTCCACCAACCCTACATCACTCATGTATGCTAGCCATACATAACGTTTGACCCTATATACATTCGAATATTTGATCCTACCCTAAGCCCTTCATCAGACAAGAACAGGAAATAAGGCCAAACCAAACATTCTCAGGCTATAAGATCTTAGTTATATACAACTGTGAGGCATACACTAAGCAACTACAGTAATGATGTCAATTTCATATAAGGAAAACCCTAGGCTATCAGGCATCATATAATCATGCAATTCTATCATGCAATTCCTGAAGATCCCTAGCCTATCACTAGCATGTTGTTCTAATATATCACAATATCAAATAAACGTATGGTATTTTGGGGTCTACTTACTGGCTCCGGCTGATCGTACACATCGCATCCTCCTTTAGTATTTTGAAAACCATTTGGAAATCATTTGGAAAATCTTTTCCTTAGTTTGATACCGTATTGTTCCTCCGGTTCACTAAAACCAAGGCTCTGATACCAACTTGTAACATCCATAAAATTCGTAAAAATTTTAAACTTTTTCAAACATTCAAAAACCATTAGTTATTACAAAATGTTTTCAAAATAGTTTCATAACAGAGAATCCCAGAAATCAAGGTCATAAAATGTGAGGAGGTGCACGATCAAGCCTTCGCCTTCCTGCGATCATCCGAAGTACCTGAAACAAAATCCAAAATTGTAAGCCCGAAGCTTAGTAACTTCCCCCAAAATACCAACGCCATACAAGCCAGAACAATATCATAATAAACAACATGCATATAGAATCTTCAGTATGACTGGACCGCCCTCGTTGGGCCTTCAGTCTATCTGGCTCACTCTCAGAACCTTCAGCATGTCTAGTCCGCCCTACCGGGCCTTCAGCTTGTCTAGACCGTTCTCCGGGCCTTCGTCCTGACTCGTACGCCCCGATAGGCCTTCAGTCTATCCAGACCGCCCTGGGTCTGTTGGCCTAGAGCACAAAGGATGACCGCCTCAACCAACCCACAATCACACAATCAATACATAAATATCATACGCTAGCTAGCATGTACATACAGTCATACAGATCTACAGATCCCTAATCATAGCATCATCCTATATACCAGGATACTAATCTAATAGATCACTAAACATAACATCATCCTATAACCAGGATACAGATCTAACAGATCACTAAACATAGCATCATCCTATAACCAGGATACAATCCAAAAAGGGTCGGCCTTGGTGCCTTTGACCCTGTTAGTATAGTGAGAAGAAATCACCTCACAAGTAGTGCTGTACCAATAAAATTAAATCTCAACTCACAGCTCCGAACTCAACTGCCTCAAATAACCATATGAATAATTCCATTAAAATCCCAAATTACCGAAATACTCTCAGAAGTCAAACTTGGTCAACCATAGTCAAAGTCAAAGTCAACAGTCTAGGTCAACAGTCCATGTTGACCTAACTCGTCGAGTACATCTTCTAACTCGTCGAGTTCCTTCGTATCTCAAAAGATCGCGAAAGGCTTGAGACAACTCGTCGAGTTACCAGAGCAACTCGTCGAGTTCTTCAGTGTCCAGAAACCGGGAAAATCCCAACCAACTCGTCGAGTTATCTCATCAACTCGTCGGGTTCACTCAGTATCCAGAAAGTGGGAAACCCTATCCAACTCGTCGAGTTGGCTAAGCAATGTTGGATTTGGTGTCTAAGCCCATAACTATAACTGGTATGTACTTGACCCGATTGTAGCATGTTCCTTTTGGGTTGCCTTCACCAGTGCAATTTGATAGGATGAATTTTGAGAATAAGGTTATTTATGGTATATTAATATATTACAAGTATAATATATTAATACGGAATTATTTAATTATTATTGATCAAGAATTAATTTATTAATTTTGTGATCAAAAGAGACTAATTAAATATATGGGGATTGATTATGTAAATCAATCATTCTTGTAGTGTGGGCTAACGATCCATGATTATGGGCTAAACTAATCCATGGATAGTCCATTGACGTTAAACCCATGGAGCATGAGAATGTGGAAAGTCATGGGTTATTATGGTTTGCCAAGTGTAACCATAGCATGTCCAACACTATAAATAAAACCCTCCATAGACCAAAATCAGTTGCCTCCTCTCCTTGAGATAAATAGATTATTCTCTTAAATCATCCTCTTGCATATTGGTGTTTGTGAACCATTAGAGGCATCACACTTGAGGTGCTCAAGCTTTCAAGGGTCAAGAACTACAAGTCCTTCAAAAGGTATGTCATCTATCAAGATGTTTTATTCAATTGGCAAGTTGTATGCTAGTTAGGACAATGCTTTGGAAAAATTGAAAATATGCATGTATAATAGAGAAAACATAGATCCAAATCATTTAGGGTTGCATGTGAACCATAGGAGTGTTATAGTGCTCAAAACCCAACAGTGGTATCAGAGCCTAGGGTTGTTTTCAATTATATTTGATGCTTACTAGTTTTTCAAAGCTGAAAAAATCGAAATTTTGGCCTCTGACTGGTGAACTCACCAAGTACATGAATAGACTCGATGAGTCCACTCAGTAACAGAGCAACTCGACGAGTCCAGTTCATGTACTCGACGAGTTGAAGACTCTGTGTGCAAAATTTCGAGTTTCTTGGTTTGGTTTAGATTTGGAACACTACCACAAACTGTTTTGGATCATTAGAAATGTTTTTATGATATGGTAGTTCTTATACTCATCCAACCACAAGATAATTGTCAAAGTTTTAAAATAATTGTTGTTTTTATATGATAAACAAAATTGCTTTCAAATTGTTGACTAGAAATTATCTTGATTATGAGTTTAGTTAGATCATAGATTATGTGATAATTTTAGTTGTTAGAAATATGATCTAAATGAATTTTAATGACCTCCATAACTTGTCCTCAAGTTATGGAAAATGAAAGGTCCCATACATTAAAATCCAACTAAACTCATAAGTTATGAATGTGAAGAGTTTTGACAAGTTTCAAAACTTGCCCTCAAGTTTTGGAATTTGTAAAATCACACTAATGAAACTTTAATTCCAAACCCTAGAGTTTTAAAGTTAAAATTCAACCCTTATACTTTATAATATTATAAGTTTAATAATATATATATATATATATATATATATATATATATATACACATATATATAAGACAAAGTCGGTCTTACCGTTAGTAGGCCTCATTCACGAAGCATGTATATAAGGGGGTATAAGGTTACTACCTATAAAATGGTAGTTTAATGGGTGTCCACTCTCACCCACCGCTTCCTTGACTGGTGGAGGGTCGTTAGCCAAACGGGTAGGATAGGACATTAATTCTCCCTCATTAAAAGTATAATGATTAAAAAATAAAGTAACTAAACTTTTATTAAAATTACCAATCTTAGTCACTTTAGGAAAATGTGAAATGGTGCTAATCCATGAAATTACACTTTGCACCTTGTTAAGTCATTAGTGGAGTGTGTGTGGTTAACCGACACACTAATATGGGACTGACAATGTGTGGCAAATGGTAACTTGGTGTTAATCATAGATCAATGGAGCGTGTGTGGTTAACCGACACATTGATTAGGTGATTTTTAACATTGGGTGTACCAAGCTAATTTGCATGGTTATTCACTCCTTGTTTTTGATCCTCAGCATCCCAGTCACAAACTTGAAAGGCACAATCGAGATTTAAACATGCCATTGAAAAATTTCAATGAATCTCAAAGATCTAGGAATTTCAATCCATTTAAAACTTAATAATCTATTTCGTTTTTCATGGTGGAAATTGGTAAATCGTCATTTACCTACCTTCAAATATTTTACAATTGGATTACGACATCCCTTTTCGCAATTGTAGAATATTGTGTTGGGTTCTAGCCTTAATATTTCATATTGGGTGTAATATTAAGGATTCTCATCTAATCTAAACTTTGTTCTTCTTCTTTTACAGATGTCTATCCCAACCAATGCTTCCAACCCAATCCCTTCAGGCTCTTTCTCCCTCTTGAACCTTTGTCGGAGGGTTATTTTCGATGGCTCGAATTTCAATGACTGGATTCGAAACATCAGGATGGCTATTCACTATGAGGACAAAGAACATGTCCTTGATAAAGAGCTCAAAGAGATTGATGTCACCACTGCTACTCCTGAACAAATCGATGAACACACTACTCATGAGAGGGATGCGACAAGGATGTCGTGTCTAATGATTGCAACCATGACTGCTGAGCTGCAGAAGTCCTATGAGGACTACTACCCCTATGAAATGTATCATGATTTGATGGAAAGATACCATCAAAGTGCTCGGCAGGAGAGGTATGAGATCATTGCCTCCATGATTACAACCAAAATGAAGGATGGTGAACCCATCACGGCCCTCTTGTAGAAGATGCAGAGATTCGTGGACCGCTTGCTTAAATTGAATGTCAATTTTGATGAAGAGTTGGCCATAGATATCATTCTACACTCTTTACCTTCTTGTTATGATCAGTTTTGTATGACTTATCATATGAACAAGGAGGAGGTCACTCTTAGCAAACTTCAAGGACTTCTTAGGACTGCAGAAAGCAACCTGAAAGGCAAGTCGGTTGTATCTACTCCTACTACTACTTCTGCCCCTGTTCTGGAAATCGGACATGGGAAGGGGAAGAAGAGGAAGGCTCCCTACAAGAGCCGCAAGGGAAAGTCTCTTGATGGATCCACTTCAAGTGGGACCAAAGCTGGTTCTGTTAATCCTTCTTCCAATCCGAAGGAAGCAGAGTGCTTCCACTGTCATGATAAAGGGAAATAGAAACGAAGCTGTCTCAAGTACTTGCAGGACATTAAGGATGGGAAGATCAAACCCTCCTTTGCAGGTATTTACACTATTCAATCTAATAACTCATCACATGCTAATTCTTGGGTCCTTGATACGGGTTGTGGTATTCACATTTGTTCTGATTTGCAGGGACTAAAAAGAAGTAGGGATGTGGAGCACGGGAAGATAACCTTAATCATGGGAAATAGGAAAGCGTCGCCTGTGACCAAGATTGGAGTTTATTCTTTATTGCTTAGTAATGGTTTAAATTTAGACTTGAATAATTGTTGTTACTCGGCCGATATGGCGAGAAATGTTATTTCCTTTCACAGTTTGTATAAACAAGGTTTTACTTTTTCCTTTAATAATGAAAATGGTGGTATTTATGCTTATTGTAATGGTGTATTTTATTTTGAAGCATTACCTTGCAATGGTATATATGAAACTGTGATGATTGTAGATAACTTAGGAAATAATGTGTTGAATATTGATTCTTCCAATGAATTGGATAAAGCATGCTTGTGGCATTGTCGTCTTGGACATGTCAACAAGAAGCGCATAGCCCAACTCCAAAAGGATGGAGTTTTGGAGTCATTCGACTTAAAGTCGGATGACACTTGCGAATCTTGTTTACTCGGAAAGATGACCAAGTCACCCTTCACTGGTACTTGTGAAAGGGATGAAGGTCTATTGGATCTCATACACACTGATGTGTGTGGACCATTCAGAACCTCCACAAGGGATGCTAACTAGAGATGAGATTTACAACCGGACCTGAACCGGAATCGGACCGGAACCGGAACCGTTAGAACCGGAATATACAGAACCGGTTCCGGTTCCGGGTTTAAAAATTGGCTTTATCCGGGTTCCGGGTAATCCGGGTTTGGGTCCATCGGGTCCGAGTAAACCGGGTCTAAAAACCGGAACCGGTGTTAGGAACCGGAACCACTTTTAGGGCCAGAACCGGTTTTTGTGAAACGTTTAAAAGATGCATATCTCATTCGTTTCAACTCCGATTGACATGCGGTTTTTTCCAACGTGTAGTTTAGAGTTTGTACATAATTATAGAATATAAATTTTCCATTTTTAGTTTTATATTCATTGACTTACAGTCCCCCAAAGTCGAGATATCAAAGCTGGAAGTTTTTAGTTTTTTAGTTTTTTTGTATTCTGTGAAAGTTTTAAAACATGCATATCTAATTCGTTTGAAGTCGGATTGACATGTGGTTTTTTCCAACTTGTATTTTAGAGTTTGTACTGAGTGTATACTATAATTTTGTCATGCTTGGTTTAATATTAAATGATTTACAGTCCCCTGAAGTCGGGATATCAAAACTGAAAATTTTCAACTTTTCATCTATTTGTTTTTGTACTTTGTATTCTGTGAAAATGTTAACACATGCATATCTCATTCGTTTAAAGTCGGATTTACATGCGGTTTTTTCCAGAGTGTATTTTAGAGTTTGTACATGCTTTTAGACTATAATTTTGTCAATTTTGGTTTCATATTCAATGAGTTACAGTCCCCCAAAGTCGGGATATCAATATGAAAAATTTCAAAGTTCAACCCACTAAATAGTAAGTAATTACCAAAAAAATATGGTTTTTCCGGGTTTTCCAGTTCTAAACGCACTTTATCCGGTTCCAACCTACCCACTTTGATGTTTCCGGGTTTTCCAGTTCTAGACACACTTTTCCCGGTACCGTACCCGAAACCGAACCAGAACCGGTTCCTATATACCGGTTCGGTTTCCAGTTCTACAAAATCCCGTTAACCGGTTCCGGGTTTTCCGGGTCCGGGTCCATCCGGTTCGGGTTTGGACCCACTTTCATCCCTAATGCCAACCGCTTCTATGTGACTTTTACTGATGATTATAGTAGATATGGGTATATTTACTTAATCAAGCATATGTCAGAAACCTTTGAAAAGTTCAAAGAGTTTAAGCAAGAAGTGGAGAATCAATTAGACAGGAAGATAAAGACGCTGCGATCCGATCGTGGAGGAGAGTATCTTAGTATCGAGTTCCTTGACTATCTTAAGGAATGTGGAATTGTTTCACAATTGACGCCACCTAGGACACCACAGCTTAATGGTGTGGTTGAGAGGCGCAATAGAACCTTGCTAGACATGGTTCGTTCCATGATGAGTCGAGCTTCGTTACCTATCTCATTCTGGCGGTATGCTTTAGAGACTACCGCCCATATCCTTAATCTAGTCCTTACCAAAAAGGTTTCCAAAACACCTCACAAGATGTGGATAGGGAAAGTTCCCACATTAGACCAAATCAAAGTTTGGGGTTGCGAGGCTTTTGTGAGAAAAGAAACTCACGACAAGCTCGAACCTCGGAGTGAGAGATGTATTTTCATCGGCTACCCACAGAAATCCTTTGGATATCTCTTCTACAGACCGAGTGACAATGTTGTCTTCGTTGTGAGGAGAGGAGTCTTTCGAGAGAGAGAGAACTCATAGGCCAAGGAAACAGTGGGAGGCAAATTGACCTTGAAGAGCTTCAAGAGTCAAGCGGTGAAGGAACCCCAAACACTAGCAATAAACCTGAGGAGGAGACTCCAGTTGATCCAATTGATGAGTCCTTACCTCTGAGGCGTTCCAGTAGAGTTAGATATACACCCGAGTTTTATGGTTTCCATATTACTACTGAAGGTGATACATTTATCAATGATAGCACACTGGTAAATTTGGATGAACCTAACAACTACAAGGAAGCCATGGCAGACCCTGAGTCTGTAAAATGGAAAGAGGCTATGGACAACGAGATTCAGTCCATGTATGACAATCAAGTTTGGAACTTGGTTGATAATGTGTCGGGTCGTAATACAGTCGGGTGCAAATGGATCTTCAAGAAGAAGACCGACATGGATGGCAAAGTACACACATATAAAGCGCGACTGTTTGCGAAGGGCTTTACTCAAACTCCGGGAGTTGACTATGATGAGACCTTCTCACCAGTAGCGAAGATTAAATCTATAAGGGTTATGTTAGCCATAGCTGCATTTCATGATTATGAAATATGGCAAATGGATGTCAAAACCACTTTCCTTAATGGAAAGTTGGCTGAAGATGTTTACATGAGTCAGCCAGAGGGTTTTTTCAATGCAAAGTACCCTAATAGAGTGTGTAATCTTGAGAAATCCGCTAATGGATTGAAAAAAGCATCTCGCAGATGGAATCTTTGTTTTGATGAGAAAGTCAAAGAGTTTGGATTTTTGAGAAGCGAGGATGAGTCCTGTGTATATGTCAAAGCTAGTGGGAGTATAGTGAGCTTTCTGGTATTGTATGTAGATGACATACTACTCATAGGAAACGACATCCCAACCTTGCAGGAGGTCAAGTCCTGGCTTGGGAAGTGTTTCGCTATGAAGGACCTCGGAGAAGCTGGTTATATTCTAGGGATAAGGATATTGAGAGACATAAGTAAAAGGCTAATAGGATTTAGTCAAAGTACATACTTGGACAAGGTGTTAAAACGCTTCATCATGGAGAACTCCAAGAAAGGTGACTTACCTATCCAAGGCAATGCCAAACCAAGTAAGACTCAGAGTCCGAGTACAAAGGCTGAAATAGTAGAAATGAGTCATGTACCATATGCTTCCGCAGTTGGTTCGATCATGTATGCTATGACTTGTACTCGCCCTGATGTGGCCTTTGCTTTGAGCTTGGTCAGCAGATATCAATGGAATCCTGGTAAAGCTCACTGGACTGTAGTTAAGAACATTCTTAAGTACCTGCGGAGGACTAAGGACTGGATCCTTACCCTCGGTGGGAGTGGTGACTTGAGAGTGAAAGGGTATAGCTCCGCCAGATTTCAAACCGACAGAGATAATTTCCGCTCTCAGTCGGGCTGGGTGTTTACCCTGAATGGAGGAGCAGTGACATGGAAAAGTTCCAAGCAGGAAAATGTAGCTGATTCAACGTGCGAATCAGAGTACATACCAGCAATCGAAGCATCGAAGGAAGTGATATGGTTGAAAAACTTCATCGGAGACCTTGGAGTCATTCCATTCATAAAGGAGCCTATGGAGATTTTCTGCGATAATGAAGGTGCGGTTGCCTTAACCAAGGAACCGAGAGATCATGGTAGATCCAGAAATATCGATAGAAAATACCACTTCATAAGACATCAGGTAGAAGAAGGGCACCTCATGGTAAAGCGGATATCGTCAGAGGACATCCCAACAGATCCTTTTACAAAAGGACTGACTAGGGTTAAGCACTTGCAACATGCGAGGAACATTGGGCTAAAGGATGATATTAGTTTTAGTATTTAGATAAATCGAAACTTGTAATAGCTAAATTGTAATTGACATTTGATGATTAAATAAAATGAGTTTTATTTATAAGTAAAGTTACTGTCTTGTGTCAATTATTTACTGTTGTTTCACTTTGCATGTTTTGACTTCCAGAATAATAAAATTATTATTATTATTATTATTCAAACTATCCACAGTCGATCATACGTTGGAAGTAAGTGTGAAATAAGACTGTCATGATTTGGCTTGTAGATTGTCTAAGAAGTTAGACATAGCAAAAGTGTGCGACGCCATTCATGAGTGCTCCTAAAATAAGATTTGAGTGTTGGATTCAACCCACGCTCACCTGAATCACTTCATGGAATTTATCACGAATGGTTGTGAGACGATAATATCATATAATCTTCAAATCAAGATATATGAGTTATTGACTATGAGTTGGTTGTGCATTGATGGCATGAAAATGCATTAGTAACTTGATGTTATAAAACGTGTCGTTGTGCATGATTTGATGAGTAGTTAGTACAAGCATATAATGTCGAAGTTTATCTGTTCCTTTTACCCTAAGAGGATTAAAAGCAATATCTTGGGCCCATTGATGATTTTGTTTTGACTTATGTGTCGATCCCGGTCAGAACTAAATTGATGTGTTCAGTTATGTTCTATGTCAGACGAATCAGAAACCGGGAAACAAATTGCAGGAAAATAAGTATGACTATGTTCCATGTGTTTGTCCGCATAGATATCTTGAGAACAGAGGAGTATATGATCACTTATCTGAAGGACGCGTCACTGACTAGGTCAGAGTTCGACAATTGCTTTTGAAAGCTTAAGATTGCTAAGTCAGATCCTAAAGTGCATTAGCAGTAATAGTTATTAGACTTATCCAAGTGGGAGACTGTTGGATTTTGTGTCTAAGCCCATAACTATAATTGGTATGTACTTGAACCGATTGTAACATGGTCCTTTTGGGTTGCCTTCACCAGTGCAATTTGATAGGATGAATTTTGAGAATAAGGTTATTTATGGTATATTAATATATTACAAGTATAATATATTAATACGGAATTATTTAATTAGTATTGATCAAGAATTAATTTATTAATTTTGTGATCAAAAAAGACTAATTAAATATATGGGGATTGATTATGTAAATCAATCATTCTTGTAGTGTGGGCTAATGATCCATGATTATGGGCTAAACTAATCCATGGATAGTCCATGGAGGTTAAACCCATGGAGCATGAGAATGTGGAAAGTCATGGGTTATTAGGGTTTGCCAAGTGTAACCCTAGCATGTCCAACGCTATAAATAGAACCCTCCATAGACCAAAATCGGTTGCCTCCTCTCCTTGAGATAAAAAGATTATTCTCTTAAATCATCCTCTTGCAGATTGGTGTTTGTGAACCATTAGAGGCATCACACTTGAGGTGCTCAAGCTTTCAAGGGTCAAGAACTACAAGTCCTTCAAAAGGTATATCATCTATCTAGATGTTTTATTCAATTGGCAATTTGTATGCTAGTTAGGACAATGCTTTGGAAAAATTGAAAATATGCATGTATAATAGAGAAAACATAGATCCAAAGCATTTAGGGTTGCATGTGCACCATAGGAGTGTTGTGCTCAAAACCCAACAAGCAACTCGTTAAGTTTTCCTGTCTTAACGTACTTAGCCCTTTCCAGTCGAATCCAAGGCCCCAAACTACAGATCTAGCCCCTTAGTACTGAGATACCACGTAAAGTTGCTAACTTTATGTGCATGCAAGGCATTAAGGGATTAAAACACTCATATGAAGCTTATTATGGGTTTTAGAGCATGAAGGAGGGCCAAGACTTAATAAAGTTGGCAACTTTAAGTCCAAGGATGCCCTAAGATGTTTAGATCTGAAGTCCTAGCTTCAAAGCATGCTCAAAACCAAGAATGACTCAAGAATAAGTTATAAATGACCATAAACTCTCTAATGGAGGGATCTAACAAATGCGTGATCAAGATGGCGACTTTTTACCTCCAAATGGTTGCAAAAACAGTGAAGCTCCCGGATCTAAGGCCTTCCATGCAATCCAACCTCTTCAAGCTTCTAGTTTCCTCCAAAAGAACACAAGATTTACTCTCCAAAGCTCACACACACTCAAGAAAGCAATAAAGCACGGTTAGGTTTTCTCTCTGTACAATAAGGTGGTAAGGGAGGCTGGTGAGGGGACTTAAGGTCCTTTAAATAGGGTGCAAACCCTAAAAATTAAGGTTTCCATGCATAGCCTCAACTCGTCGAGTTGGAGTCCACCAACTCGTCAAGTAGGTTCCATAATCCACACGACCTTACTAGTTTCTACACGACGAGTTGGGGCCTCCAACTCGTCGAGTAGGTCTTATGTGACGTACACAAATTCTTAAAATTTCATACCCGGGATTCGGGATGTTACAGTAAGCACAAAGCTTAGTGAGTTCCCCAAATACCACATACCATACATGAAACATAAAATAAACATATAGTGGGCCCCGCCCGTCATCGGCCCCCGCCCGGCATCGAGCTGAGCTCGGTAAAACGGGCCCCGCCCAACGTACGATAACATATATCAAATAAACACATACACATGCAATAATCACATAGATACATAGCATACAGACATCCATCAAGCCCCGCCCGACATCGAGCCTTAGCCCGGAAGACATATAAACACAAGCACATGCAAGAGTCACAAAGACAACTAGCATACTAACCACATAATATAAAAATCGGCCGGCCTTGGTGCCTTCGACCCACTAAACCAGGTAAGGAAACTCACCTCGAATGCAGAAGCACACTGAAAGAAACCCCCTACCTGCTGCCCTGAAGACACCACCGAACTGACAGATCAAAACAACACCAAATTAACAATTGGGTTCGAATCCATAACTATAACTTCATACCTGGGGTAAAAAGACCATTTTACCCTATCCTAGCCTTGTCCAAAACTATGACCCAAACTACAATCTGAAAGACCCAAAGGCCCACTAATCAACCAATGGCCAATTTTCCAAATTGGGCCCAACCTCAACAAGAACCAAAATTGAGGCCCAACTTCAATAACCAAAAAGGCCCAAAACCAAAAGATCTCCAAAGGCCTACTAATGGCCTAATTTTCCAAATTGGGCCCAATCCCAGATGGGCCTTATCCTAAGCACATACTTCCTTTAATTACAATTTAGAATACCTCAAATAACCCTTGGGACAAACTTGCTCAAAGTCATAAATCAAAAGTCAAAGTCAACGGTCCAAGTTGACCCAACTCGCCGAGTTGCGCTTCAACTTGTCGAGTTTCTTCATTAGACTACAAAGATCGGGCAAAACCCCATCAACTCACGGAGTTCACCTATGAACTCGCCGAGTTCGCTAAAAACCCAACCTCTTAATTCATTAAGCCGACCTTTTCGAAACTAAGGGCTTCTCATCCCAGATCTTAACTGAAATGGCCTCAATAAGGGTAAAGTTTCCAAGTTTACCCCTAAGAACCACTAAAATGGGTTCAACCCCCAAACCCTAAACTTAAAAGGGTAAAGGATTAATCATTAATCACTTATTCCACAAGGACACAACTCCAAGATGCACATCTGACCATATGAGGCTAAATGGCCATGTAAAGTTTCCAAGTTTACACTTATTCATGATTAGAAGAAGCTCAAAAGCTTAAAAGATACCAAAAGAAGGACTTAATGAATGCATGAAGCCCTTAGGACCGTAAAGTTGGCACATTTATGCGAAAAGAGCTCATGAAGATCATAGATCTTGAAAGGATAAACACTTGGGACTTCTACTTCCTCAACAACCACCCATCTATGGCTAAAAGCATACAAATAAACCCAAGAAGAGATCTAAGCCAAAACTAAGCAAGGTTAGAGCTTTATACCCGAAATGTGCTGAAAATGGAGCAAGGAATCGATATCTAAATGCTCCTACTTGATTCACCACCTTGCATCAAGCTTCTCTTCCTTCAATGAGCCTTAAACACAACAAAACACACCCACAATGAGCTCACAAAACTCAAGGAGGCTCTAGGGTTTCAAGATTAGGGTTAGGTGCTATAGAGGCTGGAACTTAAGGTGTTTAAATAGGGTGCAAAACCCCACAATGAGCTCACAAAACACACCCACAATGAGCTCACAAAACATACACACAATAAGCTCACAAAACTCAAGGAGGCTATAGGGTCATCACCTGTAACTTAAGGTGTTTATATAGGGTGCAAAACCCCAAAATTAGGGTTTCCTAAACAGCGCCCAACTCGTCGAGTTGGCTCCTCCAACTCGCCGAGTTGTCTCATTAGTCTCACGACCAAAACAACTTCTACTTGCCGAGTTGAGGCTCCTTAACTCATCGAGTAGACCCATTAAATCCTCACGATTCTTCATTTTATTTCGGGTGTTACAAAAGGAGCTACAAAGCTAAACGTACCACCGAAGCGAAAGGCAAGAGCATTCCAGATGATACTTGATGAAGTAGGAAACGACGCAAGGGATTAGGAGTAAGGATCTATAAAGTAGCTAGATAGTATCATGTGGTGTAGCCTAATATAAGAGGCATAGTGTAGGGTGAACTTAAATATCTATGTAATCGTTCAAGAAATAATATGAACCTTGGTTATGTTATCTGATGTGTTAAGTTGCTATATGATTTTTCTTGTGTGGTGACTTGGAGAACTGCGAGACAATACTTGGGACGAGTATGAGTAGGTGTGAAAGGTAATAAAGGCCTATACTACCAGAAGCACAGGACTCGCAATTGGATCAGGGAAAGTCACAGGGTTACCAATACGCTAGTAATTGATTTCGTTTTGTTCATGTATGTCGTTACCATCGTTTTGGTAATGACTATGAAGATGATTGATATTCCAACCGTAGTGGTCATATCAAATCGAGTCTGACTAAGATGAGTATGTTACGTGGTTATGTTATCTGATGTGTTAAGTTGCTATATGATTTTTCTTGTGTGGTGACTTGGAGAACTGCGAGACAATACTTGGGACGAGTATGAGTAGGTGTGAAAGGTAATAAAGGCCTATACTACCGGAAGCATAGGACTCGCACTTGGATCAGGGAAAGTCACATGGTTACCAATACGCTAGTAATTGATTCCGTTTTGTTCATGTATGTCGTTACCATCGTTTTGGTAATGA
Organism: Lactuca virosa; assembly: GCF_052849685.1. Taxonomy (NCBI): domain Eukaryota; kingdom Viridiplantae; phylum Streptophyta; class Magnoliopsida; order Asterales; family Asteraceae; genus Lactuca; species Lactuca virosa. The sequence continues at coordinate 267,240,903 of NC_136427.1, forward strand.
CTATGAAGATGATTGATATTCCGACCCTAGTGGTCATATCAATTCGAGTCCGACTAACATGAGAATGTTACGTGGTTCAGAGAACCAAGATCGATGTAGCATCTGACTTAAGCCAGAAGATTGAAGTGAAAGATAATCGAAGCGATCAGTAAAAGTATCGCAATCATTGTTAAAGTAAGAAGCTTGTAGATAGAAGTGCTACATGCTAGAATGTGGTTATATCACATTATAACATAAAGGAAGGTATATTCCATTCTGGAATTTGACTCAAAAAAGACATGAGTCTAAGCATTGCATCATACGATGAGAGGTCATTAGAATATGAATCATCGGTCTGTTACGATAATAGAGGTAAAGAACTTATCTTAATTTAAGTTTGTTTAAGAAGGAGCAGGAGTCTCCAAAAAGGATTTAGTTTGTAACTCGAAGGTTACAATTGAAAGTCCAACAAAGTACGAAGAGCGGTTGCAAGATCAAGCACCGCCTGCAGTCAAGAAGTCCAAGAGTTAGATACTTATTCAAAGGAACATAGGAGTTACAGTTACTACCTGTTGGAAAAGGTTTCTAAGCCCATAACTATAATTGGTATGTACTTGACCCGATAGTAGCATGGTCCATTTGGGTTGCATTCATCAAAGCAATATGTTAGGAAGGATATTTGAGTAAGAGGTTAATTATGATTTATTAATATATTATAAGTATAATATATTAATTGAGGAATCACATTATTTAATTAGTATTGATCAAGAATTAATTTAAGGATTAATTTAGTGATCAAAAGAGACTAATTAAATTAATACATATGAGTTGGGCTAATGATCCATGTTTTGATTTGTGGTGGGCTTATGGGTTAATCCATGAAGTATTTATCCAAATCAAATGGGTGGATCATAAGCTTATGGGTATGGATTAGGGTTACACGTGACCCTTGATATTCTACACACACACACAGACACACACATACACACACACACACACACACATATATATATATATATATATATATATATATATATATATATATATATATATATATATATGTATTCATAAGCTAAAATCGATGACACTTTGCATTCCAAGAAGTAGAATCCGAATTCTAGTCTCCATAACCTCTATATATTAATTCTAATTGTTCTTGGTGTTTTGCGATTCCATTTGAGGAATCACACTTGGGGTGCTAAGCTTTCTTGAGGCCAAGTTATTCAAGCTCCAACACAAGGTAATATTCTAACTAGTTTTTTATGATTCAAATATCACCTTGCATGCTAGTTTAGGCTTCATGCTTTGGAAAATGTTTATTGCATGCATAATTAGAGAAAACTTAGATCCAAAGCATTAGGGTTGTATGTGCACCATAGGAATGTTAGAGTACATAAAACCCAACAGTGGTTTCAGAGCCATGGGTGTTTTCTATTATATTGATGCAATCGTGTAATTTTCAAAGCTAAAAAAACTGCATTTCGGGATTCTGCCAGGGCCAACTCGTCGAGTACATCTTTGAACTCGAAGATTTGGATGAGTTTTACTTTGAACTCGACGAGTCCATAATGGGACTCGACGAGTTGATGCATCTGATGGCAGAATTTTCGAGTTTGTGCCTTGTTTTGGATTAGGGACATTACCACAAACTGTTTTGATTCATAAAATTCGATTTTAATGATATGGTATTGTCTATCCCCATCCAAGAACATGATGTTTATCAAATTCTAAGATAACTACTTGTTTTTGTGATATACTAGTTATTTGTAAAATTTAAAGTTATCATGTACTATGAATCAAATTAGGTCAAATTGGTAAATGATCATCATATCATAATTGGATTAGTTAATTTGATCTATGTGTGTTCTTGAAAAAGTTCCATAACTTGTCCTCAAGTTATGGAATATCAAAAGTCTTTATTTATGAAACCATTAACTAATGTAAGTTATAGAATTCATAGATTCTTGAAATGTTTCATAACTTGTACACAAGTTTGGAATTGGAAAAGTCTCATTCATGGAACATAAAAGTCTATAAGTTATGAATTTCAAAAGTTTTGACAAGTTACAAAACTTTCCCTCAAGTTTTAGAATTTGAAAAGTTTAATTAAAAAGTTTAATTTGAATATTGAATTCTAAAACATCTAGTAATTGAAAGGTTTCAAAAGATGCAACTCCTGGGTTCATAACTTAAAAATTAATTAAATAGTTTTAATTTTGAATTTTTAATAAGCTAGATGCTTTGAATAGTTTAATTACACCTTATGGACTTTATTAAATTGGTTAAAGTGTTTTAATTAAAAGAGTATTAATAAATCCATAACTATATGGTTTGAATTTAATTAAATTAAAAGTCTAGTATAGTTAAAAAATTAAACCACCTAGTATTTTAAATGTTTAAAAACACCCTTATACTATATAAAATTAAAAGTCTAATATATTATATATGTATCAGTTAAAGGTCAGTCTTACCGTTAGTATGCCTCATTCACGAAGCCGGTCTATAAGGGGGGGTATAAGGTTACTGCCTATAAAGTGGTGGTTTAATGGGTATCCACTCTCACCCACCGCTTCCTTGACTGGTGGAGAGTCGTTAGCCGAACGGGTAGGACAGGATACAAACTTCCATTAAAAGTATAATGAAAATACTAAGTAACTAAACACTTATAAATTCTCAATCTTAGTTACTTAGGAAAAATGTGAAAATGGTGTTATTCAATGAAATTGCACTTTGCACCTTGTTAAGTCATTAGTGGAGTGTGTGTGGTTAACCGGCACACTAATTTGGGACTGACAATGTGTGGCAAAGGGTAGCTTGATGTTAATCATGGATCAATGGAGCGTGTGTGGTTAACCGACACATTGATTAGGTGATATGTAGCATCGAGAGTACCAAGCTAATTTGCATGGTTATTCATACATTGTTTGTGATCCTCGGTATCCCAGTCACAAACTTCAGAGGGAATAATCGAGATTTAAACATGCCATTGAAAAGTTCAAAGAATCTAGGAATTTCAATTCATTTAAAACCTAAAATTCATTTTCGTTTTTCATTGTGGAAATTGGTAAATCTTCATTTACCTACCTTCAAATATTTTGCAATTAGATTACGGCATCCCTCTTCCGAATTGTAAAATATTATGTTGGGTCCTAGCCTTAATATTTCATGTTGGGTGTTATATTAAGGATTTAAATCAACTAACTTGAATTTCTCCTTTGTAGATGTCTAGTTCTGACAACTATGGTCTTCCCGAATCTTATGAAAAAGCTTTCCATATAAAGATGATATTCCACAAGACGATCAAGGTGAAAGATTAATCCCTTCTTCGTGCTATAGTGGAACTTCACTTCCTCCACCTCCTCCAATAATTCTCCCTAACCCACAAGTTCAAAGACTTGAAAAGTTCAAGGTCACTCAAGCCCTATTGGCTAGCAAACACCAAGATGGAAGGTCTATGTGTGCACATGTCTTGGAGATGAAGTCACACATTGACAGGTTGGGAATGTTAGGAGTCGTTGTGTCGAGGAAGTTGGATGTTGACTGGGTTCTTCAATCACTTCCTGAGTCATATGGTGAGTTCATTAAAGATTACTATATGACAGACCGCGACATGTCCCTTATCGATCTTACATATTTGCTAATTGATGCTGAATCAACAATGATTTGGCGCACTGGTAATGCAAATTTGATAGGAAGATCTACTTCCCAAACTTCCATGGACATTGATAATGGAAACATTGGAAGTCCAAAAAAGATTTCTCTTTCCAAGGGAAAGGGAAAGGCTAAGTCTGCCATTGTCCCGTGTACCATTCCAAAAGAGTCTGTTTGTTTCTATTGCCAAGAGAAGGGGCATTGGTTGCGAAGCTGTCCTGACTACCTGAGAGATCAAAGAGATGGTAAAGTCAAAATGTATGACTCTGCTTCAGGTAAGTTCACTATCTAACTCTATTAAGTTCCTACTTATGGATTCTTAATACATGATGTGATAAGATTGCATTTTGATGTTTTGTAGGATCAAAGAAGAGAAAGGAAGCTTGAAAGAAGAGTAAGTTGATTCTGATCGCGAAGAGATGGATTTCGATTGCATAGTTCGATGTTCATAATTTTGAGCTGCTGCTTAGGAGTTATGATAGATTACTTAGAAATATGTAGCGACATAGTTTTCATTTGTAATTGCATTGTAAGGAAAAGTTTTTCCGCAAATTTTATAAAGAAAGAAAATTTTTGTTTTATCTATTTATATTTCCTTGCAATGGCATTTGTGAAAAATTATGTGTGTATGTTTCTATTTTTAGCAATATGGATTTGATTCTTTCGTTTGTGGTAGTGTCTAAATTTACCAAATGAGGAAAGATTCTCATCACCCAAGTTTCAATTGGATAGAAACTTGGAATCATGCAACTTGTATTGCATGATGAATGAGAACATTCGACTTTGGGAAATTAAGACTAATTCCTTGTTCACACACACACACACACACACACACACATATATATATATATATATATATATATATATATATATATATGAGTCAAGTGAAGGACTAGGGGATCGGGTACACTTTGTTGTGCACTGGTCAGGTCCACCACAAAGAACAATAAGACTATTCGTTATGATTCAATAAACGGTTGGTAAATATGGCTATGCTTACAAGATTAAGTGTGATTCTGAATCATTGAAAAAGTTTCAATGTATAGCAGAGCGAATAAGAAGAATCAATTAGGCAGAAAGATAAAAGTTTCTCCAATCTGAAAGGAAAGGAGAATACTTTAGTATCGTGTTTTATGATCATCCTTATGATTATAGAACCATGTCACAATTGATCCTCTAAGGACACCTTAGTGCATTTGTATGGCTAAGAAGAGGAATCGTGAATTGTTAAAATGGTTAAATCAAAAGGTGAATCATACTTCGTTCCAATATCAAGTCTTAGAGTCATACTCCAAGATTGTACATTGAGTGACATGATCTTAAGAAGATTTATAACACACTCATCAAATGTGGAATAGAAAAAATGTTTTCTTACTCCTGCACATTTGAAATTGGCAAGTTGTGATGTCTTGGATAAGACAGAGACCAACTAAGACCAATTGTGTGAAGTGTTTGTCTTGATGAGAAACCGCACTAACTCTTGAATATTTGTTTGTCAAGTAATGTTTCTTGACAAAGAGAGTCTTATATGTCAAGAGGTCAGTGGGAGTCTTAAGGATCTTGAAAGTTTCAAGAACTAATCAAGAGTAAACCTATTATTAATCATTAGCCCATGACTTGATGTTTGTAACCTATCGTGTTGACATATTCTTATTTTTGTGCCCATTCCTGTTAAAGTTGACTATGCATGTGAGTTCTATGAGTTCTCAATTGTTTGCATAACAAATTCGAAGCAATGGTAGGCCCTTGAGCTGCAGGGTGGCAAGAAATTAAGATTGAACAAGTTCAGTCCATATGACTTTGGATTGGTCACTAACCTTGTCTTGTGATTATGGTTATGACAAATTCACATGGATAGGCACATACACCATAAAATCTAAGTGTCATAAGGTTTCTCTCTAATTCATGAAAATGATTGTGAGGAAACGCTTTCACTAAGTAGATTTTAAGGAGATAGCATTTGTGATATTTTCATTATCAAATTCGATTATGATTACGACATCCCTCTTCATAGTTCAAATTGTGAGAAATGGAAAAAGGTCTAAACATTTGAAACTTATTGTTGTAAGTTCTAAAATTGTTTAGACACACATGTGAGTTATCTAAGGAAAGGTGTATGAGTTTGAGAAGCCTAGATAAAGTCTCATCGAAGCGTCTTGTGTCAGAAATCTGAACTTTGGAAAGAAAGTCAATAAGTATTGATTTCTAGAAGTCCAGCTGATTTCTGGGTACATGTCAAAGCTAGTGGGAGCATAAGTATTATGCTAGTAAGATGATAATTATTATGCTAGTGGGAGCATAAGTGTTATGCTAGTAAGATGATAATTATTATGCTAGTGGGAGCATAATTATTATGGTACGCGTTGCGAGTTAGCAATGTTAATTATAGAAAACAAAAGTTTCAATTCGCAAAGTTACGGAGGTTGAAAAGTTGTTTTGCTATAATTAAGGGAGAGGAACTCATACTTCATTTCAAATCTAAAAGCTTAGATTGAGATTTTAATCGAATTTAGTCATGGACATATGTGAATGTTATGTTGAAATTATTCAGCATAAGGAAATTCTATATGTGGAAATATTATAGTGAAAGACTGGTAAAGTATCATGTCTTTATGTGAGACATTATGAATCGTATTCCATATGCTTCGGATACAGGACCAATTACATAAGCTATAATATTAATCTGTTCTAATTTTCCATATGCCTAGGGCATTAAGAGGGAAAAGGGACTAGAACGAGATATGACTAAAATGGTTAAGTAATTGTCAACGACAATCTGAGGTTTACCAAAGATTGGTTGCTCATGGACAGTTGGAAGTAAAGTGTAAATTTTGGAAGGACCATATTGACATACTCTGAGAAGAGGTAACTCTTGTTCAGAAGTGATAGTCAAAATGGGAATTTGGAAATGTTACCATAAGTGGAAGTTAATAATAAAATCTATGTAAGATTAGAAAACTTAATGCAAGAAGGATGTTCAAAGGAATGTACTTTGAATATGAGACTTCGTTTCATTGGAATTTCTCTCCATTGGAATACTTTGTAATGTATGTTGCCAAGTCTCTATGACTTTTGTGCATAGTCATTACAAGAGGATCATTGCATATAAGTTTAGAATCTAATAGATTTTAGCAAATGGCAAGAATTTGGTATTCTTACATTTGCGATAAGGATTTGGAAATGTGAAATGAGCATCATTGAAATGTTGTCCATTGATCTATTTCATAAAGAAAGGACCATAGGCAAACGTAGTGTGCATGCTTGGAGCATGGTATGACTATTGTTTTAATTCAAGTATTAAGTTGATAAATCGAAACATTATACAATGAATAATGTGTAATCAATATGGTGATTAAATAAAAGGTGTGTTATTTATATTCATAAGTTCTGAGACCATATTGGATTCGATTATTCTTGTGTTTCACTTCGCATGTTTTGACTTCCACAATAATACGATTATTCAAACTATCCACAGTCGATCATACTTTGGAAGTAAGTTATGAAAGAAGACTATCATGAATGGGTTTTTGTATGATTGTCTAAGGTGTTAGATATAGCAATAGATTGCTACAAACATTCATGAGTGCTCTTGAAATAAGATTTGAGTATTGGACTAAACCCACACTCACATATCACTTCATGGAATTTATCACGGGTGATTGTGAGACGATAATATTTTATAATATTCAAACCAAGATATATGAGTTGGCGATTATGTGACATCCCCTAATTTCTCGGCCAGAAAAGACCGACTTAATTTATGCTTTTCAAATAAAATCAGAGAAATCCTTTTAAAAGATGTTGCGGAATTGGTCCCCAAAACAAAACATGATAAAAGTTTATCAAAACCTTTCTTTAAGAAATATATAATTTCCTTTTATATCAAAACCTCGGGATGTCATGTTCCGATACAGATCAAAAGCATAAACAAGACACTATAAGCCTTGCAACAGTTATTTACAACTACTGGCCTATAATCCAAAAATCTCTCATCATCCTCCGATTATGCTCGGGGTCCACTACCTGTAATGATAAAAAGCTGAGTGGGTCAGGCTTGGGAGCCTGGTGAGCATATAGGGTTTTCAACCCATAATAATAATAAACTTATTAAGCTCACCAATCAACAATAACCCTGATTACCCATTCCCGTTATCCTCACTTTACGTCCCTAAACACCTATCACAAGGGACCTAGCCTAAGGAATATCATCGGGATGGACACTACTGCTAAGGGGACTCCTCAACCATACATGTCCTAAAGGCAACCATGAGGGGGATGGAGTACGCCAATGAACATTTAGTTCATCACACCTACAAGTTGCGAACCTGCTAGTGTTCCACTGGACTGTCTAGAAATGTCCGTGGTCGTCATCTATACTCCGCTAGACGACTACAACAACAACAACATCGAGGCCTCTCACAATTTTAACACACATCAACTATTTTGTCTACCCATGTTCTACCCAACATATTTGTAGATAAAATACATATATACAGTTTAAAACTTGTATAAAACATCTATTCAACAGTTACCTCAAATAAACACTTAATATAATTACACATAGCACATATTTTATAGAAAATACTTCATATCTAGGTGTAAGATGAAAGTGAATACACACTCACATGATTTGATGATAATCGGGCAGCACTTCGTTCCCTAAAACGGTCGTTTCTAATAAAACCGGGAATTTTATTGAGAAACCGGGCTCTACGAGGGCTGGGCTTCAAAACCCAAAAGATAAATTTCTCGGGCTTCTCGGGCACTTCGGGGCGTATTTCGGGTGTTTGGTATAATACCGGGGCTTTGGGGGAAGTTGGAATGAAAGAAATATTGAAAGAGGGGTTAAAAATGACAATTTTTCAAAGTAGCATCGGGAGGTCTCGCACCCTCCTATCTATAGGGGCGAGGCTCCTGATCCAACGGTTGAGAGGCTTCCAGGTGGCATCAGATCCGAAGACCAAGCACATGGGTCGCACCTGCGAGGATCCTGCTGGAGGCTTCTGATTGGACCGAGGTCTAGGTCCGAGGAGGGGGGTTCGTGGCACACCTCCGAGGCTCGGACACGTCAAGAGGAGGCACGCGCCGGACTCCCATTGGACCGAACTTCGAATGCGAGGGCAGGCGATACGCCTCGCCAGCTGGCTTCGGTGACTCAGCAAATTTCGGACACGTGGCACGTTTTGAGCGAGGGTGACGTGGCCGAAGTCCACCTATGCGAAATTTCTCGGATTTGACATTTTTTCTCGATTTTTGTGCAAAAACTTCTAAAATCCATAACTTTCGCATACGGGCTCCGTTTTTTACGTTCTTTATGTGCACGCGTAGGTAAAATTATGCTCTACAACTTTCGTTTAGACTTCGTCGGCTAATTTTGACTTTAATTTTTATATTATTATTGTTAATAGACAGGGACAGGAAATCCGTTAAAAATTCATAACTTCTTCATCCGACGTCCGTTTTCGTCTGTCTTTTTACCGTTGTACTACTATTGACGAGACCTTCGATTCTCGTTTAGGTTATATCGGCTAAAAATCACTCGATCTAAAATTCGAGTTTTTAGCTGTCTACTGCTAAGCTGGAACATAGAAAAATCATAACTTCCTCATACGAAGTCAGATTTGGACGTTCTTTTTATACATACTCTCGGTTTAACGAACACTACGACTTTCATTTAGATCACTAAGGCTAAAAAGTAGTTTATCAAAAACTCACTTTTTACGTCATTCGGCACCGTGCCGGTTTTGTCGTGAATCTTCGACAAGTCATAACTTCTTCGTTATAACTCGGATTTTGGTATTCTTTATATATCCGTAATCCTTGTCACGACAACTACAACTTTCTTAATAGATATCGGCTTTATCTAATATTTATTTTCGACGCTCATTTTTATTCTTAATTAATTAAATCCTAGTAATTAAGCATAAAACACATCATTCACATAATATTCACATAATTCTTTTTCATTTCTTCAAAATGAGTTACAAAGGTTAACCTAGACTATCACATCAATATTAATGCCTAGCCTAGAAACACGGGCATTACAATTCTCTCCCCCTTAGGATGATTCCGTCCCCGGAATCACACATCAACAAACAACTGCGGGTAGCTACTCATCATGTCACTCTCCGTTTCCCAGGTGAGATTTAGCCCATTCGTATGTTTCCAACGCACAAGCACTAAATCGACCATCTTGCGTCGCAACTTCTTAGTCTTACGATCAACGATTGCCTCAGGTTCTTCAATCAACCTCTTGTTTTCATCCAACCTTAATTCATAAATGGGAATTATGTCGGGTACATCTCCCGTGAACTTTCTCAAATAACACACATGAAAAGTATTATGAATACCCTCCAGTTCTTCCGGTAATTCTAGCTTGTAAGCTTGATTCCCGATCCTCTGAAGAACTTTAAACGGTCCAATAAACCTTGGACTCAATTTTCCCCTTTTACCAAATCTTATAAGTCCCTTCCACGGCGAGACTTTAAGTAAAACCGAATCTCCAACTTCGAATGATATCGGTTGTCTTTTCTTGTCAGCATAACTCTTTTGTCGATCTTGAGCTGCTAACATCCTTTCTTTAATCACTTTCAACTTTTCAGCAGTCTGATGGACTATTTCAAGTCCCATAAACTGATTTTCCCCAGCTTCCAGCCAACATGACGGCGTTCGACACTTTTCCCCATACAAAGCGTGATAAGGTGCCATCTTGATGCTCGAGTGGAAACTATTATTACAGGAAAATTCTACTAGAGGTAAGTGTTCATCCCAGTTACCTTGGAATTCTAGGGTACATGCTCTCAGCATATCCTCCAATGTTTGAATTGTTCGTTCGCTCTGACCATCGGTTTGCGGATGGTAAGCTGTACTCAAACACAACTTGGTACCCAATTTCTCTTGTAGACTTCTCCAAAACCTTGAGGTAAAACGGCTGTCACGATCGGATACAATCGTTAACGGAACACCGTGAAGCCTCACAATTTCCTTCACGTAAGAATTCGCAAGTTTATCCATAGACCATTTCTCATTGGTGGCTATGAAATGCGCACTCTTAGTGAAGCGATCAACGACCACCCAAATCATGTCGTGACCGTTCCTTGTTCTGGGCAGTTTAGTCACAAAATCCATGGTGATGTATTCCCATTTACCCATGGGTACAGGTAAAGGTTCTAAACTCCCATACGGTTTCTGATGTTGTGCCTTAACCCTAGCACAAGTTACACACTCGGCCACATACTTAGCAACATCGAGCTTCATCGTCGGCCACCAGTAGTAGGGTTTTAGGTCCCTATACATTTTTGTACTGCCGGGATGAATCGAGTACATGGTCTTGTGAATTTCTTCCATCAGAAGATCTCTTACTCCTCCTGTCTTAGGTACCCAAATCCTATCTTTGAATACCTTCAGTCCTTGACCGTTTGTATCAAACACCAATGTTTTCCCCAAACGTTCTTCCTTTCGGTCATTTTTCTCTAAAGCTTCCTCCTGAGCTTTCTTTATACTTTCCACTATTGTCGAGACAACTTCAATTCTCAACGCTCTTGGCCTTTTCTTTTCAAGATTTACCTTCCGACTGAGAGCATCAGCAACAACGTTTGCTTTACCAGGGTGGTAAAGTATCTCACAGTCGTAGTCCTTGAGTAATTCTAGCCAGCGCCGCTGCCTCATGTTCAATTCCTTCTGATTAAAGAGATATTGAAGAATCTTATGATCAGTGAAAACTCTGCATTTAGTACCATAAAGATAGTGCCTCCATATCTTTAAGGCGAATACTACCGCTGCCAACTCCAGATCATGAGTGGGGTAGTTCTTTTCATGCTCTTTCAATTGCCTCGATGCATACGCTATCACTTTATCCCTTTGGGTCAGAACACAACCTAACCCAACTCCAGAGGCATCACTATAAACTGCGAAGTCATCAACTCCTTCAGGTAACGAAAGAATCGGTGCTTCACACAACCTCTTCTTTAACTTCTCAAAGGCTTCCTTATGCTTCTCATTCCAAGTATAAGTAGCTCCTTTGTGGGTCAAAGCTGTTAATGGAGTCGCGATCGCAGAAAAGCCTTGGATAAATCGGCGATAATATCCGGCTAATCCTAAAAAGCTTTGAATCTCCGTAGGACTTTTTGGTTGTTCCCACTTCATCACAACTTTAATCTTTGCTGGGTCAACCATTATTCCTTCTTGGTTAACCACATTACCTAAAAATTGGACTTCTTGAATCCAAAATTCACATTTGGAGCACTTTGCATACAACTTCTCCTTTTTCAGAACTTCTAGCACTTCACGCAGATGCTTGTCATGCTCCTGCTTGCTTTTTGAATATATCAAGATATCACCTATGAATACTATCACGGATTTATCAAGGTATGGTTTACAAACCCTGTTCATCAAATCCATGAAAGCTGCTGGGGCATTGGTTAGTCCGAACGACATAAACAAAAATTCATAGTGTCCATATCTTGTTCTGAACGTAGTCTTTTCGATATCCTGCTCTCTCACCTTTAGTTGATGGTATCCTGACCTAAGATCGATCTTCGAAAAATAGCTCGAACCTTGCAACTGATCGAACAGGTCATCGATCCTCGGCAACGGGTACTTGTTCTTTATTGTTGCTTTATTCAGCTCTATGTAATCAATGCACATTCTCATGCTCCCGTCTTTCTTCTTTACAAATAACACCGGGGCTCCCCAGGGTGATGAACTAGGTCGAATAAAACCTTTGTCCAATAACTCCTGAAGTTGTGTCATAAGTTCTTTCATCTCTGTTGGTGCTAATCGATACGGTGCTTTTGCTATCGGCGTCGTTCCTGGTAACAATTCGATATGAAATTCTACTTGTCGATCAAGGGGCAATCCGGGAACATCTTCGGGAAAGACTTCCGGATAGTCACACACCACCGGAATATTCTGCACCTCCTTCTTTTCCTTCTTAGCATCGATCACGAACGCTAGATATGATGTACATCCCTTGGCCAAACACTTTCTGGCTTTCATTAGGGAAATGATTCCAGAGTTTACTCTGCTTTTGTCTCCATACACCATAAACGACTCTTTCCCTGGCGGGTTTACTTTTGCTATCTTCTTCCTACACAATATTTCGGCATCATTGGCGCTAAGCCAATCCATTCCTAAAACTATGTCGAAACCATTTAACTCGATAGGTAATAATTCCTCGTGGAACTTATTCCCATTCAAGTCAATGAGGATGTTTTTCATACGATGGCTAACAGGTACAAACTTGCCACTAGCAATCTCGACTAATAAAGCATTAACTAGTCTATCTACAGGCAAAGCTAGTTTTCTACCAAATTCATGCGAAATAAAGGAGTAATTGGCTCCAGAATCAAACAAAATTTGGGCAGGCAATTCGTTTACGAGAAAGGTACCCGAAGCGACACCGGCTTCTTCTTTCACAGCTTCGAGTGTCATCTGAAAGGCTCTCGCCTGCGGCTTTGGTGGAAGATTGGGTTTTGCTGCGTCCTTCTTCTTCGGGAAATCCATCAAAATATGCCCTTCTTCATGGCACCCAAAACAGACGTTCTTATTGAAGGTGCATTCATTGGCATAATGCCCTGACTTTCCACATTTGTAACAAGTGAGTTCCACGCTGCATTTCCCAGCATGTTTCTTCTTGCACTTGTCACACCACTTGGCTTCGGCTCCTCCTCCGAATTTTCTCGAACCAGTATTCGAGAATTTGTTCTTATTATTGGAACCTGAAGTTCCTTCAAACTTTCTCTTTTCGCCAACTTCAACCTTGCTGGCGGCTCTCCCCTTAATCATATCTTCAACAGACTTGGCAGCCCAGATAGCTGCCTCCAAAGTAAGTGCCTGACGTACTGGCACCGCATACTCCCATGGAATTCCCTTTGTGTACCTATCAATTTTTGCCAGCTCATCTGGGACAATAGGCAAAGCAAACTCCATTTTGTCTGTGAAGTTATTCGTATATTCATCAACAGTCATACTCCCCTTCTTCAACGTCAGAAATTGGTTTTGTAACTCAAGCACGTTTTGGGCCGAGCAGTACTTGCGCTTGAAGTGCACCAAGAACTCTGCCCAAGTCAGTTGCAGTGGCTCATTAGGGCTTAAGGTTTTCCCCAGAGTGTTCCACCAACGAGCAGCACTACCCCTGAATTGACGCACTGCAAATGTGGTTTGTAACTTGCCTTGGCAACCACAAGTCATGAAAGCCAATTCCATTTCCGAGATCGAATCCATTACTCCGACAGGATCTTCTTTTCCACTGAAGGTCGATGGCTTGCAAGTCATAAAGTCCTTATACTTGCACCCATTTCTCTCCACTCTATCCTCGTGGTTATTTCTCCCAACCACAAGCAGTTCACTATGACCAACAGATCTACTGTTGTTTCCTTCTTCAGATCTATCATCATTTAATTCACGTTGTTCAACAGGAACTGAAGGTTCATCCCTGTTGTTCAACAACATTTGCCTCAATTCCTCCCTTTGTTCAGCCATCATGGTCTGAATCATAGTTTGTACTCCAGCCATGGTGATGGGTTCTGGTGCAGCTCCTACTATAGGCACCAGTTCCACCACTTGGGGTTGAGGTTGTTGGTTTCTGTTTTCATTTCCCGCTCCACTTCGAGTTCTTGCCATTATAATCTATATACTGAATAAGGCGAATTTAGGTCTTTATCCTTCATAGATATTTCAATTCCCTTATCACTCCGAAACGTTTACATGTTAGTTCTAATCTCGTAATCATACGCTTAGAATCCTACACACATAAGGTTTCCAGATCCGGTCGGCAACAGACCATAGATCCGAACAAATAATGACATATATGGCAAACATATAGCATTTAGCACATAAAAGCATTTTAGGCACCTTTCCTAAAATAAACTAGTGCTTGTGTCTAAATTATGGTAGACACTCATCTCACAATCATCACTTAGCATTCTAAGTTTAAGTCTAGAAATCCTACAAATTTCTTAGTTCGCTTAAACTAATGCTCTGATACCAACTGTGACATCCCCTAATTTCTTGGCCAGAAAAGACTGATTTAATTTATGCTTTTTAAAATAAAGTTAGAGAAATCCTTTTAAAAGATGTTGCGGAATTGGTCCCCAAAACAAAACATGATAAAAGTTTATCAAAACCTTTCTTTAAGAAATATATAATTTCATTTCATATCAAAAACTCGGGATGTCATGTTCCGATACAGATCAAAAGCATAAACAAGACATTATAAGCCTTACAACAGTTATTTACAACTACTGGCCTATAATCCAAAAATCTCTCATCATCCTCCGACTATGCTCGGGGTCCACTACCTGTAATGATAAAAAGTTGAGTGGGTCAGGCTTGGGAGCCTGGTGAGCATATAGGGTTTTCAACCCATAATAATAATAAACTTATTAAGCTCACCAATCAACAATAACCCTGATTACCCATTCCCGTTATCCTCACTTTACGTCCCTAAACACCTATCACAAGGGACCTAGCCTAAGGAATATCATCGAATGTACACTACTGCTAAGGGGACTCCTCAGCCATACATGTCCTAAAGGCAACCATGAGGGGGATGGAGTACGCCAATGAACATTTAGTTCATCAACACCTACAATTTGCGAACCTGCTAGTGTTCCACTGGACTGTCTAGAAAGGTATGTGGTCGTCATCTATACTCCGCTAGACGACGACAACAACAACAACAACAACAACAACAACATCGAGGCCTCTCACCATTTTAACACACATCGACTATTTTTTCTACCCATGTTCTACCCAACATATTTGTAGATAAAATACATATACAGTTTAAAACTTGTATAAAACATCTATTCAACAGTCACCTCAAATAAACACTTAATATAATTACACATAGCACATATTTTATAGAAAATACTTCATATCTAGGTGTAAGATGAAAGTGACTACACACTCACATGATCTGATGATAATCGGGCAGCACTTCGTTCCCTAAAACGATCGTTTCTAATAAAACCGGGAGTTTTATTGAGAAACCGGGCTCTGCGAGGGTTGGGCTTCAAAACCGAAAAGATAAATTTCTCGGGCTTCTCGGGCACTTCGGGGCGTATTTCGGGTGTTTGGTATAATACCGAGGCTTTGGGGGAAGTTGGAATGAAAGAAATATTGAAAGAGGGGTTAAAAATGACAATTTTTCAAAGTATCACCAGGAGGTCTCGCACCCTCCTATTTATAGGGGCGAGGCTCCTGATCCAACTGTTGAGAGGCTTCCAGGTGGCATCAGATCCGAAGACCAAGCACATGGGTCGCACCTGCGAGCGTCCTGCTGGAGGCTTCTGATTGGACCGAGGTCTAGGTCCGAGGAGGGGGGTTTGTGGCACACCTGCGAGGCTCGGACACGTCAGGAGGAGGCACGCGTCAGACTCCCATTGGACCAAACTTTGGATGCAAGGGCAGGCGACACACCTCGCCAGCTGGCTTCGGTGACTCAGCAAATTTCGGACACGTGGCACGTTTTGAGCGAGGGTGACGTGGCCGAAGTCCACCTATGCGAAATTTCTCGGATTTGACATTTTTTCTCGATTTTTGTGCAAAAACTTCTAAAATCCATAACTTTCGCATACGGGCTCCGTTTTTTACGTTCTTTATGTGCACGCGTAGGTAAAATTACGCTCTACAACTTTTGTTTAGACTTCGTCGGCTAATTTTGACTTTAATTTTTATATTATTATTGTTAACAGACCGGGACAGGAAATCCGTTAAAAATTCATAACTTCTTCATCCGACGTCCGTTTTCGTCTGTCTTTTTACCGTTGTACTACTATTGACGAGACCTTCGATTCTCGTTTAGGTTGTGTTGGCTAAAAATCACTCGATCTAAAATTCGAGTTTTTAGCTGTCTACTGCTAAGCTGGAACATAGAAAAATCATAACTTCCTCATACGAAGTCAGATTTGGACGTTCTTTTTATACATACTCTCGGTTTAAAGAAACACTACGACTTCCGTTTAGATCACTAAGGCTAAAAAGTAGTTTATCAAAAACTCACTTTTTACGTCATTTGGCATCGTGCCGGTTTTGTCGTGAATCTTCGACAGGTCATAACTTCTTCGTTATAACTCGGATTTTGGTATTCTTTATATATCCGTAATCCTTGTCACGACAACTACAACTTTCTTAATAGATATCGGCTTTATCTAATGTTTATTTTCGACGCTCATTTTTATTCTTAATTAATTAAATCCTAGTAATTAAGCATAAAACACATAATTCACATAATATTCACATAATTCTTTTTCATTTCTTCAAAATGAGTTACAAAGGTTAACTTAGACTATCACATCAATATTAATGCCTAGCCTAGAAACACGGGCATTACAGATTATTTGTTGATTGTACATTAATAGTGTGAAAACGCATCAGTAACTCAATGTTATAAAAAGTGTTATTATGTATGATTTAATGAATAGTTAGCACAAGCATATAAGTCAAAGTTTATCTGTTCCTTTTATCCTAAGAGTATTAAAAGCGATATCTTGGGCCCCTCGATGATTTTGTTTTGACTTATGTTTCGGTCCCAGTAAGAACTCTATTGATGTGTTCAATTAAGTTCTATGTAAAAAAATCAGAAATCAGGAAACAAAATGTGGGACAATGAGTATGACTTGAATTCCATGTCTTTTTCCACACGATATCTTGTAGAACAGATGATTATATGATCACTTATCTAATGGACGCGTTAGAGTTCGACAGCGGCTTTTTAAGAGCTACGATTGCTAATCGGATTCTAAGTTACATTGGCAATTATAGTTATTAGACTTATCCAAGTGGGAGACTGTTGGAAAAGGTGTCTAAGCCCATTACTATAATTAGTATGTACTTGACCCGATAGTAGCATGGTCCATTTGGGTTGCATTCATCAAAGCGATATGTTAGGAAGAATATTTGAGTAAGAGGTTAATTATAATTTATTAATATATTATAAGTATAATATATTAATTGAGGAATCATATTATTTAATTAGTATTGATCAAGAATTAATTTAAGGATTAATTTAGTGATCAAAAGAGACTAATTAAATTAATACATATAAGTTGGGCTAATGATCCATGTTTTGATTTGTGATGGGCTTATGGGTTAATCCATGAAGTATTTATCCAAATCAAATGGGTGGATCATAAGCTTATGGGTATGGATTAGGGTTACACATGACCCTTGATATTCTACACACACACACACACACACACACATATATATATATATATATATATATATATATATATATATATATATATATATATATGTATTCATAAGCTAAAATCAGTGACACTTTGCATTCCAAGAAGTAGAATCCGATTTCTAGTCTCCATAACCTCTCCATATTCATCCTAATTGTTCTTGGTGTTTTGTGATTCCATTTGAGGCATCACACTTGGGGTGCTAAGCTTTCTTGAGGCCAAGTTATTCAAGCTCCTACACAATGTAATATTCTAACTAGTTTTTTATGATTCAAATATCACCTTGCATGCTAGTTTAGGCTTCATGCTTTGGAAAATGTTTATTGCATGTATAATTAGAGAAAACTTAGATCCAAAGCATTAGGGTTGTATGTGCACCATAGGAATGTTAGAGTACATAAAACCCAACAATTACCTAGGATGAAAAGATAACGTGTGGAGTCACTATACAAGCCATGTTTCGTTGATGATTCTGTGATGTAATCATCCTAAGGGGTAGATAACTGTAACGCCCGCAGATTCAAGCTATTCAATTTAGAGACAATGAGCATTAAAAAACGACATTTTGATAGAAGACTATTTAGAATAAATAATCTTAACCAAGTTATAGTATATGTCACAAGGGTTCCGCACATATAAAGAACGCTGAAATCCGAAGTATAACGAAGAAGTTATGACATGTCGAGGTTTTGCGATAAAACCAGCACGACGATGTGTGACGTAAAAAGTGAGTTTGCGATAAAATACTTTTTAGCCTAAGCGATCTAAACAAAAGTCGTATTATATGTTAAACCGAGAGTGTGAATAAAAAAGAACGTCCAAATCTGATTTCGTATGAGGAAGTTATGATTTTTCTAAGATTTGGCACAGCAGTGCAAAGCCCGGAAATCGAATTTTCGATCGATCGATTTTTAGCCGACACAACCTAAATGAAAATTGAATATCTCATTAATAGGAGCTCAACGATATAAAGACATTCGAAAGCGGACGTCGGATGAAAAAGTTATCAATTTTTAACGGATTTTAACTCTCTAAGTCTCTTAAAATATAACTTTAAAACTAAAGTCAAAACTAGCCGACGAAGTCTAAACAAAATTTGTAGATCCCGTCAATACCTATGTGTGGATATAAAGAACGTCAAAAACGGATCTCGTATGCAAAAGTTACAGATTTTAGAAGATAATTAGTTTTTGGAGTAACCAGCGAGCGATACATGGCGCAATCTGAGCCACTGCTTCCTCACCACGGCTTGGCACCAGATGATGATACTTGGCCACGAACGCCTAGCATTCAGCAAGGGAACGCCCCACGTTCGAACCGGACTCAGCCTATAAATAGAGGCGCAAATCACCCCTAAAACTCACACATTTCCCATTATTTCTCTCTCAAACACCCCTCTTAGCCCCTCCCATTCCCTAGAACTTCCCGAGTGCTAGAGGTGAGTCCCGAAGCGCCAGAAGGCTCCGAGAAGAAGAGATTTCAGCTCAGAAGTTCTGCCCCCGCAAAGACCGGCTCCTAGCTAAATCCCCTTGTAAGTGAGTTATGCTTACCCTTCTTTAAGTATAACTTATATTTAAGTTCATTATCGTTATTATGAACCTATAAGCAATATATGTGATAAGTACAAATTATTAAAAGTGTTATTATAATATATTTTAATTGCTCGCGGTACGGGGAATCTGGTTTGAAGGGTCTCATAGGGTTGTTGGATTTCAGAACAGCTTAAATGCGAAAATGGTCCTGCCTTCCGGTGTTTCATGTTTGGCCCCTGTCTGTACATAGTAGTTGAAAAATATTGTTTAACACTTATAAAACAATATTGCTCATAAATCTAGATTAATAATTAGTCTCAAAAAATATTAGACTAAAATCTAGTGGTAATGATACTAGGTTTCATCGAAGGAAAATAAAATTGTTAGAAGCAAAGCACTGCCCGAGTTTGGAGTCACCACTTTAACAAGTGAGTGCATAGTCTCTTTCATGAACATGATTTTAATACAAGTATTGATTAAAGTATTAAATATATGTTTGTTTGTGAAATATTTGTTATTGCCTGAAATATGTGTTAAGAGCATATCTGATAATATATGATGATTTAGGATACAGAACAAACCTAAATTAATTGAGATGGATATCGGGTAGTATCTCCTTATGAGTTTGGGTAAGATATACACGGAGGGTCAAACTTTAATATTTGCCAATGATCTGAGAGCATGGACTAGACATAGTCATTTTTCCTTAGTCCGAGAGTATGGAGAGTACATAGTGATTTGTCATTAATCCGGGAGCATGGATTAGACATAGTCCGTTGTTTCTAGTCCGAGAGTATGAAATGGGCATAGTTATTGATGCGAGAGCATGGATTAAACATACCCGATCCGGGAGTATGGATTAGGTAAAGATGTTAATTTTAGATCCAAGAGTATAGACCGTGTCGTTGTGAGGATCAAAGGGGTGGGGTGAAATTGCTTATATGAGGTGAAATTGTATACATTGTGAGTTCTAAAACATATATATATATATATATATATATATATATATATATATATATATATATATATATATATATGATATAACATTGTGGGATTGAAATCCATATGTACTTGCCAGGTTTCCCAACCTGACCAACTCAGTTTATTTGTATCACAGGTATTGATACGAAGACACATTACACTGAGAGATTAAAGGAGATATAAATCATTAGTGTAAAAGAATGTAAGGTCTGTTTATGATTATGTTTCTATATTGACAATGACATCCCAAAGTTTTAATATAAACAAAATAATTTTCTTCGGAAATGTTTTGATAATATATTTACCATGTTTTCTGAGAACAAATTCCGCAACATATTTCTTTGAAATTGATACTCTGATTTTTAAATAAGCATAAATAAATTTTTTAAAATGACCGTGATTTTTGGGATGTCACAATAAGCATTTCATCAAAATATAAAAAAATAGGATGACATAACCATGAGTAGTGTTTTTCACACAGACACACTTATTACACTCATTTATTCTAAACCCACTTTCCAACATGGCTCGATCAAACTTTTGATGTCATTGCTTTGGAGCTTTCTTTAATCTATACAATGACTTAAAAATTTTACAAACTTTGTTTTCTTGTCCCAAGGCAACAAATCCTTTGGGTTTCTCCATAAAGATTTCTTCTTATAAATCTCCATTTAGAAAAAGCAATTTTCACATCCATTTGTTGAACTTGTAGATTTCTAATAGCTGCAACGGCAAGCACCAATCTAATGCATGTTATTCGTGTTACAAATAGATATGTATCAAAGTAATCTAGACCTTCCTTTTTCTATATCCTTTGATCACAAACCTTTTATTGTATGTATCAATACTACCACCAGCTTTCATTTTTTTCTTAAAGATCTAACGATAACCAAGTGGCTTAAAACCTGGAGGTATATCCACTAGTTCCCATCTATTGTTTTTTAAGATAGAATCTATCTTATTTTTGATGGCTTCTTTCCACTAACATACCTCGGAAGAAGTAACCGCCTCATAATAGGTTTTGGGTTCACTTTCCACTACATAAGTGTAAAAATTAGGATCAAATGATTTTTCAACTGTAGCCTTTTTACTTCTTCTAGGTTCTATCTTTTCTTCATCGGGATGAACTATTCATCCTCTCGAACAACTTCCTTATCCGATGAAGATGAGTTTTCACCCTCTTTGTTTAAACAAGGAAACACGTTTTCAAAGAATGAAGCATTCCTCGATTCCATTATTATATTATTGTATATTTTAGGATTCTTAGCACAACAAATCGATAAGCATTACTATTTTGTGTATATACAATGAATACATAATCCACTATTTTAGGTCCGAGCTTTTGTATCTTAGATGGTGGTACAACAACTTTGGCTAGGCACCCCAAACTCGTAAGTATTTATATGATGGCTTCCTTCCCATCCAAAGTTCATAGGGTGTTCATCCTTTTCCTTGTGGGGTATCTTATTCAAAAGATATTTATCGAACAAAATAGCTTCCCCACATGTTCAAGCTTTAACCAGAACTAATTAGCATGGTATTTACCGTCTCTTGCAATGTACAGTTCTTTCTCTCAGCAATACTATTTTGTTCAGGTGATAAGGTATTATGAATTCATGACGAATTCAATTTTGAGAACAGAAATCAACATATGGAGAAACATACTCTCCACCCCATCACTTCTAACCACCTTGATTTTATTGTGAGTTGATTCTTAACTTTATTTTTAGACAAAATGAATTTGTCTATCGTTTCATCTTTACTCTTAAGTGTGTATATATATATACATATATATATATATATATATATATATATATATATATATGTTCAAATGAGAACATTTCTTAATTTGAGAACATTTGAGAACAATTTAAACCTTCAGACATATAAAAAAGTTCAACTCCATCCACACCCAGCCGCTCTACTGGAAGTCTCTTTCTCTCGTCTGAAGATGGAACACCTGAGACCAGCATACCATCGCCCTAGTCACCAGAATGTCGTCGGAATAACCGATCACTGCCTCTCCACACCTCCCTCCGCCTCTACTCCTTCCACAGTCGGAAACAATGTATGTCCGTCTCTTTCTCTCCAACGAGTATGTTTCTCGATCTGGTTCTAGTGGCAATCGTATCCTTATGATTTGGTGGTACCAAATCACCGACCAATTGAACTCGATTTCTTTATTTCAAAAGCGTATAAAACAAATTATTCATCTTCTTCCTCTACAATCCACCATCTCGCCACAGTAATCTGAAGCAGGTAACCCTATGTAACCAGGCCGCCACAGTGAAGTTGATGTCTACAAACACGATCTATGAGAGCTTCCAGGTAGAATTTTTTTCAAGTCTATACACCTGCATTTTTCAACCTAGATTGACTCAATTTATCATGAAATTCATGAAATTAAGGTTATAATGAATGACTAATCGAGTGTCTAATACTTGATTTCACATAAGAAGACGTTTTATTTGAAACATTCTGGTATGTTTTCCTGTTGTTGATGAATTACGAACTTGCTTGTTCATTTGCTTGCTTTTGTGAGGAATTATGCATACAGTTGAATTGTTTTTATTGAGAATAGTAAGCTTTAAGGGATGGATTGGAGTCTATTAGAGAGTTGATTATCACTGTAGGATTTCATGTACACAAGGTGTTTGTCATATTGTCTGAAAGAACCTAATAAGTGTAAAAGTAGCATTTTATTTGAAAATCCATAACTTTGAACCCTTATCAAGCCAAGCATTAAGGCCCTTATGTTAAATTGAATTTCACATCTCAATGGCCTAATAAGTAACAAACAATAATGTTAAAAGTGATAAACTTATTTCTTAACCATTAAGTCCTTAATAAAATACCAAAAGTGATTTAAAAGCTATTATGATCA
Organism: Lactuca virosa; assembly: GCF_052849685.1. Taxonomy (NCBI): domain Eukaryota; kingdom Viridiplantae; phylum Streptophyta; class Magnoliopsida; order Asterales; family Asteraceae; genus Lactuca; species Lactuca virosa. Next base: position 267,264,125 of record NC_136427.1, read on the forward strand.
ATTTTCCCAAATATGTCCTCCAACTTCTGAAATTCGTGCAATTCAATAAGGACACTAAAAAATCATGAGACTTAGTTTTATTGAAATCTTAATGTGTCTAGTTTATTCAAACTTTGAATCATAATCAGAAATTCCAACTCTTTAAGGGGTAAAATTGGCAATCTTCTCAGGCTGGTCCATGTTGTCACAGATTTCATGCATTGTCTTCAAAAAATCATAATAAATTTATCAAAACTCCAAATGCCAAAATTCCAAAGCCTATAGTTAGATATGGATGTATATTTTCCCACATATAAAGGGACTTATGTAATTCATAGTAAATTGGTACAGTTTATTCTAAGAGTGTTGAGTGGTCCAGAAACTAACAGCTAAAAGTTACTAACTTGTAAATTTAATATAAAATAAACCAAAAATCATAGAATGAGATCTTTATATTTCTGAAAAGATAAAAGGGGGAAATTTACCAATATAGTTTTATCAAATTTTAATAATGGGTTAAAAGTTAAGAAAACATATCCCAAACAGAGCACTACAATCAAAGAGAAAATAAAGAAATATGTACATAAGTTTTATAAGATTAATACAACAAAACACAAGCTAAATAATGTTATAATTTTTTTGTAGGTGCTCAGAAAGGAAAGGATCCATCTTGCTCATGCTAGCTAATTTTCAAGTTCAAGGAGGTGAGTTACATTAACTCTCCTATTATGTAGGCATTACTTGTTTTATGTTATTGTTCACGGATACCCTAATCCGGTAGAGTGAACAAGGAAATGCAGAATGTAGTTTGTTTTCTAGTAAGACAAGCAGACAAGATTCATTTATGTGTTCTCGATTCTTTAATTGTTCTCGTGTATTAAATCACATGTGATTATATGATCTAATCACATATGACTTATATGCACAAGATTCATTTTTTGTGTTGTTGATTCATTAGTTGTTCTTTGCTCATATTAATTGTATGTGATTAAATACATAAAATAGCATATGATTAAATACATGATAACAACTATTGAACCGAGAACGTGAATTTGAATCTTATTCACATAAATCATATGTGATTAGATATGTATAATCACATGTGATTAAATACACGAGAACGACTATTGAATCGAGAACACGAAAATTAATATTGTCCACATAAATCATATTATATTAGATACATATAATAACATGTGATTGTATGTATCTAATCACATATGAATTATATGGCTAAGATTCATTTTCGCGTTCTCGATTCATTAATTGTTTTTTTTTTTCACTTTAATCATATGTGATTACATACATTTAATCAGATGTTATTATATGTTTCTAATCCATTTGATTTTATTTGGATAAAACGAATCTTGTCTATACAAATCTTATGTGATTAGATACATACAATCACATGTAATTATATACACGATAACAAATATTGAACGATGAACAGAAAAACAAATCTTTATCCAAATTAATCATATGTGATTAAATACATATAATCACATTTGATTATATGAATCTAATCACATATGATTTATGTGGACATAATTCATTTTTGCTTTGTTGATTCAATAGTTGTTCTCATGTATTTTATCACATGTGATTATATGTATAATCGTATGTGATTAAGTACATGAGCACAAGTATTGAATCGAGAAGGCAAAAATGAATCTTTTCCACCTCAAATCATATGTGATTATATACATATAATCACATGTGATTAAATACACAAAAGCAATTATTCAATCGAAACCGCAAAAATAAATATTGTCTACATAAATCATACCTGATTAAATACATATAATCACATGTGATTATATGTATCCAATCATATATGATTTATGTGGATGAGATTCATTGTCACATTCTCGATTCTGTAATTGTTCATTGTCCAATGTAATCATACGTGATTAAGTACATATAATCAGATGTGATTATATGTATCCAATCACATGTGATTTATATGGACAAAAAATGATTTTTATATAAATCATATGTGATTAGATACATGTAATCACATATGATTATATACACGAGAACAACTATTGAATCGAGAACACAAAGATAAATATTGTCCACATATATCATATGTGATTAAATGCATGTAATCACATGTGATCAAGTACATGAGTACAACTATTGAATTGAGAAAGAAATAATGAATGTTGTCCACATAAATCATATGTGATTAGGTACATATAATCACATGTGATTATATGTATTTAATCACATATGATTTATGTGGACAATATTCATTTTTGCGTTTGTAATTCAATAGTTGGTCTCGTGTATTTAATCACATACGATTTATGTGAAAAAGATTTGTTTTCACGTTCTTGATTCAATACATCATATGTGATGAAATATATATATAATCATATGTAACTATATACATGAGAACAACTATTGAATCAAGAACATTAATACAAATTTAAGTCCACATTAACCATATGTGATTAAATACTTATAATCACATGTGATTAAATATATGAGAAAAATTATTGAAACGAAAACTCAAAAATGAGTATTGTTCATATAAATCATATGTGATTGGATACATATAATCACATGTGATTATATGTATCTAATCACATATGATTAAAGTTGACAAAAAATAATTATTGAATCGAGAACGTAATAATGACATATGTGATTAAATATATCTAATCACATGTGATTATACGTATCTAATCACATGATTATATGGACAAAAAAGAATATTTTCTTTATAAATCATATGTGATTAAATACAAATAATCGCATGTGATTATATACAGATAAACACGGGTGGTGGTGGTGTGTAGTGATGTTTGGTGGTGGTAGGTGGTAGGTGGTGATGGTGGTGAAGGGTGGTGGGGGTGACTTGTGGGGTGGTGATTATAGTGGGTGGCAGGTGACGGTGGCGAGCGGTGGTGATGGGTAGTGGAAACGGGTGAAGGTGATAGGTGGTGGTGGGTGGGTGGTGGTTGGTTGTGAGGGTGGTGATAGTTGTTTTGGTGGGTGATGGGGGTGGTGGTGGCGGGTGGTAGTCGGTGGTTGTCGGTGGTCGGTGGTGATGGTTGATGGTGGTGGGGGTGGTGGAGATGGGTGGTAGTGATAGGTGGTGGTGGTGTGTGTGGTGGGTGGTGGGTGGTGGTTGGTGGTAATGGCGAGTGGTGATGATAGGTGGTGGTGGTCGGTGGTGATGGGTGGTGGTGGGGGTGTTGGAGGTGGGTGGTGATGATGGGTGGTGGAGGCGGGTGGTGGTGATGGGTGATGGGTGGTGGTTGGTGGTAATGACAGGTGGTGTTCATAATGGTGGGTAGTGGGTGGGTGGTAGTGATGGGTGGTGGAGGTGGGCGGGTGGTGGTTTTGGTGGGTGGTAGGTGGGGTGATGGGGGCAAGTGATGGTGGAGGGTGGTGGTGATGGGTGGTGGTGGTCGGTGGTGATGGGTGGTGGATGTTGGTGATGGGTGGTGGTGGCGAGTGGTGGTGATGGGTGGTGGGTGGTGGTTGGTGGTAGTGGCGGGTGGTGGTCATAATGATGGGTGGTGGCTAGGTGGTAGAGGTGGGTGGTGGTGGTTGTAGTGGGTGCTGGTGATGACGGTGAGTAGTAGGTGAGGGTGATGGTGGCAGGTGGTGGTGGTCAGTGATCGGTGGTGATGGGTAGTGGTCGGTGATCGGTGGTGATGGGTGGTGGTGGTGGGTGGTGGGTGGTGGTAGTGGCAGGTGGTGTTCATAGTGGTGAGTGGGTGGTAGTGATGGGTGGTGGAGGTGGATAGTGGTGTGTGGGTGGGATATGGTTGTGGTGCGTGGTGGTGGCGGTTGGTGGTGATGGTAGCGGGTGGGATTGGTGGTGGCGGGTGGTGGTGATGGGTGGTGGTGGTGGTGGTGGATGATGGTCATGGTTGGCGATGGCGGATGGTGGTGGTGGTGATGGGTGGTGGAGGTGGGTGGCGGTGACGGGTGGTGGTTGTGGATGGTATTGTTTGGGTGGTTAGTGGTGTTGGTTAGTGGGTTTTTTTAATTTTTTACTTATTTTTTGATTTATATTAATATTATTTGATGATTTTAATTTAAAAAAATTGTGTGGTCAAAGTTTGTTCTCAAATGTTCTCGCGATAAGAAATGATCTCGATTGAACGCTCGATATATATATATATATATATATATATATATATATATATATATATATATATATATATATATATATTGTTCTATATCGAACTTCATAAAGTATTTGTTCCCACCCATAGTAGAAAAAATGATATTAAATCACACATATGAGTGTGAATTAAATCAAGAGGTTTGATTTTTCTTTCAACCGTTTGGAAAGATGATCTTGTAAATATGGCTTCAACAAATATGGGACATTTTTTATTTTAGTCAATATCAAATTTTGATATATAATTTAGTTTAACTAAATGACGAATAGATTGGTAATTAACATGTCCTAAACGGCCATGAAAAGCATCTGAAACTCCAACATATAAACACAAGTAGTAGTTGCTTTATTCATTTCATTTGTCAACATTACATTCATTTTGAACATACCATTCAATGCATATTCTTTTCCCACAAACATACAACTCCTGGACAAAACAAACATGTCCAACTCAAACACAAGCTTAAAACCAAACTTATTCAACAAACCGTCCGACACTATATTCTTATGATGTTCTGGAACATACAAAACATTCCTATGTTTCAACTCTATCATCGATGTCATTTTAAAAATAAAATCATCACTACCTTTGATATTTGTGGTGGCTGCATTTCTCATTTAGAGCTTTTCACCATTATCAAAATCCTTAAAAATATTGAAATTGCTCGTCATGACACATATGGCGGGTAGCCCCGGTGTCAATCCACCATCATCTTGTATTTGCATCCAAGAGGTTTGCCTCCGATAACATAACCGTAAGATCCTTAATCATGACCACCAAATTAGAATTCGTTTACACAACACGAACTATTTACTAACAAACTTGATTTTAATAGTTTACAAAAAAACAAATACAAAAATTGTTTATACAAAACAAATATAATACGATTGACAGAAATAAAGAAATATGGTTTAATAGAAACAGACTTGATTGTAATAGTTTACAAAACACAAGAATCTATTTAAGATTGTTAGTGATCGATAATACATATGCAAAATAAATATTAGTAAAGAATCACGTTGATTGATAGAGGTTCGTGTTTAACAAGATTCTCTTAAAAAGGTTCGCTATCTGTTTCCAGGATATAACAGCTAAAGCAGTGTATATTGTTGGATTAAACCATTTGTCTGAAAAGTTGATCGGAAAATGTATGCAAAGAGTATTTGTTGAGATGTGTTAGAATAAGAAGCAAAGATATCTTAATATATTAATTTATCTTTGTAACTTTACTCATTTTGAAACTTCATTTTGACATTAATAAACTAACATGCACTTTTACTTTAAATAAAATTAAAAAATTAAAAAAAAAAGTTGTTATAAATAAGCAAACCCAAACATCTTCTTAGCATCTTTTTTGTTTCTCTATTGTTACCACTTCTTTGTATACATTATTTCTTACTTTCATACTTTCCAAATAAAATTTGCTTTGTCTGCCTATAAATATATATTAATTCCATTCTGGTTAATTCTAGGTTAAAGTTTTATTGAAGTTAAGAAGTTATGTTCCTTTTACCCAAAAAAGGGTTGGTAACTTTTACATTATAATAACTTATGCGGAACAGTAGACAATGTAATTGTTCCATCATAAGACAGACTCCAGAGTCGACAACTTTCTATTGGAATACAAAAGGCTAATTCGTACACATTTATACATTCTCAATTTCTCATATTCAAACACCTCTTCACCTACCCCCACCAAAAAGACTTCTAAAATTTAACCCCATAAAAACCTATGACCACCATTTCCATAGAGAAACTGCACTTTTCTCTTTATCAATCATCTCTCTCTATCTATCTACACTCACAGTCATATATCATTCATATGTGTGTGTATATATATAACTAGAGAGAAATCTAGAGAGAGAGAGAGAGACTTTAGAGATATAGAAATGGAAGTGGAGGAAATCAAGAGGAGCAGCAGCATAAGCAACAGGGATGGTGGCTGCAGTGGCGGCAGTGGTGGTGATGGGCACGAGCAACACACGTGCAACAGATCAATCGGAAAGAAGTGCAGCCATATAGCAAAGAAACAAAGGGCTAAATTCTATATAGTAAGGAGATGCATAGCCATGCTTGTATGTTGGCATGAGAAGGAAAAATAGCAAACTCCTCTCCCATCTTCCTCCCTCCAGGCAAAGATAATGCATATTTCTGTATCTTTAAACTTATATTTTTTCCTTTTCATTAGAAATTATTTTGTCCCACCATGTTCTTTTACTATTCACAAATTGACCAAAAACTATACTCATTGATTTCTTATAAATTTCAGATCTGTTTAATGTATGTTATTTTCTGGATTTTCTGCACTTTAATTTTTAGGTTTCATTATTTTTTTTTCTCTTTCGCACCCATATCCATCAAAAGACTCGAGCTTTAACCTAAAAATGGTAGATATCATTTAGGGTTGACGTGTAGATAATTTTCTTGGTGTCCTTGGTGATTTTATCGAGGAATTCTAACCCACATTAGTCTAATAATTAGGGTTTCTACATACATTGATTTTTTTTTTCTTTTCAAAATGATGAGCAAGAATTTGGAAGGAGGGAGTATTTTTTTTATTATTATTTTCTTACTTGATATCTTATATTTTTTGGATTATTCTTTAGTGTTGTCAAGAATCTCTTGGAATTTGTATGTGTCTTTTGTCTTACATTTTGTTATTATAATTAAATATTGATTCTGATTTGTGAAGGGTAAGTAACTTGGGTAACACTAAAAAAATAATCCAAAATATATAAGATATTAAGAAAACCTTTACTAGCATTTAAATCAGGAGTAGCTTTGATCTCTAAAGGAATTAATAGTTCATTTTATTTCCTAGGAACGGAATAATAAAAGTCAGTCATGTTACTACAAAATTAATATTCTAAGATCCTTCATGGGTTACATATATATAATTGGATGACCTTTTTGGGTCAACTATTATAATTATAAACATATGCTTTAAAATTTCTATCTTTTTAGTTAACTTCTTAACTTTCTGAGAAGAAAGAATCTTACTTTTTTTAAAGAATTAATACACAATATGTTCTTTAGGTTCTGCTTTTTTAATTTTTATGATCTCATAGGTGTTATCTTGCTCTTTAAGGCTGTCGTAAATTTGATTTGAGTGTTGTGGTTCATTTTTTTCTCATTTTTTCAACTTTTATTTGATGATTTGGTTGATACTTCGTAATATTAGTATGTAGTTTCTTTCATACTAAAATTATTGAGATTGTAATATTTCTCATAAATTTTAATAGCTGATGAAGTTTTTAGCTATTAACACTACTACAAAACTTGGTAATTACCTATGGCAGTATTCGTAGGAAAATCCGTAGGAACAAGGCGTTACCTACAGAATTCCAACAAAAACGGTTTGTAGGAAAAACCTTCGTTGGATAATTTTTTCCTACAATTTAGCTACAAACCTTCCTACGCATTTCCTACGGAATATTCTGTTACAAATTTAAATTTCTATATTTTTTTTCTCTTTTTTCCAAGTTAAAAAATATTGAATGCACATTAACTAGAGCTCAATAGCTGGTAAAAACCCTAATGTAACTCTTATAAATAATAGGTTGTACTACCTGAATCGGAAATGTACATGTACTATGATATATATGCAATATATATGTTTTAATAAAACTATATATAATCTCATATTCAAATTTGTAAGGAATTGTACGTCCATCAAGGCCATTATATATGTTTATGGTACTATTTGCAAAAGCTTAAATGTGACGAGACTGTTTGTGTGAATATCTGCAAAATATTAAATCAGACGAGACAACTTCTATGGCCCTTAACATGACATCCATGTTTTTTGGCCGGAAAAAAAAAATAATGCACGGTGCAAAACTTATGTGTGTTCGTTCATGAGATGTGCGGGGGAATGGGGAACTGGGATGGACCGAAAAAAACTAGTTTTTTATAGTTTGTTTACTGTAGTTTAATAAGATTGTTACTAAATTAAAAATGACATATATTAACGGTTAGTTAATTTGTATACATCCATCATGTCTATGACATATTATGTTTTCAATTGTATATATCTCGTTACATTCAAATGTAACTAATTATATCATGTATTCAAATTATTTTTACTAAAATTGATCTTTTAAGAGGCAAATATTCCTCATGCTATATGAAGAGGAGATAGGAATGAAATTCTGTATTATTCTTCTATTGTTATCCTGTAACGAATATAATAAGTGAGAAAAAGTTAAAACTGGAAATGTTATCCTGTAACCAATTTAAAATGTGATCAAAAGAGTAATGGAATTTCCTTTTCCCGTGCCGGTGCAAAAAAAAAATCAGAACTAATAACATCCTAAACTCTAAAGACATATACCCATAGTTGAAACCAAGATTGAAACCAAGATGCTGCCGCTAATAATCCCACAAAATATGTATCAAACCTTTTGATAGGAAATATTTCATAAAAGAAAAAAATATAACTTAATATAATTAATAGACAATGTGATTCTCCAAGCAGACAAAATTATTTCAACATTTTCACCAAACATTTCAAGATGACATTGGGTGGGGCAGATTGAAAAGATTCTCATTTATATATATATATATATATATATATATATATATATATATATATATATATATATATATATATATTTGTTGTAAATAATTGGCGGTGTTGTAAATAATTAGTAGATGACATAATAATTGGTGCATGGTAAATTTGTCAACATTTCTAACTAGTTACAATTATATGTTAGTAAAATTTGTAGTATAAATATCCCTCCATTGTAAAAAATAAAACACACCAAAAAGTTATAAGAGATATAACTTTCATATTATCTCTAAATATTCTTTCTTCTCAATTAAAGTTTTTATCAAAGTTTACTAGTTTGGTTTGATTTATAGTTACATTAATTACGCTTAATTCATAACACGTTATCAGCACGAAAGCTCTAATCAAGGTTACTAAACAAGTGGAAAATCACATCTATCTTAATCAAGGTATGTATTACTTAGTAAAAACACTACTAATTATAAAAACCTCAATCATATTAAAATAATAATACTAATGAATTAATGAAACTTATACATTATGGACATTATGGACTACTAACAATTTTTATTTTTTATACTAACATTTCTTTATGTATTCTAATTTTTATACTAACATTTACATTATGCAACTAATTTTTATTTATGCAAACTAACATTTACATTATGCAACTAATTTTTATTTATACAAACTAACATTTACATTATGCAACTAACTTTTATTTATGCATACTAACATTTATATTATGCTACTAACTTTTATTTGTGCATACTAACATTTAAATTATATTTATTTATACATGTCAATGTTTATTTATATTTTAGATACTCTTCATAATTTTATTTAAATATTTACTAATATTTATTTATGTTTCTAATTAGTAAAGTTATGTATTAGTTATAAGTCTTATTATATGATTTATAAAATACATATACATATATACACAACGGGAATATATATGCAACGGTTATCAACAGCAAAAACAACGGCTATATTTTTTTACCATAAATAAACATCTTTACCCACAACAAATATTTCTCTCTTCTATCAAATAAATCAATTTCAAGAAATCAAGCTTCAAGATGATTCATCCTTTTGTGATAATCATGACTATAATAGTCATGTTACTTTTCATCCCAATCCTTAACATCGAAGATAATATGGAATTTCATCTACTTTTAGGCTTGTATGCAATGTTAGCTTTACCGCTTCTTTTTTGTGTAATATTTATTGAAATAAATGGATTTTAATTTTAATTTTTATTTTGTTTAAAATTTATAGTTACATTATGTCCAACATTGCAAAGCTCGAGTTTGCAGCACTTGAAGTTAGTGGGAAAAACTATGTGCCATGGATGATAGATGTAAAAATGCATCTTGAATCCATGGGTATCTCAAATACTATATATGAATTTAATAATTGCTTGGCACAAGACAAAGCAAAAGCACAAGTTTTCCTTCGTAAGCATATTGATGAAATGTTGAGATTTGAATATCTTGATGTTACTGATACAAGTATTCTCTGGAATCTTTTGAAAGAAAGATTTGATCATCAAAAGGAAGTTATACTTCCAAATGCTAGAGATGAATGGAGAACACTAAGGTTTCAAGACTTCAAGAAAGTAAATGAATACAACTCAGCTTTGTTCAGAATATGTTCACAACTCAAGTATTGTGGACAAGAGGTTACTGATGAAGATATGTTGGAGAAAACTTACTCAACATTTCATGCAACAAACATTACTTTGATGCAACAATATCGGATGCAAAAGTTCACAAGATATTCTGAACTGAATGCATGTCTGCTCGTTGCAGAGCAAAACAATGAACTCTTAATGAAAAACCATGAATCTCGTCCAACGGGATTAGTAGCACTTCCTGAAGCAAATGCTACAAACATTGATTGTCATCGAAACAATACACGTGGACGAGGGCGAGGTCGTGGTCGAGGGCGAGGCCGTGGCTATTTTAATCGAAACCAAAGCCATAATCAGAACCATAATTTTGGTCGTGGACAAGGTAATAATCGTGGTCGTGGCCAGAAAAGAAATAATTACCAATATTCACAAAGAAACAATGTCCACACACAAGATAAGGCCAAAGTGGCAACGCATGACACTGGGACATCACAAAAATCTGATGGTTCATGTTATAGATGTGGTAGCACAGGCCATTGGTCAAGGACCTGTCGCACACCTGCACATCTTTGTCAACTTTATCAAGAGTCCATTAAAGGGAAAAGGAAAAGAAGCAAACCTCATTGATAATGTTGAATTCACTCCACTAAATGTTGCTGATTTCTGCAATGACATGGAAGACATAAACTAAAAAAAAAATCTATTATTTTTCTAGTAAAACTGTTTTTCCTTCGTTTGTTTTTCATGTAATATCTTTCCTACAATAAATGAGCTTTCTTTTTAATAATAATTATGATTATGTTTATTCACTTATTATTCCTTTTATATGTGAAGTTTAATATGAGTCCAACTGGAGCACAAAAGATTGGAGATCTTTGTATAGCAGATAGTGGTAGTACACATACTATTCTGAAATCAAAGAAATATTTTTCAGAATTAGTACCAACAAAAACAGTCATACATACAATATCAGGTCCTGCAGACTTGATAAAGGGAACCGGAAAAGCCCATTTTATATTACCAAATGGTACAAGCTTTTGTATAGAAAATGCCTTATTTTCTCCAAAGTCTAATAGAAACTTATTAAGTTTCAATGACATATATTTCAAAGGTTATGACACAAAAACTGTGACCATTGAAAATAAGAAATATATGTATATTATAGACAAAAACCATGTGCTTGAAAAACTACCAACACTTGATTCTGGTCTGCATTATACATATATACATATGATTGAATCAAATATGGTAGTAGAAGGAAAACATTGTGATCCTGGGACATTCAGTTTATAGCATGATAGGTTGGGCCACCCAGGATTAACAATGATGTGAAGGATAATTGAGAATACACACGGGCATCCATTGAAGGACCAAAAGTTTCCTCAATCCAATAACATAAAACCATGTGCATCTTGTTCCCTTGGAAAGTTAATTATAAAACATTCTCCAATGAAAGTTCAAAGGGAGTCACCTAGATTTCTAGAAAGAATTCAAGGTGATATATGTGGACCGATTCACCCACCATCTGGACCATTTAGATACTTTATGGTCTTAATAGATGCATCCAGCAAATGGTCTCATGTTTGCCTATTATCAACTCGTAATATGGCATTTGCAAAGTTTCTTGCCCAAATTATTAAATTAAGGGCACATTTCCCTGATTATACTATCAAAAGAGTGAGACTTGATATTGCTGGTGAATTTACTTCACAAGCATTTAATGACTATTGTATGTCTGTAGGAATTGTTGTTGAGCATCCAGTTGCTCATGTACACACACAAAATGGTTTAGCCGAATCACTGATTAAACGTCTCCAGCTAATAGCTAGACCATTGATAATGAGGACCAAACTTCCTGTTTCTGTTTGGGGCCATGCAATCTTACATGCTGGATCATTGATACGCATGAGACCAAGTTCATATCATGTATATTCTCCACTACAACTTGCTTTCGGTCAAGAGCCAAATATATCCCATTTGAGAATTTTTGGGTGTGCAGTATATGTCCCTATTGCACCACCTCAACGGACAAAAATGGGTCCTCAAAGAAGGTTGGGAATATATGTTGGTTATGAGTCAGTCTTTATTATAAGATATCTTGAACCATTAACAGGTGATGTTTTCACAGCACGCCTAGCAGATTGTCAATTTGATGAGGCAAATTTCCCATCATTAGGTGGAGAAAAGAAGATTCTGGAAAAGGATGTGTCATGGCATGAGCCTACTTTATCATATCTTGACCCTCGCACAAAGCAATGTGACATGGAAGTTCAAAAGATAATGCATTTCCAAGAAATGGCAAATCAATTACCTGATGCATCTACTGACACAAAAAGGGTGACTAAATCATATATACCAGCTGTCAATGTTCCAGCTCGAATTGACATTCCACATGGACAATCTGATGATAAAGTCACTCAAGAGTCTAAAACACGCCTGAAGCGTGGAAGGCCATTTGGTTCTAAGGATAAGAACCCACGAAAAAGAAGAGGAGCAGAAAATGCACTAGATCACGATGAAAGTGTTCCTGGAGAAACACGAATTATTCAAATTCCCCCAGGAAAGGAGGATGATGCATTAAATTATGGTCAGACAAATAGAATATGTGACCAAAATGAAACTGACAATATAGGTGCAATATTTTCTTATTCAGTTTCATGTGATATTATGAATGATGATCCCGAACCACAATCTGTCATTGAATGTCAAAGAAGAAATGATTGGGCTAAATGGAAGCAAGCTATGCAAGTTGAATTAAATTCTCTTAACAAGAGAAAGGTTTTTGGGAACATTATCCTCACACCTGAAGTTTTGAAACCATTAGGATATAGATGGATCTTCGTACGAAAAAGAAATGAGAAAGACGAAATTGTAAGATACAAGGCCAGACTTGTTGCTCAAGGTTTCTCTCAAAGACCTGGAATTGATTATGAAGAAACTTATTCACCGGTAATGGATGCAACCACTTTCAGATATTTAATCAGCTTGGCAGTATCTAAAAATTTAGAGATGCGTCTTATGGATGTTGTTACAGCTTACTTGTATGGATCACTTGATAGTGATATCTATATGAAAATCCCTGAAGGATTTAAAATGCCTGAAGCGTTAAGTGCAAAACCCAAAGAAATGTATTCTATAAAATTACAAAGATCTTTGTATGGGTTAAAGCAATCTGGGCGCATGTGGTACAATCGTTTAAGCGATTATTTGACAAGTAAAGGTTATAAAAATAACACTATTTGTCCATGTGTATTTATTAAGAAAACAACATCTGGATATGTGATCATAGCAGTCTATGTTGATGATCTAAACATCATTGGAACGAATAAAGAAATCCTTGAAGTGATTGAACTTTTAAAGAAAGAATTTGAAATGAAAGATCTTGGAAAAACCAAATATTGTCTTGGTTTACAGATTGAGAATATGCCTAACGGAATACTTGTGCATCAATCAAATTACACAGAAAGAGTCTTGAAACGTTTCAATATGGAAAATGCAAATCCTTTAAGCACTCCAATGGTTGTTAGATCATTAAATATTGACAAGGATCCATTTCGTCCATGCGAAGAAAATGAAGAAGTCCTTGGTTCAGAAGTACCATATCTAAATGCAATTGGAGCACTTATGTATCTTACCAATTGTACTAGACCTGACATTTCTTTCGCTGTAAACTTGCTAGCAAGATTTAGTTCAGCCCCAACAAAAAGACATTGGAATGGAATCAAACATATTTTTCGATACCTTCGAGGAACTAGTGATTTAGGGTTATTTTACCCTAACAATTCAAAACAAGGCTTGATTGGTTATGCAAATGCAGGTTATTTGTCTGATCCTCATAAAGCTAGATCTCAAACTGGATATGTATTCATGAATGGAGGTACTGCAATTTCCTGGCGTTCTCAAAGGCAAACACTTGTTGCCACATCCTCAAATCATGCTGAAGTAATTGCACTAAATGAAGCTAGTAGAGAATGTACATGGTTAAGATCGATGACACAACTAGTTTTAACTTCATGTGGACTTGAAAAGGATATATGTCCAACTTTAATTTATGAAGATAACTCAGCATGTGTCACTCAAATGAAAGAGGGATATATCAAGAGTGACAGGACAAAACATATACCTCCAAAGTTTTTTGAGTACACTCAAGAGCTTATAAAGAACCATCAAGTTGAAATCAAATATGTTCAATCCGGTAACAATGCAGCAGACCTTTTTACGAAGGCACTTCCTACTGCAATCTTCAGGAAACATGTCCATGGCATCGGAATGCGACATGTGCATAGAATATAATGTGACGGATGTCTAAATAAGGGGGAGTCAACTATACACTGCACTCTTTTTCCCTTCGCTAAAGTTTTTTTCCCACTGGGTTTTCTTTAGCAAGGTTTTTAATGAGGCAGTACGTCAAAGTTGAATGCTAAAATGATGTCATCCAAGGGGGAGTGTTGTAAATAATTGGCGGTGTTGTAAATAATTGGTGGATGACATAATAATTGGTGCATGGCAAATTTGTCAACATTTCTAACTAGTTACAATTATATGTTAGTAAAATTTGTAGTATAAATATCCCTCCATTGTAAAGAATGAAACACACCAAAAAGTTATAAGAGATATAACTTTCATATTCTCTCTAAATATTCTTTCTTCTCAATTAAAGTTCTTATCAAAGTTTACTAGTTTGGTTTGATTTATAGTTACATTAATTACGCTTAATTCATAACATATATATATATATATATATATATATATATATATATATATATATATAAAAGACAGTTCAAATAAAAACTCTAATTAAAATGATAACTATGAGAACATTATTTTTATGTATGAATTATATATATATATATATATATATATATATAATATTGTAGTAAATTCTAATTATAAATATTAACATATGATTATTCATATATTTATTGTTGGATAATAATAATAAAAAAGTTGTATATATACAAAGTGCATAGCAAAATAATATGTTGGAATCCTAAGTTGATGAGGACTTGGAGACCAAGTAATCGTAAAGATTGCAAGTTGGCCATGAATCCTAATTGTAGTCTAATAGCAAGTTGGTTATTAGAAGTCTATAAATACAATGTCTTAGTCGAGTTTTAGGATTTAAAAAAGAGAAAACAAATGTAAAGGTTTTTAAGTTATATTTCCTTATTTAATCAAAGAGTTATTTTGATTATATACTCTTGTGCAACTTTAATTGGTATCATAGCTAAGAATAGGAGGCTGTGAGATCAGATTTCTTACTTATTGAACAAGGAGGTTAATATGGCGGGAGAAGAATGAGTTACATGCGGTACTCTGGGGAGGGAGAAGGAGACTGGAACGACCTTTGTTACCTGTCTGATGCTCACACCCACCAATTACACGGTGTGCGCTATGAAGATGAAGGTTGTGCTCCGCATTCATATGTTGGGTTTTAGTATACTACAACATCCTATGGTGCACATACAATCCTAAATGCTTTGGATCTATGTTTTCTCTAACTATACATGCAATATTGTTTTCAAAGCATTAAGCCTACAACTAGCATACAATTGACATAAACAACATAAAAATGAGTTATAGAATTACCTCTTTGTTGTAGCTTGTAGTTTTGGCCTTTAAGAACTTAGTGCCCCAAATGTTGCACCTCAAATGGTTCACAACACATCTTGGACAAAGGATGACTTTTGAGAGAGTATTCTTGCACTAGAAATCGTCTTCATGAACTATTAGAACATTAGGTTGGCGATTTTAGCTATGGGGTGCTCTATATATATGTTAGGAATCAAGAGTCATGGGTAAACCCTAATCCATACTCTTGGGCTTATTATCCATGATCCATGATTCAAGTGGGCTAACTCTTTATGGATTCTTCCATAAACTTAGTCCATCATGTATCATAAGCCCCAAACATATATATAACTAATTTACACAATTAGTCCCCATTAATTTAATTAGTCTCTTTTGGTCACTAAATTAATTCCAAATTAATTCTAGATCAATACTAATTAAATCATATGATTTCATATTAATATATTAGAACTTATAATATATTAATAAATCATAACTAACCTCTTCTCAAAAGGTCATCCTATCAAATTGTCGTGGTGATATGCAACCCAAATGGACCATGCTACTCTCGGGTCAAGTACATACCAATTATAGTTATGGGTTTAGACACCTAATCCAACAGTCTCCCACTTGGATAAGTCTAATAACTATTATTGCAAGTACGACTCCAAAACCCGACTAGCAATCGTAGCTCTTAAAAGCCGCTGACGAACTCTGACCTAGTCAATGACGCGTCCATTAGATAAGGGATCATATATTCCTCCATTCTAGATATCATATGGACATGAGACATGGATTATAATCATTCTCTCTCTCCATCTGTTGTTTCCCGATTTCCGATTTATGACAACTGACTAATTGAACAAATCAAATCAGTCCAGGCTTGGCCAAGCGCTTAGGGTGTCATCACTAAATCATCGAGGGGCCCACAGATATCGCTTTTATCCCTCTAAGGATAAAAGGAATGGATAAACTTACACTCATATGCTTGCTATATTTATTCATCAAATCACACACAACAATGTGTTTTATAACACCAAGTTACTGGTGTGTTTACGCATCATCAATGTGCAACCGATTTGTAAGCTACAACTCACACGTCTCTGTTTTAAGAATATAAGATATTATCGTCTCACAATCACTCGTGATAAAATCCATGAAGTGATTTAGATGAGTGTGGGTTTAATCTAATACTCGAGTCTTATTCCAGGAGAACTCATGAACACTGCAGCAAACTTATGATATGTCTAAAACACCTAGACAATCTACAGTCAGATTCATGACAGTCTTGTCTCAATACCTACTTCCAAAGTATGATCGACTGTGGAAAGTTTGAATAATCTTATTATTCTGGAAGTCAAAACATGCAAAGTGAAACACAAGAATAATCGAATCCAATATGGTCTCAAAACTTATGAATATAAATAAAACACCTTTTATTTAATCACCATATTGATTACACATTATTCATTGTATAATGTTTCGATTAATCAACTTAATACTTGAATTAAAACAATAGTTATGTCATGCTCCAAGCATGCACACTACGTTTGCATATGGTCTTCTCTTTGTGAAATAGATCAATTGACAACATTTCAATGATTCTCATTTCACAATTCCAAACCCTTATTGTAAATGTAAGAATGCCAAATTCTTGCCATTTGCTAAAATCTGTTAGATTCTAAACTTATATGCAATGATCCTCTTGTAATGACTATGCAAAAAAGTCATAGATACTTGGCAACAGACATTACAAAGTATTCCAATGGAGAGCAATTCCATGGAAACGAAGTCTCATATTCAAAGTAAATTCCTTTGAACATCCTTCTTGCATTAAGTTTTATAATCTTACATAGATTTTATTATTAACTTCCACTTATGGTAACATTTCCATATTCCATTTTGACTATCACTTCTGAACTAGAGTTACCAACTGTCCATGAGCAACCAATCTTTGGTAAACCTCAGATTGTCCTTGACAATTACTTAACCATTTTAGTCATATCTCGTTCTAGTCCCTTTTCCCTCTTAATTCCCTAGGCATATGGAAAATTAGAACAGATTAATATTATAGCTTATGTAATCGATCCTATATCCGAAGCATATGGAATACGATTCATAATGTCTCACATAAAGACATGATACTTTACCAGTCTTTTGCTATAATATTTCCACATATAGAATTTCCTTATGTTGAATCATTTTAACATAACATTCACATATGTCCATGATTAAATTCGATTAAAATCTAACAATCTAAGCTTTTAGATTTGAAATGAAGTATGAGTTCCTCTCCCTTAATTATAGCAAAACAACTTTTCAACCTCTGCAACTTTGCAAATCGAAACTTTTGTTTTCTATTACTAACATTGCTAACTTGCAACAGTTACCATAATGATTATGCTCCCACTAGCATAACAATTATTATCTTACTAGCATAACACTTATGCTCCCACTAGCTTTGACATGTACCCAGAAATCAGCTGGACTTCTAGAAATCAATACTTGTTGACTTTCTTACCGAAGTTCAGATTTCTGATACAAAATTCTTCGATAAGACTTTATCTAGTCTTCTCAAACTCATACACTTTTCCTTAGATAGCTCACATGTGTGTCTACACAATATTATAACTTACAACAATAAGTCTCAAATGTTTAGACCTTTTGCCATTTCTCACAATTCGAACTATGAAGAGGGATGCCGTAATCATAATCGAATTTGAGAATGCAAATAACACAATTTTTATCTCCTTAAAATCTACTTAGTGAAAGCGTTTCCTCACAATCATTTTCATGAATTGGAGAGAAACCTTATGACACTTAGATTTTTGTGGTGTATGTGTTCCTATCCATGTGAATTTGTCATAACCATAATCACAAGACAAGGTTAGTGACAAATCCAAACTCATATGGACTGAACTTGTTTAATCTTAATTTCTTGCCACCTGGCAGCACAAGGGTCTACCATTGCTTCCAAGTTGTTATGCAAACAATTGAGCACTCATAGAACTCAAATTGTGACATCCCCAAATTTCACGGCCAGAAAAGACCGATTTGTTTATGCTTTATTTGAAAATCAGAGTATATTTTTAAATAAATATATTGCGGAATTTGTTCCCAGAAAAACATGATAAATATATTATCAAAGCATTTCCGAAGAAATGTATTTTGTTCATATTACAACTTTGGGATGTCATCGTCAATACTGAAACATAAGCATAAACAGACCTTACATTTATTTACACTAGTGATCTACATCTCCTTTAAATCTCTCAGTGTAAAGTAGCTTCGTATCGACACCTGTGATACAAATAAACTTGAGTGGGTCAGGTTGGGAAACCTGGTGAGTACATAGGGTTTTCAACCCATAATAATATAATTATTATATTTAATCATCAAACAATCAACCCAATTACCCATCCTCATTATCTTCTTTAATCATAAGGATCTACCCTAAGAATCATCTATCCTTCATTCCTAAGGATTATCCTAAGGAATAGGCACGAAGTCCATCGCTGCCCGGGGTTTATACTACAAGCACTAACGAACGTCGATCCCTACGTACTGATCCTATACAATGATCTTACAAGATCTAGCCTAAAGGATCGATATGAACAACAAACTGACGAAGCTGCTTTGGAAATTCCCTAGCAGCAAACGAGGATCGATAAAGACATCAAATGAGGGGAATGGAATAAGTTTCACCACAAACCTTCGTTCGTAAAAGAAAGAACCACAAGACAATTAAGTCAGGGGTAGTTATCTAGATAACAATGCCTAGCCGTGGTCCGAATATCGTGATGTATATTACCCCCACACTCACCCTATCCAGCATCGAACTTTGCCTAGCAGTGGTCTGAATATCGTGAGGTATTTTACCCCCAGACTCACCCTATCCGGCATCGAACTTTGCCTAGCAGTGGTCTGACATCGTGACCGGAAACGCTGACACATGAAGCTCGTCCCATCACTTCATAAAAGAAACGAAGACTCCAAAGCTCTTCAAGATAAAAAGCATAGGGAAAATACTAATAAAGTACTCCCGTACGCTCCCGTACCCCGATACGTAATAGTGTCAAAAAGAAGAACTTTGTACATGATACTTATCAGATGAACACATAGTTCAAAAACACCTAATGAACACTTAGTTCAAAAATACCTAATGAACACTTAGTTCAAAAACACCTGATGAACACATAGTTCAAAAACACCTAATGAACACTTAGTTCAAAAATACCTACAGGTTACGAGTCTGCTAACGTTCCACTGGACTATCTAGAATAGTCTGTGGTCGTTGTCTATACTCTACTAGATGACTAAATCATCTTAAACATCGATACCTCTCATCAATTTTTATTTCATCACACATCATCTAATTCATCTACCCATGTTTTACCTCAACATATTTGTAGATATAAAATACATATACAGTTTAAATCATTTAAAACATGTATAATAGTGTTCATCTAACATAGATAACAAGTATACAGATAATATGCACACATAGCACGTAATTTATATAAAATACTTCATATCTATGTGTAAGATGACAATAATATGCACTCACCTTAATAGCGTGAGTTGATAGTGTTGGAATAGTGTCCAAGGTCATTAACTATTGCTAATATTTCTAATAATAGCAGGGTCCTTTTGGGTTGCCCTCAAGACCCAAATTGAGTAGAATAAATAAAGGAGAAATTGGTTTATTAATTATTATGGTTAATAATTAATTAGAAACTAATTGGAAATATATTTTGGAAATATATTTTGGGAATTAATTAACAGTTTAATTAATTAAAGGGTTGAATGTTCATTAATCGATAGTTGGTTAATCAGGAATGTTCCAGAACCTTATGGAATTAGGGTTGGATGAAAATCACTCCATCCCACATGGGAAAGGAGTGAAATTTCGTGGTTATGCTCCCATCCCACATGGGAAGGAGTACTAAACCTAAGGAGGCATCCAAGGCTATAAATAGGGCCTTAGGGATTTCATTCCTCCTTGCACCTTGGCTTGAAGTTTCGCCATCCCTTCTTCCTCCCCCTCTTAGGGACGATTTCTAACCCCTTTGGGTTTGTGAAATTGACCCTTCTCCTAGTTATTTTTATTCCACTCTTTGGTGTCATTGGGTGTGATACCATTAGAGGGATTCTGGTTTGGATCCTTTCATCCAAGCAACTTCATGGAGGTTCAAGATCTCAAACATGGAGATCAAGGGCTACATAAGAGGTATGTTTTCTTACTTATGTTTTAGTTTTCTAGGGTTGATGTAATTAGCATGAAGTCATAGATCCATAAGTTGCATGTACACTTAGGTATATCGTTGTTTCGATTTTTCCGCTACCTAGTTTTAGAGTGTATTTGATGCGTAGAAAACCCAACAGTGGTATCAGAGCCATTGGTTCATGGTTATATTCATCCTAGATCCATGTTTTCTGTAAAACCTTGTTTGAAATTGAATGGTAGAAGGATTATTGAAAAATTCGTAATTGATAATACCTTAGTCGTAGCTCAATACGTGAGAGCTTAGAGCTCACGACGTGAGCTCAGCAGAATTAGGGTTTTCGGATTTTTTTTTCCATTTTTCAAATATGAAGCTTTATCAAATATGGATAATTACCAAATTTTAAAATGTTTTAAATCTGGAAATTGATAAATATTATTTAAATGTTTTATTTGAATTTGAATATTTATTAATGGATAAATATTGTTTAAATATGTTTATTTGAATTTGAATATTTATGTGTTTATTTGAATTTGAATATTTATCTATTATTTAAATAGTGAATTTAAATATTTAATATTATTTATAAAAGAGATTTATAAATTTGAATATTACCCCCTTCTGATTTATTAATTGTTACATTGCGTCCTCGCAATTAATTAGAATTAATAATAGACAACTAAATTTAAAGAGTTTTAAATTTACCCCTTATATTTATATATATTAGAATTGTGTCTATTATATGTATAAGAAAGTTACAACATGCGCCCTCGCGTGTTTAAATATTGACATTGTCAGTCTTACATCGACTAGGCTCACTCGTTCTAATGTAGGGGTTTAAGGAGGTCTCTTTGATTCCTAATGAGGTCGGTTTTTAATATGCTTCGCGCTTACCACCCTCACCGCCCAATTGCATTTTGTGAATGGAGTTACCGAAAGGGTTTGATAGTGATAATGGTCAATCTAAAAGTATTTTAAATACAAGTATAAAACAAAATCCCGTTTTATTAATAGAATGTGAGTTTATATTATCCATGAAAATTGCACATTCTCTTTATATTTTGTTGATGGAGCTCGTGTGGTTAACCGGCACATCAATATAGGGTATAGTTGAGAATGATATGGAACTCGCAAGAGTCGGGGACCATGCGATTTTGCAAGGTTAATTCTCAATCTATTTAATGTGAATTTTATGTTATCCATAAAAGTTGCACATTATCTTTATAACTTGTTGATGGAGCTCGCGTGGTTAACTGGCACGTCAATTGGAGAGTATAAGTAGAGAATGATGTGGAACTCGCGAATCTCAAGCGTAACTTGAGCCGGGGACCATGCGGTTTTGTATGGTCGATTCACCATTTGTTCAATGATCCGCGGCGACCCCGTCATTGAATTTGAGATGAACATAATTCGAGATTAACATGCCATTGATAGTCAATGAATCTCAAAGATCTAGGAATTTCGTGGTGATCGAAATTGGCAAAGGGCTTTGCCTACCTAAATAACTTTATGGTGTGTTTACGACATCCCTTTACACATCATGGAGCCAAATATGGATCCTAGCCTTATAAAATAATTTTATTTAGGGTGATTATTTTCTAAGGATAAGTAAAACAAACTATAATGGAATTTGTTATTGAATGATGTCTATAACCTTATCCACTAAAATCTACTGCTATAAAACCTTTGAAAGGATTAGCTATGAGGATGATCAATCTTGTCAAGTTCGTAGTTTGGGAGTAGTTCTCATAAACGAAAAGAAAGATCATGCCTTTGTTAAAGCTATTCCTTGGTTACTTCAAACATTGCATTCTAAAGTGTTAGAAAGAGCAATTGTCAAATGTACGTTGTAAAATGACATATTGAAGTAAAATGGAATTTCCTTGAGTTAGGAGTTGACTAGGATTAATCGACTAGCTGACATGTACATATAATCAATTCATTTTGATTTTGATATGAACAACTTGGAATGACCATGAAGGAGTTGTGGAGCATGTTAAAGTTTCCTTTTGGAATTAACATGGCAGTCATAGAAACTCAAACTTCAAAACACTCCCATATTTTACTATCATTAATAGAAGTGTCAAGAAGAAGAAAGCCAATTGCACACGGTTTAAAAGGCGATTAGTGTGGGTATACCTAATCTAGGCCCTAATACCTAGGACAAAGGAAGGCTTATTCTAAGACATGTTCTGATAGTTGCTCGTTTCCATAACAAGAAAAGGACTAAGAAATCAAACTTGCCCAAATGTATATTTGAGGTGAAAGGACTGGAACATGAAGAAGTTAAATTTGATCATGGATCACGAGCCCGTGCTACTTTCCATTGGATCAAAAGACAACTAGTTCTTTCATGTTTGTTATTCAAAAAAATATATGAATTTATAATGCCATCAAAACATTACTTCTAAACCTTGAGTATTTTACTGAGGATTAGTACTGACATTTGCAAGAATGTGCAGTTACTAAAATGAAGTAAGAAGACTAGAACATGGAGAAGATAATTTGATCATGAATGCCAAGCCCTTGCTACATTCATGGGATCAAATGACAATTCTCCTCAAGAGTTTAGTCTATGGTAATATAACTAAAAATTTTTGTATACTATAATTCATGAGATAGTTCTGACTTATTTAAATGTAGAGCATTCTAACATGTTAAAAGAAAGTCATGAAATCTATGAAGCTAGTATAGTAGCAATCGTTCAAAATTGATTCGAACATTTAAATAAGGTGTATTATTGTGAATATCTGTTGATGTTAGTTCAACTAATGGATCGTTCAGAATGACCACAATATGTACTGATTCAAATACATCCAAAGTTTTGGGTGAAATGTATTTGTGGAATCATAGTCTTGGATACATAAACGAGAAATGCATTACCAAGTATCCAGTTGGATCGGATTTTGGATATCATTTGACCTCGAGTCTCATGATAAATGCAAATCTTGTTTATCAAGATAGATGATGAATGTTTCACTGGTTGATGTGAGTATCTGTTGGAATTAGTTTACACTAATGGTCCGTTCAGATTAATCGCAATACATGGTGATACCAACTTCGTATGAATGTGAGTCTGAAACCTTTCAGGTGTTCAGAGCTCTCATAAAGTGAAGTTGAGAATCAATTGGGCAATAGGATGAGACACTCATAGTGAGAATCTCAGTGCAAACTTTATCGATCATCTAAGTAATTGTGAAAGAGTTTCATGATCTGTCTCCTCCCAAAACACTGCCACTAGGAAGTGTTAGTTGGATAGAGAAACAAATCGTTCATTGATTTTGTACTAGATGAGTCGCACTGTATTTGCTAACAAATCGTGAATTGTACCATGAATAGTGTTACAAGAAGTCCTTTGGTCTTGTGCCAACTAAGTAGGTTCCTGAAACACTCTATGATATGTGAAGTGGGATTCTATCTTCACTTCCATATATGTAAGTCTACGATTATGAGGCTTACGCTCGTCGTTGAAGCGCTCGACAATCTGGGACATTGAATAGAGATGTGTTATCTCGTTGGAGAACCTATCAATCATTTTGGATAATTGTTTAACAATCCTTATGAGAACAAAATGTATGTTGCTCGAAGGGCAGTCTTCCGAGAGAGGGAGCTGATTTCCAAAAGGGCTAGTGGGAGCCACATTGATCTTGATAAGATTCGAGATCCAACCAACGAAGAGCCTAAAGTTGGACATAACATTCAATTTGGAATTGAAAGAGCTATTAAGGAAACTGACATATTTCCATTTTTCCTTATAGATCTGATAGAAGACGTCATAGACCTAGTTATATAAGAGTTTATATTGCTAAGGTATTTGAGTCACTGGTAGATAGCAATCAGAGTGTACCAGCTATCGGAAGCTATGGTAGGCCCTAAAGGCAATAATATAGAAAGAGGAATTGGAAAGCGAGATTCAATCCATGTATGTTGAAACTTGGTAGATCAAGCACTTGACCTTAACCATTAGGTATAAGTGGATCTTCAAGAAGAGACAGATATGGATAGGAACAAACACATAATCAAACCAAGAAAGGTTGTGAAGGATGTGTAAGCTTAACAAGTTCATTTATGGACCGAAATAAGCATGTCGCAAGATGGATCATTATTTCAGTAAGAAATTTCAAAGAGTTTGAATTTCGAGAAATAAAGATAAGCCATATATATATGTCAAAGCTAGTGGGAGTAATTGGATTCTTTGTTTCAATGAGAAATTTTAAGGAGTTTGAATTTCGAGAAACATAGATAAGCCATATATATGTCAGTGCTAGTGGGAGCACTGTAGTCACCCTTGTATTGTACATAGATAGTGTACGATTCATAAGAAAACATATTCTAACTTAGCAAGTGTAAAAGCTTGGCTTGGTATGAGAACTGTTTCGCTATGATATACATGGGAGATACAAAACACGTACATAATAAGGATCTATGGAGATAGATCAAAGTGATTCATTGGATTAAGCCAAAGTACATTGAATGTTGAGAAAACTCAACATGCAGAACTCAAAAAGGAGTTTAGGCTGGCATGACATTGAGCAATGCTAATGTCCTAGTTCTACTATTGAGCTAAAGCAAATGAGTCGTGTCCCACATGCTTCTGCTATGGGATCGATCATAAATGCCATGACATGTACTTGATCCAATGACTCGTATGCCTTGAGCATGACAATTTTGATTAGATCAATTTGGCAAGAATCAATGAATCAAGATCAAGAACATTCTTAAGTGACCTTGGAGGATAGAAGAGATGATCTTGATAGTATGGAAGAGATCATTGTAAGAGTGACATTAATGCTAAGTTCCGCACTAATAAAGGCAATTCCGTTCGCAGTCGGAATTCGTGCTTTTACTGAATGGTGATATATTAGCTTGAAAGAGTACCAGGTAATACACCATAGTGGATTTAACATACTTAGAGTATATTGCAGTTGGTTAGTGGACAATGTGACTGAAAGAGATTCATTAGTGACATCTTTGTTGAAATTCAATCATTGATGGTCCTTATGAAGTTTCTTGTGACTTTGGGTGAACTTACCTCGAGTATGGATCCCAAGTCACACGAGCTCACATGAAACATACTCAGTAAGTACCAACACATTTGATAGTGAGTCAAATGTAAAGACATCATAGTCAATGATTCATATCGAAAGATAATCTTATCGACCCATTCCATAAGCCGATGTCATTGACCATGTCTGACAGTCAGAAAAAGTCGAGAGGCATTAGATTTGCAAATGAATTGGCTTAAACACTCTTAGTTTGGTTTGTTTTAAAACCCGAGAACTTTAAGCAGTATAAGTTTTAATTTGAATTGGCGATTATTAAGTGGTGATCTTAATATATGATGGATTTCGGTCATTTCAATTAGCCTATCACTGCGTTCTCACTTTTGCATGTTTGGAACCCACTTCCCGAGTATTAATTTACTCAAACGTCCACAGTCGGTCATACTCTTGGAAGTAAGTAATGATTCAAGACTGTCATGAGTATTAGTGGATTGTCCATATCGATTGGACATAGCAAAGAGATTGCGCTAACACTCATGAGTGCTTAATAGAGATTTAAGTATTGGACCAACCCACGCTTAGAGATTACTTCATGGATTCAGTCACGAGTAATTCTAAGACGATAATATCTTCTATTCTTCAAACCTACATGCATGCGGGGTTTTGCTCTATGATTCTGTTATGCATTGGTCTACTCCAACGCTAACCGTAACTGGTAGTTATAAAGGGTATGTCCATGTGTGACATGATGAAATAGACAAAAACTATGTAGTCAAAGTTTATTCGTTCCTTCTGCCTTAATATGAGAAGCGATATCTTTGGGCCCCTCGATGATTTGGTGCTGACATCTAAAGTGCTTGGCCGAGCCCTAACTGGAATTGATGTGTTCAATTTAGTAGTCAGATGCAGTCGTCACAAATCTATATCGGGAAACATAATCTTGAATTCTTGAGATTAACCATTATCCATGTCTCGAATTCATACAGATATCATAGAACGAAGGGATAGTTGATCACTTATCTAAGGGCTGAATATTGACTAGATCAAGAGTTCGGTAGTTGCATTGGATGGCTAACTCTCTGTTGATTATTGGAGAAATATTAGTCCTCGTATAGTTGATGACTTGTCCAAGTGGGAGACTGTTGGAATAGTATCCAAGGTCATTAACTATTGCTAATATTTCTAATAATAGCAGGGTCCTTTTGGGTTGCCCTCAAGACCCAAATTGAGTAGAATAAATAAAGGAGAAATTGGTTTATTAATTATTATGGTTAATAATTAATTAGAAACTAATTGGAAATATATTTTGGAAATATATTTTGGGAATTAATTAACAGTTTAATTAATTAAAGGGTTGAATGTTCATTAATCGATAGTTGGTTAATCAGGAATGTTCCAGAACCTTATGCAATTAGGGTTGGATGAAAATCACTCCATCCCACATGGGAAAGGAGTGAAATTTCGTGGTTATGCTCCCATCCCACATGGGAAGGAGTACTAACCCTAAGGAGGCATCCAAGGCTATAAATAGGGCCTTATGGATTTCATTCCTCCTTGCACCTTGGCTTGAAGTTTCGCCATCCCTTCTTCCTCCCCCTCTTAGGGACGATTTCTAACCCCTTTGGGTTTGTGAAATTGACCCTTCTCCTAGTTATTTTTATTCCACTCTTTGGTGTCATTGGGTGTGATACCATTAGAGGGATTCTGGTTTGGATCCTTTCATCCAAGCAACTTCATGGAGGTTCAAGATCTCAAGCATGGAGATCAAGGGCTACATAAGAGGTATGTTTTCTTACTTATGCTTTAGTTTTCTAGGGTTGATGTAATTAGCATGAAGTCATAGATCCATAGGTTGCATGTACACTTAGGTATATCGTTGTTTCGATTTTTCCGCTACCTAGTTTTAGAGTGTATTTGATGCGTAGAAAACCCAACAGATAGAATCTAACTAAAAACGGTCAGCGGTTCGTGATCGTCGGGCTCGGGACACGGAACGGCTTCAACAAACGAGAGATAGGAAAGAGGTTTTGGTGTAAGAATGGTTGAGGTCGAAATGGCTATTTATAGGCTGATTTTGGCCCCTCACGACGTGAACCAAGCATGCTCACGTCGTGGGCCATGGCTGGTCATCTCCTAGCTTCGCCATCTGCGTTCTAGGCTTGCATGGTGTCCGTTTGACTCCTCACGTCGTGAGAATTCATTGCTCACGTCGTGAGCTCATTCCGTAGACTTGCCATCTGCGTTCTAACCTTGAAAAGTGGCGTTTTGACTCCTCACGTCGTGAGAATTAGTGCTCACGTCGTGAGCCCAGTCAGATTAGGGTTTCTGACACGTGTCATGCTCTCAGACAGCTACATCTTCGGAAGGCCATAACTTTTGCATACGAGCTCCGTTTTTAACGTTCTTTATATCCACGCGAAGGTGGAGACGTACTCTACAACTTTCATTTATAACCCTAAGACTAAAAAGTACTCTATCGTAAACTCACTTTTTACGATTCTTGGTGTCATGTCGGTTTTGTCGCGAAACTTCGACAGGTCATAACTTATTCGTTATAACTCGGATTTCAGCGTTCTTTATATGTACGGAAACCTTGTGAAATATACTACAACTTAGTTAAGATTATTTATTCTAAATAATCATCTATCAAAAAGTCATTTTTGACGCTTATCGTCACAAAATTGACTAGCCCGAATCTGCGGGCGCTACAATTATCTCCCCCTTAGGATGATTACGTCCCAGAATCATCAACAAAATAGGGCTTGTATAATGATTCCATACGTTATCTTTCCATAGTAAGTAATAACCGTAATGTATGTTACTTCAAACGAGTATTTAACTCTTGGACTTCTTGACTGCAGGCGGTGCTCAAATCTTGCACCTGCTTTCTATCTTATGTTAAACTCCAAATTATGACCTTTATGTCATAATCTCGATCCTTACTAGAGACTCCTTCTTCTTCTTAACAAACTTAAGGCAAGTTCTTTTATTACTACCATGGATCGATGTGTCATATTCTAATGACCTTTCATCGTATGTCGCAACGCTTAGACTCAGGTCTCTTAGAGCCAAATTCCAGAACAGACTATACCTTCCTTCATGTTCTAATGTGATATAATCACATTTTACATGTAGCATTTCTAGCTACCAACTTCTTTAACAACGAGCGCGATACTATTGATCGCTTTGATTTCAATCTTCTGGCTTAAGTCGGATGTTACATCGAACTTGGTTCTCTGAACCACGTAACAAACTCATCGTAGTCAGACTCAACTTGATATGACCACTAGGGTCGGAATATCAATCATCTTCTTAGTCATTACCGAAACGATGGTAACGACAGACTTGAACAAAACGGAATCAATTACTAGCTTCTTGGTAACCTTGTGACTTTCCTTGATCCAAGTGCGAGTCCTGTGCTTCTGGTAGTATATGCATCTACTACCTTTCACACCTACTCATACTCGTCCCAAGTATTGTCTCGTAGTCCCCAAGTCCTAAAATCACAAAACAATTTAACACATACGAGTGTGTCCAAATAATCATAAAAAAAATTCCTAGACTCTACTAGGACTTCTTCCATGCACATCTTCAATCATCAATTCTGCTTCAACTCGGTTGGTATTGGAAATTCCAGACCATGGGATAACTTTATGGATTATACCAAAAATTCTTTCTTTTTTCCAATCGAAAGTGTACTTCTCCCGTACTAGACGTATTATTTATTAGAAGCATTCTAAAGGCAAGATACCTCTCTTACGATATCTTCTGATAGGTATCATTCACTATCGTAAGCCTTATTATTTCCTCTATTTTATCAGTTTATCATGGTTTGCATCACTTCCTGAACTTCTGCCATTGTGATAGGTTCAGATGCAGGCGCAACGACCGATGCATGACCCATCACATTCTTCGGCTCAAGTTGTCGTCTTCCTCGAATATTTCCTAGTCTGTATTCACCATGACGTTTTGTACACCCAAGCAGACGTTCGGTGTACCGAGGCGAGAATTTAAGATAGGAAAGATTTTATTTACGATAGACATATAAATCTCCCTATTACTCCGAAAAGTTATATGTCAGTTCTAATATCGTAATTAAACGTTTAGAAATCTGAACACATAAAATTTCCAGATCCGATCGGCAATAGACCATAGATCCGAACAAATAATAGCATATAAGGCATCTTTATAGCTATAACATAAAACATTTAGCACATAAACGCAATTTAGGCATCTAATCCTAAAGTAAGCTAGTGTTTGTGTCAATTCAGGTGTACTACCTAAAATATATTAAACACTCATCTCACAATCATCGCTTAGCATTCTAAGTTTAAATCTAGAAATTTCCTACAAATTCCTAGTTCGCTTAAACTAATGCTCTGATACCAACTGTGACATCCCCAAATTTCACGGCCAGAAAAGACCGATTTGTTTATGCTTTATTTGAAAATCAGAGTATATTTTTAAATAAATATATTGCGGAATTTGTTCCCAGAAAAACATGATAAATATATTATCAAAATATTTCCGAAGAAATGTATTTTGTTCATATTAGAACTTTGGGATGTCATCGTCAATACTGAAACATAAGCATAAACAGACCTTACATTTATTTATACTAGTGATCTACATCTCCTTTAAATCTCTCAGTGTAAAGTAGCTTCGTATCGACACCTGTGATACAAATAAACTTGAGTGGGTCAGGTTGGGAAACCTGGTGAGTACATAGGGTTTTCAACCCACAATAATATAATTATTATATTTAATCATCAAACAATCAACCCAATTACCCATCCCCATTATCTTCTTTAATCTTAAGGATCTACCCTAAGAATCATCTATCCTTCATTCCTAAGGATTATCCTAAGCAATAGGCACGAAGTCCATCGCTGCCCGAGGTTTATACTACAAGCACTAACGAACGTCGATCCCCGTGTACTGATCCTATACAATGATCTTACAAGATCTAGCCTAAAGGATCGATATGAACAACAAACTAACGAAGCTGCTTCGGAAATTCCATAGCAGCAAACGAGGATCGATAAAGACATCAAATGAGGGGAATGGAATAAGTTTCACCACGAACCTTCGTTCGTAAAAGAAAGAACCACAAGACAATTAAGTCAGGGGTAGTTATCTAGATAACAATGCCTAGCCGTGGTCCGAATATCGTGAGGTATTTTACCCCCAGACTCACCCTATCCAGCATCGAACTTTTCCTAGCAGTGGTCTGAATATCGTGAGGTATTTTACCCCCAGACTCACCCTATCCGACATCGAACTTCGCCTAGCAGTGGTCTGACATCGTGACCGGAAACGCTGACACATGAAGCTCGTTCGATCACTTCATAAAAGAAACGAAGACTCCAAAGCTCTTAAAGATAAAAAAAAAGTATAGGGAAAATACTAATAAAGTACTCCCGTACGCTCCCGTACCCCAATACGTAATAGTGTCAAAAAGAAGAACTTTGTACATGATACTTAACGGATGAACACATAGTTCAAAAACACCTAATGAACACTTAGTTCAAAAATACCTAATGAACACTTAGTTCAAAAATACCTGATGAACACATAGTTCAAAAACATCTAATGAACACTTAGTTCAAAAATACCTATAGGTTACGAGTCTGCTAACGTTCCACTGGACTATCTAGAATAGTCTGTGGTCGTTGTCTATACTCTGCTAGATGACTAAATCATCTTAAACATCGATACCTCTCATCAATTTTTATTTCATCACACATCATCTAATTCATCTACCCATGTTTTACCCCCAACATATTTGTAGATATAAAATACATATACAGTTTAAATCATTTAAAACATGTATAATAGTGTTCATCTAACATAGATAACAAGTATACAGATAATATGCACACATAGCACGTAATTTATATAAAATACTTCATATCTATGTGTAAGATGAAAATAATATGCACTCACCTTAATAGCGTGAGTTGATATAATCTAACTAAAAACGGTCAGCGGTTCGTGATCGTCGGGCTCGGGACACGGAACGGCTTCAACAAACGAGAGAGAGGAAAGAGGTTTTTGTGTAAGAATGGCTGAGGTCGAAATGGCTATTTATAGGCTGATTTTTGGCCCCTCATGACGTGAACAAAGCATGCTCACGTCGTGAGCCATGGTTGGTCATCTCCTAGCTTCGTCATCTGCGTTCTAGGCTTGCATGGTGTCCGTTTGACTCCTCACGTCGTGAGAATTCATTGCTCACGTTGTGAGCTCGTTCCGTAGACTTGCCATCTGCATTCTAACCTTCAAAAGTGGCGTTTTGACTCCTCACGTCGTGAGCCCAGTCAAATTAGGGTTTCTGACACGTGTCATGCTCTCAGACAGCTACATCTTCGGAAGGCCATAACTTTTGCATACGAGCTCCGTTTTTGCCGTTCTTTATATCCACGCGAAGGTGGAGACGTACTCTACAACTTTCATTTATAACCCTAAGGATAAAAAGTACTCTATCGTAAACTCACTTTTTACGATTCCCGGTGTCATGCCGATTTTGTCGCGAAACTTCGACAGGTCATAACTTATTCGTTATACCTCGGATTTCAACGTTCTTTATATGTACGGAAACCTTGTGAAATATACTACAACTTAGTTAAGATTATTTATTCTAAATAATCATCTATCAAAAAGTCATTTTTGACGCTTATCGTCACTAAATTGAGTAGCTCGAATCTGCGGGCGCTACACAAATGCATAGTCAACCTTAACTGGAAAGGGCACAGAAACACGAATATGTCAACACGATAGGTTACAAACCTCAAGTCGTGTGCTAGTGATTAACTATAGGTTTACTCTTGATTAGTTCTTGAAGCTATTCAAGATCCTTAAGACTCCCACTGACCTCTTGACATATAAGATTCTCTTTGTCAAGGAACATTACTTGACAAACAAATATTCAAGAGTTAGTGCGGATTCTAATCAAGACTAACACTTCTGAAAATTGGTCTTATTCGGTCTTTGTTTTATCCAAAACATCATAACTTGTAAGGGTCGAAGACCTGTTGTAATATGTCGAAGTCATAAGTTTATTTTACAAGGCATTTATGTAACGAAGCATACTGTTTAGTCCTTGTAATTTTTTGTGTGCTTTCATGTTTCCTATAAATAAGGACATTACTTAGAGTTAGATAAGAGTCTTTGGATGAACTTGTCTACATACTCTTTGTAACAGTGAAAACATAATAGAGCTGAAACCAGATCATATTTACATCGTATGTTCAATCTATATTCGTATAACTCTGATTTGATTCATACTTGATTCTACACTTCATCAATTGGTATCAGAGCAGGAATCATGATCTGAGATCTAATTTTCACTCTGAATTCAAAAGGTTTTTGAATCAAATTTCTGGTTCAAAAAGCCTTGCACCTTTTGACGTGAAAAAGCGTATTAGATCTTCAGTTGTGATTTGATTCTGCAACTGATTTGTTGAATCGAGTATTCTACTTGATATTTCTGTTCAATTCAGCAATTTGCTTTCAAATTCTCTTTGATTTCTCAAAAATTCTAAAAAAAATTTCTTCCGTACATCAATGGCGGACTTCAATCTCAACTCGATGACTTCATACTCTCATCTGCTAGGATCTTCAACTAAGATTTCTATGCTCATTCCGGAATACTATGATCAGTGGTCTGATCATATGCAAGATTACTTGAATGGAATCGATGAAGAGCTTTGGTCTTGCATCTCAGGGAATGTTACTCTTCCGACGAATCTTCAACCAATTGGATCGTTGTCTGGTACTACAAGTGTGGAAGATCAAAATGTTCGAATGAAGAAACTTGAAAAACGATGCATAAGGGAGTTACGTGGTGCATTACCTCCCGTTGTGTATAACTATGTCAGAAGTTGTACAACCGCAAAAGACATCTGGAATAATCTCAAAGAAAAGTTTCAAGGTAGCGAGAAGACGAAAATCAATTCAGTTAAGCAATGTTTGATTGAATTGAAGGATTTCAAGCAAAAAGATGGTGAAACGATTGAAAGTTACTATGATAGGTTAAACGAGCTGATTTACAAATGCAATCGTTATGGAATCACGAGGTCTTCCATGGAATTCAATCTCATCTTTGTTATGGGACTCCGTAAAGAGTGGAGGAGTGTTAGCATGATGGTGAAAAATCAACAGAGTTTCGATACATCTTCGTTGAATGATTTGTACAATCAACTAAAAACTCACGAAAGTGAAGTGAACGAAATGGCAGAAGAGTCGAAGTTTAGTCTGGAAGGTCCATTAGCACTTGTCTCTAAAGTGTCTGAAAAGGAAACAGTCGAAAAAGTTGATTATGATGATGAAGAGGGGTTTATCATGAATTCGGATGATGAGGCAATTGCTTTTTACTCAAACAACCGAGTTAAAAAGTTTTTCAAGAAACCATTTAATTCAAAGGTGAAGCAAAGTGAGGGAAAAGGAAGTTTCGTGAACAAGGCTGCAGGAGAATAGAAGAAGAAGTATGAGAAGAATGATGGGAAGGGTGCTGAGGAGAAGAAAGAGAAGAAACTGAAAGGAGATTCTGGTATGGATTGTCATTATTGCAATGGAGCCAATCATCTAGCAAATGATTGCATGCTTCGAAAGAAGGATGAGAAAAAGAATAGAGTAAAGGATGAGGCATATTATGTGGAGAAGTTGGAAGAGGTGCGTACGAAGGCAAAAACTTTGTCTTTGGTGGCTCAAGGTGAACAGGAGAATGATGGCACATATCAGATTTGGTCTTCGGGCTCCGATGATGAAGAAATGTGTAATCCTACGCATGGGGCCATGTATGCGAAGCTGGAGGAAGATTCAGACGAAGAGGTAACGGGCCGATGCTTTGTGTCAAAGTCTGCTGATAAGTCTCCAATGACAACTAAGGTACGTAATATTCTTCAATCTTTCAATATTCCTTTGAGTGCATATGATTCTGAAATTGTTGCTTTTGATGATACTGTTGCTTATTTTGATAATTTGGTTTTTTCTGCTAGCAATGAAGCTAAGAAATTAAGCAATCAGTTGTTAGAGACACAGAAGAAGTTAGATTCGAAAGTTGTCAAGATAGAATGTTTAGAATTGCAAATAACAAACATAATGTGTGATCGAGATTCGTTGTCTAGTGATGTAAAACTCTTATTAGCTCAACGAAATATCTACTGTAATTCTGCTAAACGTCTATATGGAAAATTAACTGCATTGCATCATTCGTGTGATATTAGCAAGGAACAACATAGGAAATTATTACCTTTTCTAGCATATGAGAGAGCAAAGGTTGACAATATTTCGTATGATTGTGAGAAAAATATTGCTGAGTTTGACAAAATTCCTGATGATAGATATGCTTATGGAATTGTCAAAATTGACGAATGTCTTGATTAAAGTGAATTAGTTAACATTGTGAATGATACTTTGACAAAATCAGAACAAATCAAAATTTTGAAAAAGATTGAGAATTCAACATCTGATTCTCAATCTAATTTTGCCGATATGATAACTCTGACAATATTAGCGAAATTAGTGACATTGAGGATGTTGATTGTTCTCAGTTGTATGTCATTAATGTTGCATCAAAATCTAAAGGAAAAGAAAAACTTAAGGATTTGATGGTTAAGATTGACACTGACAAACCTTCAACTTCGAAAGTTTGTGATTCCGAGTTTGTGGATATCCGGGACAGTCAAACGGATAGCAGTGATGATGAAAATGATGATGACGATTCGCATAAAAATGTCTCATCAAACAAAGATTTGAAAGAAACTAAAATTCCCCGTGTTGTTGTTGATCAAGTGTTTGGGAACACTGAAAACTTCGATAAAGTATTGTCTGAAAAAGGAGCCCATTATTTGGAAACAAATCAAGTGGTGTATCCAAATTTCAAGTGTACTAATGATATTGTATTTCCAAATCAAGTGTTTGTCACCATTGGAAATGTTGAGAACATTAAACCAGAATTCAACAAAATGGTCGAAGATGACAACAAGAGAACAACAAACGAAGGGTTCTTTTCAAATCAAAGCACTGTCGAAAATAATCTAACAAAGAATTCATATGTTTTTTAAAGACAAAAACCACAACGTAAATGGGTTGAAAAATCGAAAATTGTGAAAAAAATAACAAAAGAAGTTGTTGTGGAAAATGAAATAGTTGTCAAATTAAATTCCAAAGAATTTAATGAACAAATTGACAAGTTTTCAAAAGAAAATGCAATTTCAAAAAGACAAGCTCGAAAGAAGATTTTTTGGCAAACCATGGAGCTTCGAAAACAACAAAATGATTTGACATTGAAAACAACTAAAAACACAAAGACTAAATCTGTTGAAAACAAGTCTTCACATTCAGCAATTCATTCAGATCAAAAGATAAATCTCGCTCAAACAAATAAAACTAAATCTGAATTTCATCCAAAAACAAATTCTTCGAAAGTTTCAAACTCCTCATTTTCTAAAGATAACAAAAATACCTCAAAGAGTGTTCAAAATCAACCATCAACACAACGATTTTCTTCTAATCAACAAACAAAGTTTTCTCAAAAACAAAAATCCCAAAATCGATTTTCTCAAAATCCAAGTGTTGGAAACAATGATGGAAGTCGATACACAATGGCATTTCGACCTAAATCAAATGTTGATTTCTTCCCACAAAAACCGAATTTTCCAAATCCTACAGGGAAACAAACATTAAAAGTTTCGTACACAAAAGGGTTATCTCGTGACAAAAACATCGATCATTGGCTTGAAGGAAAAGGACGAAAATATCAATCAAGGAAATATTCTCAAAAACAAATTCACGAAGCTTATGAGAATTATGTGAATACTTCGTCAACTGAAAGCTCATCTTCAAAAGATTCGAATGTTTCGGTAAAAACTTGGCAACCGATTTTGAAAGAAAAGCATGATCATACACAATCTAAAAAGACAAAGGCATGTGTCAGTAACAATCCCAAACTAACAAAAACTTATGTTTCTATTCGTTTACCTAGTGATGTGGACTTAATTGATAGTCTCAAAACTAAAGTTTGTGATTGGGTTAAAAGTTCTTCATTTCATTCTGTTTTCAAAACTAATTTCCAAGGACCCAAACAGTCTTGGGTACCTAAATTCTTTCATTGATCGCAGGTACTATGTGACGAGCAATATGATGAGAAATGGTATATCGATAGTGGCTGCTCACGTCACATGACAGGACGAAAGGAAAATCTGAGAGATTTTCGAAGCTTGGAAAATGCAGGAGTTGTAAAGTTCGACAACAATCACAAGTGCCAGGTGAAAGGATATGGTAAAGTCACGAATGGAAAGTTCATTGTTAATCGTGTTGCTTATGTAGAAGGTCTTCAACATAACTTGATAAGTGTTTCACAACTTGTTGTGGGTACTAGAAATCAAGTGGTGTTTAACGAAGAAGGAAGCATCATTTCGAATGTTGAAACTAACGAAGTTTTGCTCAAATCCAAACGACATGGTGACATGTTTACTCTTGATATCAAACCAATCATCGGCAAACCCTCGGTGTGCTTACTTTCGAAAGCTTCCTCTGACATCAGCTGGCTATGGCATCGACGTTTATCACATTTAAACTTTCGAAATTTGAATAAATTGGTTGTTGATGATCTTGTTCGAGGTTTACCTGTACTAAAGTTTGACAATGATACCTTGTGTGCAGCTTGTGAACAAGGGAAATAGCACAGGAAAGGACATCCAATTGTGATAGATTCGAAAATTGTGGAACCGTTGGAACTTCTTCACATTGACCTTTGTGGACCATCAACGGTTGAAACTCTCAACAAGAAACGGTACATTTTGGTTATTGTTGATGATTTTTCACGATTTACTTGGGTATATTTTCTCAGGTTAAAATCTGAGGTTGCTCAAACAATGATCGATTTTATAAAGCAGATTGAGATAAGTCTGAAGAAAAATGTTCGAAAGATCAAAAGTGATAATGGATCTGACTTTAAGAACAAAGTGTTGGATTCGTACTTAACGGAAAAAGGGATTTCACATAACTTTTCTTCGCCCTATACACCTCAGCAAAATGGTGTTGTTGAAAGACGAAATAGATCACTTTGCGAAGCAGCGAGAACTATGTTGACATATGCGAATCTTCCTCAATATCTATGGGCTGAAGCAGTTTCGACAGCATGTTTCACTCAAAATCGGTCTTTCATTCATCGTCGATTCAATATCACTTCGTATGAAATCATCAATAACCGAAAACCTAATGTCAAATTCTTTCATGTTTTTGGTTGCAGGTGTTTTATAATGAATCTTAAAGATAGCCTTTCAAAATTTCAAGCTAAGGCTGACGAAGGCATATTTTTGGGATATTCGCACAATTCGGTTGCATACAGAGTGTTAAATAAGCTCACAAGAAAAGTTGAAGAGACATTCAATCTTACTTTTGATTATTATTATGTCAAACAAGTTGAAAAGTAATTTGAACAAAAACCAATTATTAATGAATCATCTGATGAAACTGAAGAATCAAATTCATCTACCTTTGATTATGATTTAATTTTTGGTATTCCTGACAGGGCTGTGGATGTTGAATTTCATGCGAATGATAACCATCACTCTGAATCTTCGAAGCATACTGATGACTTGGAAATTCCTCAAACTATTGTAGATGTTAATTCAACAACGAATTCTCCAGGAGTTGGCAAAAGTATGCATAATAATCCAGTGGAGGGAGAGCACTTGGATTCAAATACTCTGGTTGAGGGGGAGCATTCTTTCGAGGGGGAAAATGGGAGAATGAATGAAGTTGTTGAGGGGGAGCATTTAGTTGATGGGGAGCATCAAAATAATAATCGTGTTGAGGAGGAAAATGAAGAAACTGATTCAATAAATATTAATCAAAATGATGATTTTCATGATCTAAATGATAATGTTTCTGTTGTAGGATCTGAAAATGAAGAGATATACGAAGATGCACCTTTGGAATTTGATCCGACATATCCACCATTAGAGAAATGGACAAGGACTCATCCGATAGATCAAGTCATTGGGAATCCTCAAGATTGAGTATTAACAAGAGCTCAAATTCGTGCAAAGAATGAGGTATTAAATACTCATCAAGAATTTTGCATGTTCAATGTTTTCATCTCGAAAATTGAACCAAAAACAGTTAAGGTTGCAATGGAAAACTCAGATTGGGTTGTTGCAATGCAATCTAAACTGGCTGAATTTGATAGAAACAAGGTATGAAGATTAATTCCAAAACCTGAAAATGTTTCGATTGTCGGGTTAAAATGAATTTTCAAAAACAAAACCGATAAGGATGGAAATATTTTACGAAATAAAGCACGACTAGTTGTAAAAGGATATTCGCAACAAGAAGGGATTGATTATGAAGAAACCTTTGCCCCTGTCGCAAGACTCGAGGCTGTTCGAATATTTTTAGCTTATGCAGCTCATAAGGATTTCGATGTCTATCAAATGGATGTGAAATATGCTTCTCTCAATGGTGAACTTGAAGAAACTGTTTACGTTGAACAACCTCCAGGTTTCGTAAATGAAATGTATCATAGTCATGTGTACATTTTAGATAAAGCAGTTTATGGGTTAAAACAAGCACCAAGAGCATGGTATGCAACTCTTACCAGTTTCTTAAAACAGTCGAAATTTAAACAAGGATCAGTTGACCCCACATTGTTTCAAAAGAAAGTTGGGAATCATCTAATGCTTGTTCAAATTTATGTTGACGATATGATTTTTGGCTCTACTGACCACGCTTTGTCTAGTGAATTCGAAAATTTGATGAAAAGCCAATTCAAAATGAGCATGATGGGTAAAATCAATAATTTTCTTGGCTTAAACATTTATCAAAGCAGAGAAGGCATTTTCATCAATCAGGAAAAGTATACAAGGAATTTGCTCGAAAAATTTGGAATGACAAATAGCACGAAGCTAAGAGTACCAATGGCAGTTGGAACAAGGCTATCTCCTTCGTTAGAAACGCCTGCGATTGATCTTACCTTATACAGGAGCATGATAGGTTCATTGCTTTATCTTACTGCAAGTAGACCTGATATCATGTTTTCTGTATGTAATTGTGCTAGGTATCAAGCAAATCCACGAGAACCACATTTAATTGCTGTGAAGAATATATTTCGTTATCTCAAAGGAACAATTTCGTTAGGATTGTGGTATCCTTCGAAAACAGGGTTTTTCATTCAGGCATTTTCAGATGCAGATCTAGGAGGATGTACTTTGGATCGAAAAAGCACAAGTGGTGGTTGTCAATTTTTGGATGGAAAATTGGTTAGTTGGCAGTCAAAGAAGCAAACGTGTGTTTCGATTTCTACTGTTGAAGCTGAATATGT
Source organism: Lactuca virosa (assembly GCF_052849685.1). Classification (NCBI taxonomy): domain Eukaryota; kingdom Viridiplantae; phylum Streptophyta; class Magnoliopsida; order Asterales; family Asteraceae; genus Lactuca; species Lactuca virosa. The sequence continues at coordinate 267,304,523 of NC_136427.1, forward strand.
TGCAGCTGCTGCTTGTACTTCACAAATTATTTGGATTCAGAGTCAGTTGAGAGATTATGCCGTTAATATGAAAAAGATTCCATTGTATTGTGATTCACAAAGTGCTATACGCATTTGTCATAATCCAGTACAACATTCAAAAACAAAACATATAGCTCTTCGTTATCATTTTATCAAAGATCATGTGGAAGATGGAAATATAGAAGTCCATTTTGTAAAAACAATGGACCAGCTTGCTGATATTTTTACAAAAGCTTTGGATTAAAAATCATTTGTTCTAATTTTGACAGGATTGGGAATGATCGAAGCAAGTTCAGTTCCAGGAATGATTTCGAATGTATAACAACGAAGTGTTATATAAATATGTCGATTCAGAGGTCATCATGATTCATTCAGAGGCTGATAGTATTAACCATTCAGAGGTTACTGTTCATAGTCAACGCTTCGACATGCTTCGTCTTCGTTACATTGAGCATTTTGGTTTGGAGTAACACTTTTCGTTAGTTTTCAAAAAAAAATTTGTATCTTAGTTTTATTTTCGAAAAATCAAAAACTACAAAAAGATTTTATCTCTGTTTTGTCATTTTATTTTCGAAAAATCAAAAACTACAAAAAGATTTTATTTCTGTTTTGTCATTTTATTTTCGAAAAATCAAAAACTACAAAAAGATTTTATTTCTGTTGTCATTTTATTTTCGAAAAATCACAAAATTCAAAAAGATTGTCTTTTGTTTGTTAATTGTTTCTTTTAAGAAAAATCAAAAACATCAAAAAGATTTTTGTTATTTTGTTCTTTATCTTTTGTATGTACAGATTTCACGAAGGTTATACAAGGGTCATGCTTATGTTTCTCAGGGAAGGTACAATTTCGACAACTTTGTACTAGTTAGACTGTCCCTAGAAGCATGCTACAACATGTCAACCCAAGCCTCCATAGACTCAATGTGTGTTTACGAAAGCCTTAATGAAATTTTTCATACGAAAATTTCTTCCCAAGTCAGGCTTATATTCACATTAGTCAAATGAGCTACCTTACTCTTCTCAAATGAGTTAAGAGTTGTCTGTTTGGTCCAAATTATAACAGAGGTACAAGTGTTTTCGTGAACCAATCTTTTTCATCACCAAATTTCTTACACTTTCACACACGAAGACATATGTCCAAGAGATCTTTGATTCGACCCATCAAGATTTAGACATGTCAAAATTTTGTGTTAATGATCTGACATCATGAGGCTGTGATGAAAGTGAAACCCAATATTCTATCTTCGTAAGGAATTGACGGGGAACTATGTTCCAGTTTTGACTAAACATTTGTTTCAGTACCACTTTTCGAAACTCAAATTATATTCATTTCTTATGAGTGATCTTGATCAAACTATCGAAGCCCACGATGTTTGTTACCCAACAGGATTCAATATCAATTCGTTCATTAATATGATTTCCGTGTGAGTTTCATTTGCTTTCGAAGTTACTTTCAAAATAATTCAAAGCATACTTGTCACTGACTACACCGGTCAAACAGGTAATTTCGGTTACACTTACTCACCTTATGTTTAGGTTGATATGTAATGAAATTGTAAACTACCCATGAAGCCTTATAAAAGAAGCCCTTCGATACTTCTCTATAAGTATTCGATTGAAATTCACGGGAACATACACAAGCAGTTGATTATCTCTCTTGATAATTAACGAAGTAACCTTTGCCTGTGTTTTCTCTGCTTTTGTGTCGAATATTACTTTATTTGACATCACATATCCAAATTTTCGTTTAATTGTTTCTTATCTTATCTTTGGATCACTACACTCACGAAATCCTTGAGGTTCTGAGTAATACCAACTCAGACTGATGATTTCAAACATCTGGCACATGACTTCGCTTTTTATCCCAAAAGTGAAAGAGCCTTACCTCCATCCGAAGATTGGTGACGGTTACAATTTAATTGAGATAAACGATTAGACTGTTTGAAAAGACGTCTGGTATTCAGTCCGGGTTTCTAGGTGATGTGACAGCTACTTTTTGACGCATGGCTACTTTATCGGCAGAATGGTGCGAGATTCAAGGTGCCACGTCGGATCTCATTTAATGCCAGTCCCGCTTCAAATTCAAACACTAGGGTTACATATAAAAAGGGGAATCAAAGGGTGTTATCAGTTTACGTTTCCAAACGAACAATTCCCAACTTTTCTCTGAAAATTTCCGATTGTTCTTCAAATCTTCAACAAACCCTAATCATGGCCAATTCTGCTGATATCGTTGTTCAATCCCAAAACACTGAAGATGTTACTTCCCAACCAATAATGAAGATTCAAGGCACGAACTATCAAGTTGAAGATGATGTTTCTCTTTATCCAGACGAATTGAAGATGTCGGTAGTCGCATTGAAGAGTTATGTTCTTTCCACTGCCATGTTCAATTCTTTTGCAGTTCCACTTTCATGGCTTTCACAAGCAGGATCCACTGCTACGTACAGCAAAGCAATGGATATCATCACTTTTCAACTGGTGAATGACAAGAAGATCCGATTGTCCAAGAAGATTTTTTGTCAGATTCTTGATATCCCTAATTCTCCAATCTATACTGATCTTTCTTCTGCACAAATCATCCACATGTTCAATGAGATGGGTTATCAACCCCACTCACCAAGATCAGTGATTTCAAGAAGTCTGGACTTCCAACTGTTTGGAATTTTCTCTTCGGAATCTTTTTACGCTGCTTGACTGGTCGCAGTGTTGGTTTGGACAAAGGTCGAATGGAGGTGTATGCGATGGGAGCTGGTTTGTATGATGATATCACTATGGATTATTCTACACAACTGTGGAAGGAATTTCAAAAGAGTGTAAAAAACACGACTGTTGTTCAAGGAATTTCGTGTGCAAGGTATTGGAGTTTAATTCTTTGATATTTCTATGCCAAAGAGGGAATTGTAGTGCCTACTGATGAGGAGACTGCTGAATTCATCAAGTATCAATTTCCGAAGGAGGTTACGGATGATGCTGAAATCTTTACACACATTGCAAGAATTCCAGATGCAATGTTACAGCGTGTTGATCCAACGAACTTGGTTCTTATGGAGTATTTAGAAACAATTAATCCGGATGATGGGTCTGGGAAATTGTTGCCAAAAGAAACAGATGGTCCTTCGAAGAAGTCTCGCAAGTCAAAGAAGGATGCAACAATTACTCCTGAGAAACCTGTACAGGAGCCAAAGAAAAAGAAATCACCACCGAAACAGACGAAGCCAGATGCACAAGTTTCGACTGTTGTGGTTGAACCGGTTGAGCATGTTATTGATGACCAAGACAAGGAAACACTCCCATCAAAATCAGGTATTTTCCGAAAGGGTAAGAAAAAGTCTCGTAGATCACAAAAGCTTTCAGATGGTTCGTTTAAGTCTTCTTCTATGGTTCGTAAACCATATCTGAATCACCAAGGCATTCTCATTCGTGAGGTTCCAGCTCCTGTTTCTCCTTCTTCCAAAAAACAAAGAGCTGAAGATGTTGCTACACATATTTCAAAGAAGAAGCTAAAGAAAAGGAAGATGGTTCTTCAAGCAGAATCATCCGAAGGGGAGAAAGTTCCTAAAACACCTGAAGTTACCATTCTCCAATCAACATCTATTCCTGAGAAGACTAAGGTCACACCACCCAAAGTTTTCTTAACCGAATCAGTTCTTGAGGAGGTTCGAACTTCAGACATCAATACACACGTATCTGATACGGATGTAAATGTCAATATAGGTGAAGGAAATTCGAATAAAGAACTTGTTGTTTCTACTCAAGGTATTCCTGCATCTTCTGCTACTTTTGTTTCTTTACCTCCGTTCATTGTTCCTATCTCAAACACTATAAATTCACCCACGTTTGAAACCATTCTTACCCAAGCCATCACTACTTTGTTCTCATCGCAAACCACTGATCCACTTTACACTACTGAGGATACTGATGTTGACGAAGGAGGTTTTGGAGAAACATTTGAAGAGATGGAATTTGATGAAGAAGAAGAAACTTTCCCTGACAACATGTTAATGACGATGAAGCAATTTAAGATTTTGAATAAGAAGATGAATTCAATTATTCAGTCTCAAGCTGACATGGGGGGAAGTCAATCTCTTTCAAGTTTGGAACTTGATGTTTTGCTCAAAGCATTCGAAGCCAGGATGGTTAGTAAAGTGTCTGACATGCTTCAAGATTCTGAATCTAAAATCTTGGAGAAGGTGGATCAAAGTGATAAGTGTAACGAATTGCGAGTGAAGTCTCAATCTTCGAATTTTGTGAGTGAAGTTCAAGATTTACGAAGGGTGGCTAAAGAACGACATGTCTTGTTTATTAAAGATGTGAAGCAAGTACGTGAAGATGTCAACCTAAAGCTTCAAGAACTTCGGGAAGATATGATCAAAGAGATTGCTAGTGCTCAGCAAGACTATGCATCTCTCAATCAAAAAGTGGATATTATCTGTGAGGTTGTCACAAAATATGTCAAGATGTATGATAGCTTGAGTCCTCAAGTAACTCAACTTTCTACGGATAACAGTCGAAGCTTTGTGGAGCTTACCTCTTTGTTGAAGGAGTTGAAAGACTTGTCTACCACACCTGTTCCATCTTCGATCATAACTCCAGAATTCTTGTCTCAAAAGTTTTCTCAATTCGAGGCTGTGTTGCACAAACAGTTGGCTCCATTGTCCAAGTTTTCAAGTCTACTACCAACAGATGCCCCACCTGTTGTCACAGGGGTGCAAGGGGGAGAAAAGAAGGTTGGTAATGCGAAAGTTGGTGAGGTTTCCCATGAAGCTGTGAAAACTGTTGGGAAGATTTTTCAAACAACAATTCCAGTATCAAAGTCAATTATCTCAACTGTTGGGTCTGTTACTTCAACAGTTGTTACAACAATGCCAATTTCTACAAAGCCAATTCCAAGACCAATTTCTAAAGGAATTGTGATTGGGGAAGGTGGTTGTAGTTCGAAGCCCAAGGAAGTTGTTGATAGTTCTTCGGTCAAAGATAAAGGGAAAACAATTTTGGTCGAAAAATCGAAAGAGGAGAAGAAAGCTGAAACTGAAGCTGAGCTAGAGAAATTAAGAGTAGTTCAGAGTATTTTAAGTCTTCGTGCAAATGACCCACCTGGAATGAACAAGGGTGATCCTGCGAAGCATTACAACTACGAAACAATTGAAGCAAAATTTGCATATAATCATATGTATGCTTTTGAGAAGAAGCCGAAGCAAAGCTATGCAGTTGTTAATACTGATATGAGACAACTGGATTTCCCAATAAATGAAATTATGTTCATCATGGCTCAGTACAAGATTGCTGAGAAATTTGATAATGATGATGATTACACCTACATGAAGCTCAGGTTTCATGATGTGCTAGGGAAACTTCCAGAGGAAATATGGTCACTTGTGAAGATAAAGAAGGTGATCAGTATTAAGAAGGATGTTCTTTTCGAAGAAATGATGCAGAACCTTCGATTTTACGTTGCAAGGGCGAATGGTCAGGAATGTAATTTCTCGATAGCTGATTTTCCATTAATGAACTTGTATGATCTTATACAAGTTGCATTACTTTTGAAAGACAAATATGCTTCGTATCTTCGAGAGACTGATCCAGAAGTTTTTCGTCTTGGTCTTGCCCACATCAAAATATTCATAGATAACTACTATGAGTGTTTGGCCCTAAAAGATGTGGAGTTAGCAACTGCGAAGGGGTTGGAAGTAAAAGTACCCATGGAACCAACGAAAACTCAACCTGAGTTAAAGAAGTATGCTGATGGGGAATAATGCTTGAAGCCTTTTGGCATGGTCTTCGCAGGGAAAGACAAAAATGGAAAAGCCAAGAGATTCTAATTCCAAGCTTGCGAAGTGGAGAGATACACAACGTCCCAGTATACGAACTTTATTGTTCGTATGAATAGCTGCAAGAAGAATAACGAAGGGGACAAGAAAGAGTTGAAGAAGATTATTTCTTGGTACTCTAAAATCCGAAGGGTGATGCTGTATGCTATACAGATTCTTTTGAACTGAAGATGGTCGACATTATTACAAAGGGGGAGAATGTAAGGGTCGAAGACCTGTTGTAATATGTCGAAGTCATAAGTTTATTTTACAAGGAATTTATGTAACGAAGCATACTGTTTAGTCCTTGTAATTTTTTGTGTGCTTTCATGTTTCCTATAAATAGGGACATTACTTAGAGTTAGATAAGAGTCTTTGGATGAACTTGTCTACATACTCTCTGTAACAGTGAAAGCATAATAGAGCTGAAACCAGATCATATTTATATCGTGTGTTCAATCTATATTCATATAAATCTGATTTGATTCATACTTGATTCTACACTTCATCAAAACTTACGAATTTCAAATGTACAAGAGTAGAAAACATTTTACTCTACATTTGATAAGTGTTATAAACCTTCTTAAGATTATGTCACTCAAGGCACAATCTTGGAGTATCACTCTAAGACTTGTTTTGAAAAGAAGTATGACTCATCTTCTTGATTTAACCATTTCAACAATTCACGATTCCTCTTCTTAGCCATACAAATGCACTAATATATCCTTAGAGGATCAATTGTGATATGGTTTTCCATAATCATTGAGGTGATCATAAAACACGATACTAAAGTACTCTCTCATCTTTTCAGATTGGAGAAACTTTTATCTTTCTGTCTAATTTGATTCTTCCCATTCGTTCTGCCCGACATTGAAACTTTTTCAATGATTCAGAATTACACTTAATCTTGTAAGCATAACCATATTTACTAAACTTTAGTAAATCATAACGAATAGTCTTATCGTTCTTTGTGGTAGACCTGATCAGCGCACAACCAAGTGTACCCGATCCCCTAGTCCTTCACTTGACTCACATATACATGTGAACAAAGAATTAGTCTTAATTTCCCAAAGATGAAGTTCTCATTCATCACACAATACAAGTTGCATGATTCCGAGTTCCTATCCAATTGAAACTTGGGTGATGAGAATCTTTCCTTATTTGGTAAATTTTGACTCTACCACCAACGAAAGAATCAAATCCATTTTCCAATATTGCTATCAATGGAAACATATTAACAATAATTTTCACAAATGCCATTGTAAGGAGACTCAAAATTCTGATCATCGAACAATGCGATCAAAATCCATTTCTTCGCGATCAGAATCAGCTTACTCTTCCTTTAAGCTTCCTTTCTTTTCTTCAATTCTACAAAACATCAAAATGTAATTACATTACATCATGTATTAAGAATCTTCAAATAAGAACTTAATAGAGTTAGATAGTGGAATTACCTGAAGTAGAGTCAAACATTTTGACTTTACCATCTCTTAGATCTCTCAGGTAGTCAGGGAAGCTTCGCTTCCAATGTCCCTTTTCTTGGCAATAGAAACAAATGGCTTCTTTCGCATCGGCACATGAAACAATTCCAGAACCAGCCTTTCTCTTAAGTTCAAACTTTTTGACTTTAGCCAATTTCTCTCTCCTAGGAGAAGAAATCATTTCTGGACACAGTTTTCCATGGAAACTTGGGAAGTAGATCTTCCAATCAAATTTTCTTTACCAGTGCTCCAAATCATTGATGATTCAGCAGCAACAAGCAAATAGGTTAGATCAATAAGGGTCATGTCGTTGTCTGTCATATAGTAGTCCTTAATGAACCCGCTATATGACTCAGGAAGTGATTGAAGAACCCAGTCAACTGCCAACTTCCTCCAGACTTCGACACCCAACTCTCCCAGCCTGTCAATATGCAACTTCATCTCCAAGATGTGAGCACATATAGACTTTCCATCTTTATGTTTGCTTGCCAATAAGGCTTGAGTGACCTTGAACTTTTCAAGTCTTTGAACTTGTGGGTTAGGGAGAATAACTGGAGGATGTGGAGGAAGTGAAGTATGATTTCCACTTCCACGATCCAATCGTGGAACATCATCTTCAAGAGGAAAACTTTTTCCATAAGATTCGGAAAGACCATAGTTGTCAGAACTAGACATCTATTTGGGAGAAATTCATGTTAGTTGATTTAAGTCCTTAATATAACATCCAAACTGAATATATTAAGGCTAGGACCCAACACAATATTTTACAATTCGGAAGAGGGATGTCGTAATCCAATTGCAAAATATTTGAAGGTGGGTAAATGACGATTTACCAATTTCCACCATGAAAAACGAAATTGATTATTAAGTTTTAAATGAATTGAAATTCCTAGATCTTTTGAGATTCATTGAACTTTTCAATGGCATGTTTAAATCTCGATTGTGCCCTTCAAGTTCGTGACTGGGATGCCAAGGATCACAAACAAACGTGTGAATAACCATGCAAATTAACTTGGTACTCTCGATGTCATTTATCACCTAATCAATGTGTCGGTTAACCACACACGCTCCATTGATCTATGACAAACATCGAGCTACCCTTTTCCACCCTTGTTAGTCCAAGTTAGTGTGTCGGTTAAATACACACGCTCCACTAACGACTTGGCAAGGTGCAAAGTACAATTTCATGAGTTAGCACCAAATTCACATTTTTCCTAAGTAACTAAGATTGGAAATTTATAAGTGTTTAGTTACTTGGTATTTTCATTATACTTTTAATGAGAATTAATGTCCTATCCTACCCGTTCGGCTAACGACTCTCCACCAGTCAAGGAAGCGGTGAGTGAGAGTGGACACCCATTAAACTGTCATTTTATAGGCAGTAACCTTATATCCCCCTTATAGACCGGCTTCAGGCCTACTAACGGTAAGACTGACTTGTCTTATACATATAATATATTAAACTTTTAATATTATAATAGTATAAGGGTGTATTTTAAACTTTTAAAATACTAAGTGGTTTAATCTATTAATTAAACTATACTCTTAATTTAATTAAACTTAAACCATGTGATTATGAAATTAATAATTCTCTTTTAATTAAACACTTTAATTAACTATTAATAAAGTTCATAAAGATGTAATATGAATTATTCAAAACATCAAGATGCTAAAACAAAATTAAAACTATTTAATTTATTATTAAGTTATGAACCCATGAGTTACACTTTTGAAAACTTTTCAAATAACTTTACTTTTAGAATTCAATGTCTCATAAAAAAAACTTTTCAAATTCCAAAACTTGAGGGCAAGTTTTGTAATCTCTTGAAAACTTTTAGAATTCCATAAAAGAGACTTTCCAAGTTCCATAACTTGAGGGCAAGTTATGAAACTCTTCAAAGCCATTAATAACAATTTTTGTAACCTTTGAAGACTCTTGAAATTCGCAACTTAAAGAGTTAATGAATGAGACTTTTCACATCCATAACTTATGGAAGTTTCAAAACTCTTAAGATCATAACTTTTAAAAAAGACTTCTGAGTTCCAAAATTTTATAACAAAATTTGTAACTCCTTAAAAACATTTAGATCAAACTTTTAAAACAAATAAAATAATCATATCATTCTATCTTTTAATAAATTGACCTAATTCAACTCTTGTAGTAAAATGACTCAAATTTTACAAATAATTAGTTTTTAATAATATCAAGTAATTATCTTAAAATTTGACAAACTTCATGTTTTTTTTTCAACTTTGAAAATCAAACATTTGCATCAATATAACAGAAAACAACACATGGCTCTGATACCACTGTTGGGTTTTAGTATACTACAACATCCTATGGTACACATACAACCCTAAATGCTTTGGATCTATGTTTTCTCTAATTATACATGCAATATTTTTTCCAAAGCATTAAGCCTACAACTAGCATACAATTGACATAAACAACATAAAAATGAGTTATAGAATTACCTCTTTTTTTTGTAGCTTGTAGTTTTGGCCTTTAAGAACTTAGTGCCCCAAATGTTGCACCTCAAATGGTTCACAACACACCTTGGACAAAGGATGACTTTTGAGAGAGTATTCTTGCACTAGAAATCGTCTCCATGAACTATTAGAACATTAGGTTGGCGATTTTAGCTATGGGGTGCTCTATATATATATATATATATATATATATATATATATATATATATATGTTAGGAATCCAAGAGTCATGGGTAAACCCTAATCCATACTCTTGGGCTTATTATCCATGATCCATGATTCAAGTGGGCTAACTCTTTATGGATTCTTCCATAAACTTAGTCCATCATGTATCATAAGCCCAAAACATATATATAACTAATTTACACAATTAGTCCCCATTAATTTAATTAGTCTCTTTTGATCACTAAATTAATTCCAAATTAATTCTAGATCAATACTAATTAAATCATATGATTTCATATTAATATATTAGAACTTATAATATATTAATAAATCTTAACTAACCTCTTCTCAAAAGTCCATCCTATCAAATTGTCGTGGTGATATGCAACCCAAATGGACCATGCTACTCTCGGGTCAAGTACATACCAATTATAGTTATGGGCTTAGACACCTAATCCAACATCACAAAGCTTGGAGCATGATTGATCCAGGAACCGCAATAACCGAAGAGATGGACTGCCTTGCGTTAGGTCTGCTCTATCAAGCATTGTCGGAAAGTTTGATTATCCATATTGGAGAAGTCAATTCTTCAAAATCCATGTGGGATGCAATCAAGGCTTGACACATTGGGGTTGATTGAGTGAAGGAGGCCCGACTCCAGACCCTAATGGCTTATTTCGATAGACTGAAGATGCAGGAGACTGAATCTATCGATGCTTTTAGCGGGAAATTGTCGGGAATCGCCTCAAAATCGACTGCTTTAGGAGAAGTGATCGAAGAATCCAAATTGGTTAAGAAATTTCTAAAAGCTTTGCCCAGAAATTTCATCCACATAGTTGCTTCTTTTGAACAAGTCTTGGATCTCAAATCGGTTGGATTTGAAGATGTTATGGGAAGGCTTAAAGCTTATGAAGGAAGGATTAGGGAAGAGGGTGATGACGGAGGAGAAGAACCGAAGGTTCTGTGGTCATCGAGAAGTGGCGGCAGTGGTTCAGGTGGTGGTGATGGCTTGTCTGGTGGAGCAAAGGAAAGATCGACAAAGGGAAAAGAGGCGTCGACTGGTAATCATGGATCAAGAGGATTTAGTGGATCAGGAGGGTTTAATGGGTCTGGCGGGTCAAGTGGGCCTAAATCATGTAATCGAGTATCACAAAGGGGTAAGCCCAATCACCACAAGTCCAATTCTGATTTAATTCAACCTAATTCCACCAATTGCAAAAATTGTAATTGTTGTGACAAAAATCGAAAAAATAGGGAAAAAGACCGATCTAAGGTGATTTCTTTTCGGTGTGACAAACCGGGTCACTTTGCCTCTGAATGTCCGGAACGACTCCAAAAATTACAAAAATGTGATTTTTCGGAATGTGACGATAACGATGAGCCCGTATTTTAAATACGGATCGGGTTGAAGAATTCTCTAGAAGGACTTAGAGATTCGGGGGTGACTGTTGGAGTCCTAAGTCGATGAGGACTTGGAGACCAAGTAATCGTAAAGATGGCAAGTTGGACATGAATCCTAATTGTAGTCTAATAGCAAGTCGGTTATTAGAAGTCTATAAATACAATGTCTTAGTCGAGTTTTAGGATTTAAAAAAGAGAAAGCAAATGTAAATGTTTTTGAGTTATATTTCCTTATTTAATCAAAGAGTTATTTTGATTATATACACTTGTGCATCTTTATAATATATAAAAGTAGTGTTTTTTACATTTAAATTTTATTTAGTGCAGAAGACAATGCATAACATTAGAATAGACAACACACTAACCTTAACCTTAACCTTACCCTTGACGACATTCTATAAAGTCTTGATCAAGAAAAAAGAGTAATACATGAAATTGGTGCATCTCATGTTATTAACACATGCAAATTTAAGAACTTAACTTGATTAGAATCATCGATGAAAGTGTCGAGTTTACAGAGATAGGCGGGGTGATATTGCCATATTTATACACATCTTTAGGCAATATTTTAATACATTTTGATTAATATTTTGGTTATTTGCAAAGATAAGTGGTACTTATAAGATTAAATTGTATTTTGCAACCAGAAGGAGCAATCTTGAAGAACAAGTACCAAAAGCGACAAGTAATGGAACTTTGGAGGCTTAAAGAATTAAAGAAAAGAAAATCCCATGAAAAAACTAAATTCACGTTGTGGGCTTAATTTACACGACGTGGCATGGGCGATTCTAGAAGATGAGTACACGTGAAGTCAGAATCCTTGCCCGATAAGGATACATTCAAATTCACGACGTGAATCTCTAGTCCACGACGTGGAGTTCAAAAACCACGAAACTATATATATCCTTGGTATTTACGAATTAAGGAGGTTGGCTGGAGAGAATAAAGAGTTCAAAAGTCGATTTTCAGAGAAAAATAAGGCAGAGAATTAGTGATAACATCCAAGAAAGGAGGAGAAGTTAAAGATCATAACTTTGTTCTTAATTTGGTACAATTACTATGTTCTTATTAATGAAGATTGTGTTTTTTATTGTTACTATGAGTAGCTGAATCTAGATGTTTATGTTTAGCTAGATGAAGCTTGAACTCATGGTTTAGTTATTTTATTATGGATTTTTCTTGTTGGTATTAAGCTTGTGTTTGATTGTTTATACCTAGCATGCTAAAATTTAATACTTAGTAATTTAGTGAACGTTAACCTGCATGAATTTGATTACCTAGTAATTTAGTGACCATTAGATTATTAGAGCTAAGATCGAACCAATCTTAGTTAAGTAATTAAAGTATTAAATTTTAGCTGTGTTGGAGAACATATTTTGTTACTACAATTGTGTTTGTTTAATCAATCTTACATAGCTACAATCATAATTAATAATTGATTATGTGTTAAATTATGTGTGACCATACATAGTTCTACATGAATTAGTTAAACATTAGTATATTTGGAACTAAATTACTAATAATAGATTAATTGGTAACCAACTTGAATTATCCATAATTAATAGCTAACCATTGAGGAAAAGTGGATTCGAACTAAATAGAAGTGATTTTAGTCATTGATTGAATTTTATAGTTGAGTAATTAAGTTTGTCTGAACTTGCAAAATCAGATAAAACCATTTTAAACTTTTGTTTAGAAATTTAGGTTAATTTAGTAGCAATTAGATTAAATAACTAAAACCGTTCACTGAGATCGATACTCGACTTTTTGTGCTACACTATTTGCGAAAAGGTATACTGACTTTAGTCGAATAGTTAGTTAGATAGTAGGTAAAATTAGGTGTAGCTATTAAGACACATCACGGGGGAGTGAGTAGTGATAGATATGACAGAAGGAAAAAGATAGGGTTAGTGTAGTTGTCAGTAGAACTGAGGAAGGAAAATAGGAGAAGGAAGTAGACAAGGAGTGTCAAATTAGAAAATCATATCGTCTTTTACAACACGATATGACCTCGTATTTTCTTACTAACACAAATTCGACCCAATTAAAAACACGTTAAAAACGATCAACACCTCATACACGAAAAAAAATAAAATAAAACGAACCTTTAAGTTATTTATTTTACATTTAATCATACAAAACACGATGAATACGACACACAAGTTAATAATGTTTCAATTTCGTGTCAAATTTTGAACATGCATACAACCCGACATGACGTCGTGTGTTTTTACACTTGATACGAACACGAATTTAAAATTCGATTTCGTTCTAATTTCGTTGTGTGTGGTATCATAAATTGCCACTACTAGAATAGACGGTGGAACTTATCAGCCAGAGGTTGAGAAAGACCATACCCGGTGATAAAGGATAATATAGAGAAAGGGTGCATTCTTTTTTTGGCTACTTTTCTATTGGTGGTCGATTTCGATGGAGGCAACAATGGAGACAAAAATGACAAGGCAGAGGGAGGAGCGATAGAAGGTGGCCGACTATTAAAACCATAATAGAGGACGGAGAGATGGGAAAGATGAAGCTAATCGGGAGTGAGAGTTGACGGAAAGAGGGATCGGGGGCTAGCCGGCTAGCTTTAGTATAACTTTTCTATTTTAAATTATAATTGGTTTTTTATTAACTTTAATTAAAAATTTAATCAGAAGCAAAATGGTAACTTCATATCAAAGTTGTAACGAGGAACCGAACCTATGATTTTTTGCAAACGATATACAGTATACACAACCATAAACACCGTTTATGTAATTTTGTCTTTAATTTTATAAATGTTTGTTGCGATTTGCCAGCTACAAACTACAAAGCATCATAAATCAAGGTCTCACAACCCTAAACATGCCGAATAAATCCCTGTTAGCAGCATTCACCAAAAGCATTCCCAAAGTCCCCCCTTCCACTCTAGTAAACCCTGATGAACGAATCGCCAATCTCATCTCCAAATCCCTTCAAACTTGTCAAACTTCTCAGTTTCCTCCAGCTTCTCTGAACCCCAAAATCATAACCCTCGTCCTCTCAAACACACACCTTCCACCTCAATCTTGCTTCAGTTTCTTCAATTCCCTCCAACCCAACAGATTGAATCTTATCGAACCATACATATCACTTTCTTGTCGCCTTTACAAATCTAAAGATTTCGCACTAGCTAAGGATATCTTGAACCAATTAGCCATCAACAATCATATCCAACAACCTATTAAAAAAATCACGTCTTTCGTGAACGAGAATTGTAGTTATGGAGTCAGTAAGGTTGTTCTCGGGAAGTTGTTTGATACTTTGTTCCGTGTTTACTCCGACAATGAGAAGTTTGAAGAGAGTTTGGAGGTTTTTGATTACATGAAAAGTAACGGGTTCAGTAAGATAGATGATAGGTCCTGTATGGTTTTTCTGCTTGCAGCGAATAGGTGCAACAAGTTCGATTTATTGTCAGACTTCTTTAATAAAATGGTTGATTCGGGAGTTGGGATAACCGTTTATTCTATGACAATGGCGATCTCTGCAATGTGTAAGCTTGGGAAGACTATAAAGGCAAGAGAATTGATGGAGGAAATGATTACGAAAGGGGTTAAACCTAATGCGAATACATATAACGCTTTGATCAATGCCCATTTAAAGAAATCAGAATTTAGGGAAGTAGAAACGACTCTTGATTCAATGAAAACGCAAGGAGTTTCTTTCTCCGTGGCAACTTATACCCTTTTAATAGAATTTTACACCATGTTGGACAACATTCAGGAAGCAGAGAAGGTGTTTGATGAAATGCATGAGAAGGGTATAGTGGCTGATGTTTATGTTTACACTTCAATGATAAGTTGCAACTGTAAACTAGGGAAAATGAAAAGGGCTTTCAAGTTGTTTGATGAATTGACAGAGAGAGGCCTTGTTCCAAGTATCCACACTTATGGGGTGTTGCTTAATGGTATATGCAAAGCAGGGGAGATGAAAGCTGCTGAAGTTTTATTGATTGAAATGCAAAATAAAGGTCTCGATGTGAATGATGTTATAATCAACACATTAATGGATGGGTACTGTAAAAAAGGAAATGTGAATGATGCAATTAAGTTGCAGAGTTTGATGGAGAAGAAAGGGTTCAAACCTAGTGTCATTTCCTACAATATAATTGCTACAGGTTTGTGTAGAGTTAACAGATATGAAGAAGCAAAGACGATGTTGTTTACAATGACAGAAACAGGAATCACTCCAAACATGCTAACTTACACGACATTGATTGATATTTTCTGTAAGCAAGGGAATTTCATTGAAGCTAGAAGGACACTTAGAGAAATGGAGAGCAAAGGGGAGAGACCAAATGTTGTGACATACAATGCTTTTATTAATGGGTATTCCAAGAAAGGGTTGATGAAGGAAGCTTATAGGGTAAGAAGTGAAATGGAAGAGAAAGGTGTGATGCCTGATGTTTACACTTTCACTTGTTTAGTGCATGGGGAATGTTTGGCTGGGAGGGTGAATAATGCCATGAAGCTGTTCGATGAAATGCCTCAGAGAGGTTTTACTCGAAATGTCATAAGTTATACAGCCATGATTGATGGGTTATCAAAGGAAGGAAGAACAGAAGAAGCTTTTAAGTTGTATGATCAAATGAAAAATGAGGGTATTTTGCCTGATGACACCATGTACTCTTCCCTAGTTGGGAGTCTTCACAGTGTTAAGGGTTAATAAGTATGATATGTTTATTTTCATGCATTCTTGTCAATATGAGTTAAACTCTTATTTTTTTGTATTCTTCTCAAAGACTAGTTTTTGTATTGTATTTTAAAGGTACAAGTGTCGTTAAGATCAAATTAATACAGTGGTTAAAAATAAAATTCACTCCAATGTCTACTCGTCCTTGTATTCATACTTTTTCAGAATAAATACTAAAAACTGAACATATTACCACATTGAGTTATTAATGATATATCCCACCGGCTAGTGGCAAAGAGACTAACAACATCACCAACTGATGAAGAAAATGAACGATGGTCCACCCTTGATGCCACCGCTCTCCATTTGATTTATGACACGATATAAATAACAGATGACAAACATTTGTTTTGTCGTAAAATCGTAAATTTACCACAACTTTTACTTACGTCCTAATTTAAGATTGTTTTTCTTTTAAGTTTCTAACAGACATTTTACGACTTACATTTGTGATTTTTGTAAAAGATGACACAATATATGTATCTCGTAAATTATTAATACTTGACATTATATTTACAATAAACTTTTTTGTCTACCATAAAAATAACGTCTATCATAATCTGTCACATCTTATTATTTTTCTAGTAGTAACTCCAAGACAATAAAAACTAGGGGTGAACATACTACGATATCAATATTTTTTTTCTCCAAACTATGTATTATACCAACTATATTTGGTACCAATTTATTTGGCTACCAGCAATTTTGGTTTGTACAAATTGTTAATAATATATAACAACTCTTAATTTTTCTATTGTAAGATTTAAATGCCAACAAGAACATCGGGTTATTTTATCATTTAGTAGACATTAGTTAAATAATTATGTTAATTTACTAAAGAATTCTATTGAAGTATCTTTTTTTTAATTTAATATGGGAATAATTATGTATCAACATTTGATTGAAAAACAGTGATGTTACACACTTCGAAATAGACATTCCGAACATAAGTAAAAATAGTACTTTGGAAGAAGAACAAATTGTGCAAATGAAAAACAAAACTTCAAAATTATTTATTCAAAAACTTAAATAAATAGTTATTTTTTAGGGGTTAGTTTATTTAATATCCTTTAGGCTAAGCCTTTAAACCATTAATTAACCAAGTAAGCACAAACCCAACTATTTAACTACTTTAATTAGGTATTGACTTATAGCTACCTGTTTTATTGAATTTTTTGTATAAACATTTTTATTTATTTTTTGGACTTAGTAGATAAATAAAACTTTTCTATCTAAATATTGTTTGGTTTACGAACAATAAAATATTAATTTAATAAATATTTATTATTTATTCTACAGCAATTTGTTTATTTCATATCCATTATTTCCAACACTTACCTTAGCGATTGCAAATATATATATATATATATATATATATATATATATATATATATATATATATATATATATATATATATATATATATATATATATATATATATATATATATATATATATATATATATATATATAGTCTTGGTCGGCCAAATGAGATTAGGTAATCTGGGTTCATTTTGTAATATACATTACAAAAATGTATATGGTTCATATACGGTCTTATAATCATTTACTTGGTCCAAAACCAATTGCAAAAGTTTTGGTTCCGTATTTCCCATCATATTCGGATAATTATGTCGTTTTAGTTTGAAAAGGTAACGGAATTTTATTTCTTTGGTCAAGCTTCAAAAATGATATAATCAATAAAATACAGATTTTAAAGCAATTGATGTCATCCATTTACGACCAAAAATGTCATGCACTCTAATATCATATTCAATGACAGATAATGACATTAGATTCCACCAAAGTCCATGATCTCCCATATGTTTTCGTCGTTTAGCTTAACATGAGTTTAAAGATTTATCTTCTATTATTATTATTGTTTTGACGAACATCTAAAAAGTTAGTGCTGTGTACGCTAAAATCACGACTAGATATTTATAGTTGACAGATTGATTTTGTTAATCTTAAGAATGTTAATGATTACCTTAATAAGTTGATTTCATGAATAGAAATCTTGTAATTCTAAAGTGACAAGTACATCAGAAGCAATGAAAAATGTTGTCAACATTGATAAAAACACAATAATAAAATCAAGAGTAAATTACACGGATAGTCCCTATGGTTTGGGGTAATTTGCGCGTTTGGTCCCTAATTAATTTTTTTAACTCGGACCGTCGCTATAGTTTGAGTTTGTTACGTTGTTGGTCCCTCGCCGACTTAAAATGACCAATATACCCTTATCTATTATTTTAATTATTTTCTATTTTATTAACTCATTAAATAAATATGTAAAATAATATTAGTATTTATTAGACGGGGCCTATATTTTCTCTATTATCACTGCAGTGAAAGTTAGAAAACCCTAAACAATCGAACACCCTTCCCCCTTCTCCTTTCTCGTGGGCGCCACCTCCTCTGTTCCACTAAAATCGGCATCGCAGCCGACCAAAACTTGCAACACCGTCGCTGACCACCTCTTCTGATCAAAACCTACACGACACTGCCGACAATTTATTCCGATCAAAACATTCAAGTCGTCGAGCACTGCTTCATCAATGATGTCGTCCAATTAAACCCAAGAACCCACCGCCGAGTGTTCAGGGGAAAGATGGCGATTGCAAAGGGGCTAGAATCCAAAAACTGAAATCAAGTCAAGCGGAATCGCGCACGATAAAGTGTGTGACGACTTGCATATGTAGCAGAGGTCTCACCTTCTCTTCCACAGTTACTGCTCGAACTCACCTTCTCTGTTTGAATTTTCTTAAAAAATTGGAAATCACATTGGGCTATGTTTGAAACTGCTTAATTTTATGGGTTTTAGTTCATTGGGGGTTTCCTAATTTGTAGTGTAGATTCAAAAGGTTGTTCATTTGAGATTTCATATGAACTTTTGGTTCAAGGTTTCATGAAGCTTTGGTTCATTTGAAGTTTCTATTCATGATTGTTTTGTGGCTTAATGTATTGAATTGCTTTGGGAAGATGAAGATTGATAGGTTGCAGGTAACATGAATAAGGTAGATGCTGGGAAGATCATCGACAATATTGCCGGAGAAGGAGGATGATGGTGGGGGAGGGTCGGGGTATGGGTCAGGGTGATGGACCCACATTTGTGAAAATTTTATTTTACATATTTATTTAATAAGTTAATAAAATAGAAAATAATTAAATTAATAGATAAGGGTATATTGGTCACTTTAAGTCGGCGAGGGACCAACAACGTAACAAAATCAAACTATAGGAAAGATCCGAGTTAAAAAAATTAGTTAGGGACCGAACGCGCAAATTACCACAAACCATAGGGACCATCCGTGTAATTTACTCTAAAATCAAAGTGCATAAAAGACATGGTTAACGACTTAATAGAGTAACAAAGTAAGCTCATACACCTTGGATAACTTTATTTTTTATACATGATTTACAAGTGACATTTGTTGTTCAATAAACACCATCAAACTACACTTGTTTAATCCATCCATGAATGTACAATTAAGCATTGCATTCAGCCATCAAGGTACAACCCAGAATGCAATCAAAAAAACATTACAAACACCAACACATACACATTACATGCATTATACATTCGATCAAAAAGAAAGTGTACAATGTCTAGAATACCCTTTCACCTCAAAGTATTCTAGAAATCAACAACTTATTAAAGGCTTCCAAGTCCATATTCTAGAAAACCAAGCAGAATCTCCAAGCTTCATATCAATGGAGGTTGTGTTACTGTTGTTATTTCCCATGTCCTGAAACGTCTTTTCACCACCATAGGGAACACTAACAGGTGATCTAGGAACACTTTCTGATTGTACAACTACAAGCTGATTAATCATTTCCAAAACCTCACTCATTTTAGGCCTTGATTTAGGGTCTCTAGACAAACACTTATTTGCAATCAATGACAACTTTAAAGCAGATCTCAATGAGTATTTTCCATCGAGTCTACTATCAACTATTAGTGGAAAGTTTTTATCATCTAGAAAAGGTCTCACCCATTCTAGAAGCTTCTGCTCACCCGCGGGTCGGTTTCGATCCATGGGTCGCCTACCCGTTATCAGTTCATAAAGAAACACTCCATAACTCCATACATCATTCTTGGATGTGAGTCGACCCGTTTGGATGTACTCTGGAGCCGAATAACCCATCGTCCCTACCACCTAATCACATTTTTTTTTTTTTTTTTTTTAAATTTAGACACTTTATAATAAATAGTTAATTTGTTTATTAATTTATTATTTATTTACCGCTGTTGTGACATGGGAATATCCTTCTTTAGGACCTAATCGAGCCATTCCAAAATCTGAAAGCTTAGCGTTCCATTGATCGTCTACAAGGATATTTGAAGATTTGAAATCTCTGAATATAATCTTTAGAAACACAAAGAGAGAGAGAACAAAATCAGTGATCTTGTAAATAACTAAATATTGAAGGTTTTTGAAGTGAGAAATTAAGGATACCTGGAAGTCCATTCCTTCATGTAGGTAAGCCAATCCACGAGCTGTGTCTTGAGCTATCTTTAATCTTGTTAACCATGAAAGGATTGTTCCGGATCTTGAAGACAAATGATATTCAACACATCTGTTAGGCATATATTCATATACAAGAAGGCGTTGGATTCCTTTTTCATGATCTTCTGCACAGTATCCGACTAATTTAACAAGGTTTGGATGCTGAACTATCCCAAGAACATTCACCTCTGTCACCCACTCCTTGTGTCCCTGTTTCATCAGAATAGATTGATCAGGAAATCAGGAATGGCGTGAAGAACTCGATTAGATGAGAAGAAAACGGATAAATTTACCTGGAATCCTCTTTTGCCAAGTTGCTTCACAGCCACATTGATCTCTTTTGTTGGATCTCGAGGATTCTTAATGGTGCCGGTGTAGACAGCACCGAACCCACCTTCTCCAAGCTTTGAGGTAATGGCGAAGTTCTTTGTGGCGGATTTGAGCTCGGAAAATTTAAACTCTCTGAGAATACTTGATCTTTTTGAGAAGCTAGGATACCTGATCTTTCTAAATTTTGTTCTTGGCTCGAGGGAAGTTTGGGAATTTGAATCCGATCCAGACGCAGTACGATCTGTAGATCCAGAACCGAAAGACCTGATCGTGCTTAAATTTGTTGGAGTTTCCGGTACTTCATCCTTGTCTGCGCAGTAAGATGACTGAAAGCACATCATTATGTCTCTCAAGATTTTCTATCTCCGCTGTTAAAAGACGTAATCAAACTCGAAAATTTAGGGTTTTTGTATTTCATGAATTTTAACCAGACTTCTTTGTTTTTTAGTAACAAGAAATGATTCTGATATCAACATAGTTCTACAGCAACTAATTGATGTATGATAAGCAAATTGTGATGTGCAGTTTCACCCTTTCTATTATGCATAACAACAGAATATAGGTAGCCAGTTAGGGCTTAACGTAATCCTTCATCGCATGAATTGAAAGTGTTAAACATATATTGAAGAACTTGGATTCAACTAATTACAAAATTAGGGATACAACAAAAGACGCCAACATCGAAGAACTCGGATTCAAATAATCACAAAATATGAACGCTAAGCGGAAGACTCAGAAATCGAACAGAAGAAGTTACCTATTATCAGCTGAGGATGTAAAGAACAAATTGTAATTGTTGTACAAAAATGGAGAACTGAGATGCAAGAGAAGAACAAATAGTAAATGGATGCGATGGAAGTTTTGATTTGACCAAAGAAATGAAGCATACAAAAAGACCCCAACGACTAATAAAAGAGCTATAAATTTTGGATTTTTTTTTTCATTAAATTCGTATGTGTGGATAAAAAGACAAAAACGACAATTGGCATCATACTTTTATAAATCTTATAATCATATATAAAAATAAATAAAATCTTATTAAATTTTGTTAGTTAAAATATAGTTTTATTTTAGATTTTGGTTATAACTTATATTTTATTTTAGATTTTTGTATTAATATTATTAAATTTTAAAAATTATATATTTTTTTATTTTATTTTATTGAAATATTATATTAATAATATGACTTTTCAATACATAATTAGTATTTACCTTTTGCGATTAAAAGTGTGACTCATAAAATTTAAATTGTATATTTTTATATATATGAGAGTTTCACGGAAAAGATATCAAAAACAATAATTTATGTAACTTATGTTTGACGTGGTATCTGAAAAGCAGGTTACTAACTTATAGAGTAGCTAATAAAAAATAACAGCAAAATTAATTGATAATCTATCTGAAATATATAAAGCAATTTAGAAAAATATGTTTTTTAAAACTAATTAAGGGTATATTTGATAAGTTTTAAAAAACTTCTCAAAAGCTAATATAAGTATCTTTTTAAAAAAGTAGTTTATAAATTGTTTTTTGGTTTGTCAAACATGACTACTAAAAAAAACTCGAAAAATAAACTAACTTATCAGCTAATTGTGACACACCAAACATAGTTTATGTTTGGTGTATTGGCTAAAAAGCTAGTTATTATCTAAAGAGCTACATGATAGCTGAGAAACTAGTTGTTATACTAAAAGCTAGCTGATAAAAAAATTATGTTTGGTAAAACTAGTTGATAAGCTAGTTGAAATATATAAAATAACATAAAAATACAATTAGAAAAATATGTTTATTATATATAATCTTAATTCTGGGGAGCCTTAGCTACAATTCCCTTTTTGCTTTTCCTACATTTGCCACCTTACTTTCTTTACATTTACTTTCTTCGACCTAAAGTTTTCTTTCAATTGTTCTTTTCAACGTCCATTACTTTAATACTTCCTGCTTTTGCCGTTGGGTACAGATATTCGTCCGTTCTCCGCCTCCCTCGTCCAATTAGATGTTGCCGCTCTTCTCGTCCAATATTATGCTCCACCGCCATTTACCGGCGTCTTCCTATTCTCAATTGACCATAAAAGAATCACATACCCACCGCCTCTACATCGATTTCACTATTCATCGTTATCTTCTTCACTTTTTCCATATTTTCCCCGGTTTAGAAACCATCTGCTTCCCCGATTTTGCATCATCCCTGCAACATCTTCGTCCCAAGGTTCTTATGAATTGATCATTGTTTACATCAGGAGTAACTGTAAATCGATTGATGCCTCACCTCCGATTAGAAGTAGTCCCGACATCAGACGAAGGGAATGACAATCAACAGTTGAAAAGAAGCCTTGCTTCTACTTCTCCTTCTATTATTCAGGAAATCCAAGCTAAGCTTCACAGTGCAGATCGGCGCAAATAGGTAATTGAGTCCATTACTTCTTCGTGTATTATTTCTGTTTGTTTTGTTGTTTATATGATGAGTTTGACAATTCGATATGGGTTTATTGCAACTGATTGGTTCTTTTGTACTAACAGTGGTTAAGGAATGAAGAATCAACATATGAATTGGACATGTATTGCAATTTCATCTAACTTTATTTTTAGGTCGATTTTGCATACCATGTGTTAGATGAAATGTTTAACAGAATTAGTTCTTGATTAAACTCAGTTGATTATGAGGGATTGAAAGTATGTTGCTTTAGTGTGATCATGTTGTAATCTACTTATATATTTTTTTGAATTTTTATCCACGTACACATTTGAAGTGCTTCTTTTACTACTTGACCGGGTGCTTAAGATAATAATGAATATTTCATTATTGGTTCATGTAATCGATTTAGGTTGGTCTACCCCCATGGGATCTGGTATCAACAATAAGATATGTTTCATTATAAACCAAAAAACCAAATAGTAAGAATTTACAGAAGTTGTCCATGTCCCAATTCAACAGAAAAAATAATTTATTGCAGCAGAGTTTGGGTAGTCTTATTTTCATTTAAGAAATAATAACCACTTTTGATTGTGTTGAAAGTTCATTTATTAAAGGGGGAATATTATATATTTCTTTATGCCAGAAAACCAGATTCCCCAAAAGATCAAGCAAGACTGAATGTTCAAGGAACAAATGGTACTCCAAAGAAGCCAAAACAGTCTAACCGTAAACAGTGACGATGCTAGAAAGTGTAAGTACCATTCTTAAATTCAAGTTTTATTGTATAAAAAATTTATTTGATGTTAGAGTATAAAAGTATTAGACATGGACATGGAGGAACGACTCAAGAAAATTAAAATTGTTGAGTTTTTCCTTAAAATAATGAACTTTATAATACATTTTGTAACATAACGATGGCATGGGCACCAGGGAAAAAGATTGGGGAAAGAAAATAAAAAACAGATGTGTTTTTTACTAAAAAAAACGTCTATTTTTTATTTTTATATTTGTGCTAATTAGTAAAAGATGAAAAATTGTGATTGGTTCCCGTACAACAAACAAGAACATGGAAAATTTGTGGATCAATGGGTGCTTTATCAATTCGGTTCTAGCTCAATTCCAAACAAGTAAATATTCCTATTACAACATTGTATTTTCATCTTGATTTGTCCTTTCTTTGTAAGATATTTCTAATTTTTCATGGATCATACATCATTGCCAATCGGAGAAGCAGTGACTCTTTTGATGTTCTTCCGTCTTAAAGCTATAAAAGATGTATGGGATCTTCCATCAGGTAATGTTAAACATGGCGAGAAAAATAGCAATGAACTTGATGCATTTAGCCCTTTATTCTTTTATTCTTTTTGTGGGAATTACACATTAAAATTTCCGATCTTTCCATTATTTTTGTGGGTATGCAGTATGCTACATTAAAGCTATGATCATTTCATTATTTTTTGTTGGTATGTTGTTTTAAAACTATTTATCTTTTAATCTTTTGGGTGTCATAAAAAAAATGTTATTGCCAATTTGTAGGAATGGGGTGACCGGTAGCTGTTGGGGATGCCTAAGTACATCACTATGCACCAAAACATATGTAAACGTATGCTCTCATTGTACACTTCTTATTAACAATTCACTGTCTTTGATAGATCATTTGGTATTTAGCAAATACAAATTTTGACTATTCGGCCCTTTTCATTTCATATTTGCAATTGCAGGAGAGTCTTGAAAATCTACCTAAATGGGAAGAGAATCAAATGTTCAAACAGTATGTTTCTTTACACTGCTTTTTGATGTAATTCTTATAAATCCAAAATTTCTTTATATTTTATGTTAAATGCATCAGAATCTCTAACCTAAATACCCGTACAGATTCATGGTAGCCCATAACACTGCCACTTTTCCTCAAAAAAAAGTAAGCTAAGAATTTGGATTGAAGTTATGTCAAAAAATGACATGTTGTGTTTTATTTTACTAATGTTTTAAAAAACATTATGGATAAAAGAGTTGACATGTTATATTTTTATAGGATAGAAGAATACGAAAGGTGATGAGGCAAAATCATAAAACTATAAAAGAAGCAGATTCAAAAGCTTGAGGTACTGCCTGCAAGCCGTCAAAAAGAAGCATAGTTTTTGATTTTCTTTATAATTTTTTTAAGTGTATCATGTCTTGTATGATTTTTTTTACTGCCTAATTGTTTTGTGGCTTTTCTTTTGTTGTAATAGGCCACAAAGACTCGAGTATTTTGTGAAGAACAATGGGTAGAAGTTATGATCATGGTGCTCTCATACTAGACCTTCTATTTGAGTTTTGTCTCATGTTTCAATGTTCAGCACTTTTCCATTACCTGGTAATGACATGGAAAGTAGAGTGACCTAAATAAGTTAAAGTGTATTGATTGTTAATATACTCTACGATCCCATCCTTGCATTATGTTCCAAGCCTACTATTATTGATGCATCTTTCCCCTCTTCAACTTTCTATTAAGGTAAAGTTTGATACTTTTGAAATCTTTGTTCTTGTATTAAAATTTCGGTTCTTTCTTATCCATTAGGACTAACTTTCCAGGTTATAATTCATTTTCGTTGTCACTTAATGGCTTAAGAGGCCATTTAACCCATAATAACCAAAAGTGGAAAGTTTTGTGAATTTGACCAATCTGCCCCTATCTTAGAAAATTTCTACAAAAATCATCAGAAGTTGGAATTAGGATCTGTAAGCTCTCAAAGCTTAGAAATTGAGTCTACTTCGCCCTTAATTTTTTCCCTGACCTGATATTGATCCTAACTAGGGTGAAAGTAGTCGTTTTTCCAGACCAGTCTGAAATGAATAACAATAATATGCAATTTTGCAAAAATCATAATAAATTGTAAAAAAAGCGTATGGAGTTGTGTAAGTAATCCCTGAGCAGGTATTGACCTGAACTTCATGACCATGGCTTCGTTTTCTGTTTTGGATGAGTTTAAGGAGGGCAAAACAACTATTGAACAGGATGTAATTTTGATGTAAGAAAAACTGAAAATAAACATAAGAAACTCCAACCCATGCGTAGCATGGGGAAACTTTCCTAGTTATAATTAATTAAGGGTATATTAGGAAAAAAATTTAAAAAGTTCCTACAAAGTTAGTCTTTGGTGCACTACAACTAGCTGATAAGATAACTTATTTTTCAAGCTTTTTTAAGTTGTTATGTTTGGTAAACTAAAAAGTAGCTTATAATCTAGTTTTTTAAAAAGCTATTTAGTTTATGTTTGATGTATTAGCTCAAAAGCTAGCTGTTATCTGAAAAACTAGTTGGTAGTTAAAAAACTAGTTGTTAGCTGAAAAGTAAGTTGATAAAAAATGATGTTCGGTAAAACTAGCTGAAAGATATTAAATGACATAAATTGGCATTTTAAAAAATATTATTTTATAACTAATTAAGGGTGTATTTGGAAATTTAAAAAAAAAAAACCTCATGAAAAGCTAACTCAAGTAGCTTTTTAAAAAGTTAGCTTTTAAACTACTAATTAGCTTGTCAAACATGAACACTTAAAAAAGCTTGAAATAAGCTAGTTGTGGTGTGAAAAACATAGCCTTATATTAGCTTTTCAGAAGCTTTTTAAATTTTTTCGAAATATACATATTAATTAAATATAGAAAACATAATATTTTAAATGCCTTTTTATGTCATGTTATATCTTTCAACTAGATTATTGGTTAGTTTTACGAAACATTATTTTTTATCAGCTAGTTTTTATACAACAATTAGCTTTTAAACTAATAATTAGTTTTTCAGCTAGTACGTCAAACATAGCATAGCCTAAATAGCATTTTTTTTTTAAAAGTTTATAAACTACTTTTTGGCTTGCCAAATATAACAACTTAAAAATGATTAAAAAATAAATTAACTTATCAGCTAGTTATGGTGCTAAACATAACCTTATACATAACATTTGTCTTATTATTAGTAAGCTATATTTTATTTTTAACTTTTAGATAATTAATGTATATAGTTTTTCTTTTATTTTTTAAGATAAAACTGTAGAAATAGTCTATGTTGTCATTTATATGGTTTTAATCCAGAAAAAGTTTGCAAATGCACTACTGGCCCAAATTTAGATCTTTATGGTGATTTTGGTGTCTATCAACTTGAAAAGACCTAGGTATCTTTTTATTTATATTTTCATTTTATTAATTTATTTTAAGAGGAAACTACAAAAAATGTTATTGTGGTTGTCATTCTTTTATTGTTTCAGTCCAAAAAAGTTTGACTTGCAAAGGTGGTCTAAATTTGGATTTTTTTGTGATTTTAGTCCCTGTAAGATCTGAAATGACTTTTATATCCTTATAATTTGTTTTTTCATTTTTAATGTCTATTTTAATATATTCATAATTAAAAAAATCAGAATCTACCATCCTCTATTCCTCATTCTCTCTATTACAAAACACACACACAGTCACTAGATATTGACGATGAAAAATCGAAAGAATCAAAACACAAACAGACACTCCTTGTATGAACAAACTTTAGGTAATTTTAATATGAATTTCGATCTATATAATTGAACTTGATCATATCTGTTACCATTGTCTGCAATTTTACTATAGTTAATCACCAAAAGGATAAAGAGAAACAAAGACATTGCATATTTTTCATTGACTCTGAATATAGATCCAGATCTATCGACATTTTCATTAAAATTTGAACCTATAGAATCTAAATCTAAATCTAAATCTAGATCGATAAAAAATAAAGGTTGGTGGTTTAGATTGAAATTTGGTCTCTATACTTTGTTACCAAATGCGAGTACCCAGAAATCCCAACATTTAAATACTCCACAATCGCAACCATGTAACATTCCAGTAACCCTTTAAGCATGTACCTTCATCGACTCTGTTATCGTCGTTTGTTATAACACAAAATATGAACTATTGGTACTAAAATTATATGGATCAATGAGAACTATAGATAGAAAAAAGGAATTTATAAATAAATACTTATATCTCAGGGATGATTCTATTTTTGTAAGTCGTATATATGATCGAAATCGCATTGAAAAAGGATCTGAAACACAATTAATTCCAATTAGAGTTAGAGAATAGCTCTTACGAGGTGTTTTCTTCAAATCCTATACAAAAAGTTCTTTGTTATCGTCATCAATGGAGAATATGAAAAGCAATAACTTGGTAGATATTCGTAGTAACTAGTATTAGGTTTTGTACCTACGTAGATGGGACCAACAGTTGTCAAACTGAGTAAGGAAAGCATAAAATGAATGTAACATCCCAAAAATTAAGACCAAAAACTTCATTTTAATTATAATAAAATCATCAACCCCAAAACATGTTTATAAAACCATAAAAGAAAATCAGAGTATGCCAATCAACCAATCCAATACATCATAGTTTATAAACCGGAAATCATGGTGTGTGTGTGTGTGATGCGATCACCCCCGAGCTCCTCCCTTTTGATCCGGAAGTACCAGAAACATAAACTGAAAACCGTAAGCATGAAGCTTAGTGAGTTCCCCAAAACACCACAGATCATACATATCAAACATACAATGGGCCATGCCCCACACCTATCGGGCCCCGTCCAGCATCAATCCCCGCCCAGCATCGAGCCCCGCTCGGAACAGATCTGTAAATAGCATGAGATGGTCCCCACCTCATCACACTCATCAAGCCTCGCCCAACATTCATACAGACGCATAAAACACATGCAAGAATCACAAAGATAAATAGCATACAATACACTCATCAGACCCTGTCTGGTATACATATCACATGACATATATGCAAGAGTCACACAGACAACTAGCATCCTAATCACAATATACAATGGGCCGGAATTAGTGCCTTCGACCCGCCAAACACAGTGAGGAAACTTACCTCAAGCTGTTGAATATCTCAGATAAAAGCTAGGACTGCTGATCCGGAAAAGCCCCACGCTAACCAATCAAATAAAACCCAATTAATAAGTTGGGCCACAAACCAAAGCTATGAATCTCATTCATTTGTCTAACTCTTAGGGTAAAAGACCATTTTACCCTTTCCTCACTTAACCCAACAACCAAGGCCCAAACCAATAGCTCCAAGAGCCCCAATATGACCTAAAATCCTAAATGACACCCAAAGCCCATTATAGGCCCAATCCAAAAAGGCCCAATGCCAAACAATAACCCAAAGTACAGAAATGATCTAATGTCATAGAAGTTTAGGGTCCAAGCCCAACCAAAACAAAGCCCAAATAATCCAAGCCCACAAACTTCACCCGACCCACTGGTTAGCGTACGCTCGGCGTACCTGGCTCGTACGCCCTGCATACGCGACTGATTCGGAGACGGGGCTTGTACCCAGTACGTCGTGCGTACTTAGGAGTACGTTGTGCGTACTCAGGAGTATACCCATGGTACTAGCCTAAACCCAAGTTCTTGCCCAAAAGTCTTAACCACTTAAGAACTTAACATCCAATCCTCAAATCAACATCATATTAAGGACTTAAACCATAAAGTCAAAGACTTTAAGCCTTTGCATGGCTAAAAACACTCCATAGTCCAAATCTAGCACTTTAACTCCATTAAGAAGAACATCAACCTTACATGGTTGAGCTAAACCCATCAAGCTAACATTTTTATGTACAAGGGACCTCAGAAAAGCCTAGATCTATCATCCCAAGCTAATGGAGTAGCCCATACTCCCAAGCAAGGCTTAAAGGACCCAAAAATGCACAAATAAGGCCTTAAACTAGATCTATCATAAGTAACCATCAAGTTAGGAGCTTTATACCTCAAATAGCTTGCTAAGTTTATGAAGATCCTGGATCTTCAAGCTCCAAGTCCACAAAAACTTCACTACCAAGCTTCACTTCCTTCAAGGGGCCCAAAAACAGCTACAAAATCACACAATGGCTCACAAACACTCAAATAAGGCTAGAGTTTCGTTATTAGGGTTTGGAGAAGTGGAGACTGGCCATAAGACGCTCCTAAGGCAACATAAGTTGATTAAATAGGGCACAAACCCTAAAAATTAGGTTTTGCCCCTACTTAGCGTACGCTCAGCATACTCCCACGTACGCCCAGCGTACATGGGTGCCTCTGCGTCCAACCCTCAAGCCAGTACGCCTAACGTACTCATAGAGTACACCCAGCGTACCCGGCTAAGGACCAAAATGAATAGAATTTACAAATAAGTGTTAAAAGGAGCATACCTAAAAATTACGGATGATACAATGAAGGAGTAAATGCTCAAGAACCTTAAATTATCATAATACAAATAAGATACAAAACGACGTAGTTTAATGTGATTGTGTACCTAAGCTTATATAGGACTGTAAGGTTTATATATATATATATATATATATATATATATATATATATATATATAAACATACATACATACATACATACATACATACAAAACTCCAATAAGGAACCATTTAAAATGATGAAACAAAGAACCAATATCATCCATAGATTTTCATCATATTGGGTAGACGTACATGCACTGAATAATAACAAAAAGCGCACTTTTTTTGTTTATTTTTATTTTTATAACTAATATTTTATCGAAAAAAAATGAATATACCGAAATTCATAATTTTTTTATCCTCTTTCCATAGACATCCATATTGATATATACATAAATAAACTTTTTTCTCAAAAAACTCGCTTCGTTTTGTAAGTTTTTTAATATTTAGGTTTATTTTTTATCGAAAAAATATAATAAATATATAAAAATTCAAAAATTTTGGCACTTTTTGAACAAAGATTCATATAGATATAAAAATTATAATAAATAATAATTTGAAATTTTAACTCAGATTCACGTTGTAAATGGTAAAAACTAAAGTATATATAGTTCAGATTCACGATATTAATAATAGTACGCCGGATTCACATTTTGAATGCTGAAAACTGAATTATATATAGTTCAGATTTACAGTGTCAATAATTTCACTTACGGATATTAAAAAACTACTTATAAAAAAATCATTTTATTTCTTTAATACTTAGGTTTATTTTTTAATGGAAAAACAAAATACATATTTCAAAAATCATTTTTTTATACATTTTAAATAGACATTCACGTTGATGTATAAAAAATATTTTATATTCAGTTTAGATTCACAGTATGAATAATAATAAGTTAGATTTTTTCTAACAACCAAGATTTGTTCATTGGTTTCATCTTTTAAAATGGTTCATTATTTAACCCAACCACATATATATATATATAAATATATATATATATATATATATATATATATATATATATATATATATATATATATATATATATATATATATATATATAACTGATGATTTGGAATTCGTAGGTTCGTACAAATCTTTATGTTCTCAAAAAAGCTTATGTGTATATATATATATATATATATATATATATATATATATATATATATATATATATACATAAGCTTTTTTGAGAACATAAAGATTTGTACGAACCTACGAATTCCAAATCATCAGTTATGCTGATTCATATATATATATATATATATATATATATATATATATATATATATATATATGAATCAACAATCATATGGATTGTAGAAGCAGATATAATTGCTGATTCATATATATGCATGCATTCATATTTATAAATCAACAGTCATTTAGATGCAGATATGACTACTAATTCATATATATAAATATTGACTGTTGATTTGGAGTTCGCATGTTCGTGTAAATCTTTAGGTTCACACAATATATATATATATATATATATATATATATATATATATATATATATATATATATATATATATAAGCTCTTGCTATACGTACCATTCACTCACATAAATCATCAAATCATGAGGATACACAAGCACTATTCTACTCACAAGGGGATACATTAAGCACTTTAGGGGTACGTATAGAATTTCTCATATATATATACATAGGGGGCGTTGAGAGGAGCAAAGTGGGTAGTTGCATAAAGTTCACTTATATATATATATATATATATATATATATATATATATATATATATATATATATATATATATCCCGTTCCTGTGACGACTCATTTTAAAGTGAGGACTCGTGAAGACACCTTAAAAATTGAAAACAAAAATCTAAAAATAAATACAAATCATAAAATCGAGCATAGATCTATGTCCGGGAGAAAAAAAATTAGAAAAAAAAATTGCATAATTAAAATTGATCAATGATTCAATTTTTATTTTTATTTTGCATCATTATGATCCATGATTCAATTTAAATGATCCAATATTTTTTTTAAAATTGTTTTCTCCCGGACATAGATCTATGCTCGATTTTATGATTCGTATATTTTTAGAGCCTGGTGAGCACATAAGGTTTTCAACCAACAATAAATAAGTTTATTAGTTTCATCAATCAACAATAACCCGATTATCCGTTCCCGTTATCCTCACTTTACATCTCTAAACACCTATCATAAGGGACCTAGCCTAAGGATCATCATCGGGATGGACACTACTGCTAAGGGGGTTCCTCAGCAATAAATGTCCTAAAGGCAACCATGAGGGGGATGGAGTACACCAGTGAACACATCGTTCACAAACACCTACAGGTTGCAAGCCTGCTAGCGTTCCACTGGACTGTCTAGAAGAGTCTGTGGTCGTCACCCACACTCAGCTAGATGACAGAATCAACAACAACAACATCGAGGCCTCTCATCATTTTATCACACATCGTCTATTACATCTACCCATGTTTTACCCCAACATTTTTGTAGATATAAAATACATATACAATTTAAATCATTTAAAACATGTATAAAAATCTTTCACCCAGCATAGACAGCAAGTATTCAGACAATATGCACGCATAACACGTAATTTATATGAAAATACTTCATATCTATGTGTAAGATGAAAGTGACTATGCACTCACTTGAAAGGTGGTGACTCTGCACTTGAACAGCGCTTCGTTATCTCAAAATAATTTTCCCTTGACAAAACCTAGTATCAATACCACTAGGGTTTAGTCTAACGTTAACCGCGACTAATTAATAGTCTAGCTATTATTATTATTATATAAGCGTTAAACAACACTCTATATAACTCATAATAATAGCTCAAATAATTATTTTAAGGACCTAATAACATTACTATAATTATTTAAAAGCTATATTAAAAATTTCATAGGCGTAGCTCACTTACAGCGGATTTTAAAGAAAACCGGGCTTCGCTTGGAGCAGCATTTCCGAACCGAAAGACCCTTTTTTCTCAGGACTCTGGGAGCCTCGGGGCTTCCTTCGGGTGCTAGGGAGGTTCCCTAGGGTTTAGGGGGGTTAAAACCCCTAGAGAGAGAAAGTAGTTTAGAGAGAGAAGGAGAATGGTGTGAAAAATCCGAGAAATCTCACAGCTATTTATAGGCTGCTGGCTTCCGACAAACGTTGGGCGTTCAGCAGCTACGCGGCGCGTAGCTTCGGATACGGCTGCCAGGTGGATCCAACTGTCTCGCATTTCGGACTCGGATGGATAAGAACCGAGGTACACTGGGCGTACCCGGCCTCGGACGCGGGGCGTACAGCGAAGGCGACGTGTCTTCATCTGGTGCGAGGCCGTGGGGAGCAAGGGAATGCTAGGATCGTGCCACGTCATCACAGTTTCGCAAATTGCACACTTAACTTCTAAAATGCATAACTTTCGCATACGAGCTCCGTTTTCGACGTTCTTTATATCCACGCGTAGGTGGGAACGTACTCTACAACTTTCGTTTAGACTCCGTCGGCTAATTTTGAATTTATTTTAAATGTTAAATTATTAACAGGCCGGGACAGGATTGGTCCGTTAAAATTTCATAACTTCTTCATCCGACGTCCGTTTTCGTCTGTCTTTTTATCGTTATGATACTATTAACGAGATCTTCGATTCTCATTTAGGTTGTGTCGGCTAAAACCGCTCGATCTAATATTCGAACTTCGGGTTGTACACTGCTATGTCGAAACTTCGAAAAATCATAACTTCCTCATACGAAGTCAGATTTGGGCGTTCTTTTTATGGACGCTCTCGGTTTAACGTATTACACGACTTTCGTTTAGATCGCCAAGGCTAAAACTCGCTCTATCGTAAATTCACTATTTACGCTTCCCGGTATCGTGTTGGTTCCGTCGCGAAACTTCGACGGGTCGTAACTTCTTCGTTATAACTCGGATTTCGGCGTTCTTTATATCCCCGAAATCCTTGTTTCGACCACTACAACTTTATGTAAAGATATTGGGCTTATCTCACACTTTAATTTTGACGCTTATTTTTGTTCTTTATTTATTATACATTTATAAATAAGTTATAAGCACACAAATACACATAATTCACATAGTATTCAAATAATTCATTTTTATTACTTCAAAAAGAGTTACAATAGTTGACCTAGACTATTACATCGTCTAAAATGCTTAGCCCCAAAACACGGGCATTACAATTCTCTCCCCCTTAGGATGATTCCGTCCCGGAATCATGCATCAGCAAACAGATGCGGGTAGCGACTCATCATGTCACTTTCGGTTTCCCAAGTGAGATTCGGCCCATTCGAATGTTTTCATCGGACTAGCACTAAGTCGACCATCTTGCGTCTTAACTTCTCAGTCTTACGGTCAACGATTGCCTCGGGCTCTTCGATTAGCCTCTTATTCTCATCCATTCTTAACTCTGAGATTGGGATTATGTCGGGAACTTTTCCCGTGAACTTCCTCAAATAACACACATGGAAGGTGTTATGAATACCATCTAGTTCTTCGGGTAATTCGAGTTTGTAGGCTTGGTCCCCAATCTTCTGAAGAACTTTAAACGGTCCAATAAACCTTGGACTTAGCTTTCCTCGTTTCCCGAATCTTATAAGTCCCTTCCACGGTGAGACTTTAAGCAAAAATGAATCCCCAACTTCGAAGGTCATCGGTCGTCTTTTCTTGTCAGCATAGCTCTTCTGACGATCTTGAGCTGCTAACATCCTTTCCCTGATCACCTTCAACTTCTCAGCAGTCTCATGGACTATCTCGAGGCCCATAAACTGCTTTTCTCCAGCCTCAAGCCAACAAGATGGCGTACGACACTTCTGTCCTTACAAAGCTTGATAGGGTGCCATCTTGTTGCTCGAGTGGAAACTGTTGTTGTAGGAAAATTCTACTAGAGGTAAGTGCTCATCCCAATTACCTTGGAACTCGAGGGTACATGCTCTCAGCATATCTTCCAGTGTCTGAATCGTTCTTTCACTCTGACCATCGGTCTGCGGATGATAAGTTGTACTCAAACACAACTTCGTACCCAATTCCTCTTGTAGACTCCTCCAAAACCTCGACGTGAAACGACTATCACGATCGGATATAATCGTTAGAGGAACACCGTGAAGTCTTACTATCTCCTTCACGTAAGCATTTGCGAGCTTATCCATAGGCCACCTTTCGTTGGCTGCTATGAAGTGTGCACTCTTAGTGAAACGATCCACGACCACCCAAATCATGTCGTGTCCGTTCTTCGTCCTGGGAAGTTTAGTCAGAAAATCCATGGTGATGTCTTCCCATTTACCCATGGGTACAGGTAAGGGTTCCAAACTCCCGTATGGTTTCTGATGTTGTGCCTTGACTCTTGCACAAGTTACACACTCGGCCACATACTTTGCAACATCAAACTTCATCGTCGGCCACCAGTAGTAGGGTTTTAGGTCCCTATACATTTTTGTGCTACCGGGATGAATCGAGTACATGGTCTTGTGAGCTTCTTCCATCAGAAGTTCTCTTACTCCTCCTGTCTTAGGTACCCAAATCCGATCTTGGAATACCTTCAGTCCTTGACGGTTTGTACCGAATACCAACATTTTTCCCAAACGTTCTTCTTTTCGGTCATCCTTTTCTATAGCTTCTTCTTGAGCTTTCTTGATACTTTCCACAATCGTCGAGACGACTTCAATTCTCAATGCACTTGGCATTTTCCTTTCAAGGTTGAGTTTTCGACTGAGAGCATCAGCGACAACGTTTGCTTTACCTGGGTGGTAAAGTATCTCACAGTCGTAGTCCTTGAGTAACTCTAGCCAATGTCTTTGTCTCATGTTCAATTCCTTCTGATTAAAGAGATACTGGAGACTCTTATGTTCAGTGAAAAGCTTGCACTTTGTGCCATAGAGGTAATGCCTCCATATCTTTAAGGCGAATACTACCGCTGCCAACTCCAGATCATGAGTGGGGTAGTTCTTTTCGTGCTCTTTCAATTGTCGAGAGGCATATGCTATCACCTTTTCTCTTTGGGTCAGAACACCACCCAACCCGACTCCAGATGCGTCACTATAGACCGCGAAGTCTTCAACTCCATCGGGTAGAGAAAGAATCGGTACTTCGCATAACTTCTTCTTTAGCTTCTCGAATGCCTCTTCGTGTTTATCACGTATAAGTAGCTCCTTTGTGGGTCAAAGCTGTCAATGGAGCAGCTATCGAAGAAAAGCCTTGGATAAACCTTCGGTAATATCCTGCTAATCCAAGAAAGCTTCGAATCTCTGTGGGACTCTTTGGAGGTTCCCACTTCATCACAGCTTCGATTTTTGCTGGGTCAACCATTATTCCCTCCTGGTTAACCACATGACCCAAGAATTGTACTTCTCGGATCCAAAAATCGCACTTGGAGAACTTTGCATACAACTTATCCTTCTTCAAGACTTCCAACACTTCTCATAGATGCTTGCCATGCTCTTCTTGACTTTTCGAGTAGATCAGAATGTCGTCGATGAACACTATCACTGATTTATCGATGAATGGTTTACAAACCCGGTTCATCAAATCCATGAATGCTGCTGGAGCGTTGGTTAGTCCAAACGACATAACCAAGAACTCGTAGTGTCCATATCTTGTTCTGAATGCAGTCTTCTCGATATCCTGCTCTCTCACCTTCAGCTGATGATATCCTGACCTAAGATCGATCTTTGAGAAATAGCTCGAACCTTGCAGCTGGTCGAATAGGCCATCAATCCTCGGCAATGGGTATTTGTTCTTCACCGTTGCCTTGTTCAGCTCTCTATAATCTATGCACATTCTCATGCTTCCGTCTTTCTTCTTCACGAATAGCACCGGAGCTCCCAGGGTGATGAACTAGGTCGAATGAAACCGTTTTCCAACAACTCCTGAAGTTGCGTCATGAGCTCCTTCATCTCCGTCGGTGCTAATCGGTACGGTGCCTTTGCTATCGGTGTTGTACCTGGTAACAAGTCTATCCGAAATTCCACTTGTCTATCAGGTGGTAATCCGGGAAGATCTTCGGGAAAGACTTTCGGATAATCACACACAACCGATATATTCTGCACCTCTTTCTTTTCCTTCTTAGCATAGATTACGAATTCCAAGTACGATGCACATCCCTTGGACAAACATTTCCTGGCTTTCATCAGGGAGATGATTCCAGAACTTACTCTGTGTTTGTCCCCGTACACCATAAACGACTCTTTTCCGGGTGGGTTCACCCTTACTATCTTCTTTCTGCAAAGAATCTCAGCATCGTTGGCGCTAAGCCAATCCATTCCCAAAACGATGTTGAAACCGTTTAACTCTATGGGTAATAGCTCCTTGTGGAATTCGTTTCCGTTTAAGTCGATGACGATGTTCCTAATACGATCACTAACAGGTACGAACTTGCCACTGGCAACTTCTACAATCAAGGCATTATCAAGTTTTTCTACGGACAATGCTAGTTTCCCACCAAACTTATGCGACACAAAGGAGTAGTTTTCTCCCGAATCAAATAGTATATTGGTCGGCAATCCATTTACAAGAAAGGTACCTGAAGCGACGTCTGTTGCCTCCTTTGCAGCCTCGAGCGTCATCTGGAAGGCTCTAGCCTTCGGCTTCGGTGGAATGTTGGGTCTTCCTGCTTCCTTCTTCTTCGGGCAGTCCCTCGAAATGTGCCCTTCCTCGCCACACCCATAACAGACTTTCTTGGTGAGGGTGCATTCATTGGCATAGTGCCCGGTCTTTCAACACTTAAAGCAGGTGACTTCTCCGTCGCATTTTCCGGAGTGCTTCTTCTTGCACTTGTCACACCACTTTGCTTCGGCTCCTCCTCCCTTCGAACCGGACTTCGAGAATTTACTTTTCTTGTTGGACCTTGAAGATCCATCAAATTTCCTTTTCTCACCAACCTCGACCCTCTCCAGACCCCTTTCCTTTTGCTGGGTCTCCACATTCTTAGCTGCTCGAACAACTGATTTCAGAGTGGTTGCCATCTTGACTGTCGGGCCAAAGTCGGCTGGCAGTCCATTTGCGAACTTCTCAATTTTGGAGAGTTCGGTCGGCACTAGGTATGGAAACAACTTCATCTTCTCCGTGAATGCAGTAGCGTAGTCGTCAACGCTCATTCTCCCCTTCTTCAGGTTTTGGAACTCATTGTTCAGATCAATCAGATCTATTTCTGAACAGTACTGCGCCTTCAGTTGTTCCAAGAACTCATCCCATGACATCTTTAGGGCTTCTCCTCGCGGCATTGTATCCGCCAATAGCTTCCACCAGCTCAAGACTCCAGTTTTCAGTTGTCTTACTGCGAAGACGATTTTTGTTTCTCACTACAGCTGCAGCTCTCGAACACCATCTCCATTTCGGAGATCCAATCCATAATCTCAACAGGCTTTGGGCTTCCTGAGAGACTTGGTGGCTTGGCACCCAAGAAATTCTTATACATCCGCCCATCCTTGTCGTTTCCCCTCTCTGGGTCATTCCTTCGTTCTCCTTGAGTCCCAACTTGACTCACATGGCGGCTATAGTTCCCTTCCTCCGATTGCTCGGGACTCAGCTCGGGTTGCTCAACGGGCATGGTAGGTTCGTCCCTATTCAACATCTGCCTCATTTCTTCCCTTTGTTCCGCTAACATAGCCCGAATCATGGCTTGTACTCCAGCCATGGTGATTGGCTCGGGTGCAACTTCTACTACAACAGGTATTTGCTGTATCACTGGGGGTTGATTTTTGTTTCCGTTTGCATTCCCGACTCCACTTCGGGTTCTCGCCATTTTGATCTATACGCCGAATAAGGTGAATTTAGATTTTTATTTAGGATTGACGTTTAAATCATCCTTATTTCTCCGAAACGTTTACATGTTAGTTCTAATATCGTAGTCGTGCGTTTAGAATCCTAAACACATAAGGTTTCCAGATCCGGTCGGCAACAGACCATAGATCCGAACAAATAACATCATATAAGGCATAAAGCATTTAGCATATAAGGCATATTAGACATAATTCCTAAATAAGCTAGTGCTCACATCTCACAATCATCACTTAGCATTTCAAGTTTAAGTCTAGAAATCCTACAAATTCCTAGTTCGCTTAAACTAATGCTCTGATACCAACTGTGACATCCCCATTTTCACGGCCAGAAAAGACCGATTTTTTTATGCTTTGTTTAAAAATCAGAGTAACATTTTAAATAAAAGTGTTGCAGAATTTGTTCCCAAAATAAAATATGATAAAGATTTATCAAAGCATTTCCGTAGAAATGTATTTCATTAAAAACATCGGGATGTCATGTTCGATACAGATCAAAAGCATAAATAATACAATATAAGCCTTACTACATTATTTCATATCTACAGGCCTATATCCGTAATCCCTCATCCAAAACATCACATATATGCTCGAGCGCCACTACCTGTAATACATGAAACTGAGTGGGTCAGGCTTGGGAGCCTGGTGAGCACATAGGGTTTTCAACCCACAATAAATAAGTTTATTAATTTCATCAATCAACAATAACCCGATTACCCGTTCCCGTTATCCTCACTTTACGTCCCTAAACACCTATCATAAGGGACCTAGCCTAAGGATCATCATCGGGATGGACACTACTGCTAAAGGGTTCCTCAGCAATAAATGTCCTAAAGGCAACCATAAGGGGGATGGAGTACACCAGTGAACACATCGTTCACAAACACCTACAGGTTGCGATCCTGCTAGCGTTCCACTGGACTGTCTAGAAGAGTCCGTGGTAGTCATCCATACTCCGCTAGATGACAGAATCAACAACAACAACATCGAGGCCTCTCATCATTTTATCACACATCGTCTATTACATCTACCCATGTTTTACCCCAACATATTTGTAGATATAAAATACATATACAGTTTAAATCATTTAAAACATGTATAAAAATCTTTTACCCAGCATAGACAGCAAGTATTCAGACAATATGCACGCATAACACGTAATTTATATGAAAATACTTTATATCTATGTGTAAGATGAAAGTGACTATGCACTCACTTGAAAGGTGGTGACTCTGCACTTGAACAACGCTTCGTTATCTCAAAATAATTTTCCCTTGACAAAACCTAGTATCAATACCACTAGGGTTTAGTCTAACGTTAACCGCGACTAATTAATAGTCTAGCTATTATTATTATTATATAAGCGTTAAACAACACTCTATATAACTCATAATAATAGCTCAAATAATTATTTTAAGGACCTGATAACATTACTATAATTATTTAAAAGCTATATTAAAAATTTCATAGGCGTAGCTCACTTACAGCGGATTTTAAAGAAAACCGGGCTTCGCTTGGAGCAGCATTTCCGAACCGAAATACCCTTTTTCTCGGGACTCCGGGAGCCTCGGGGCTTCCTTCGGGTCCTAGGGAGGTTCCCTAGGGTTTAGGGGGGTTAAAACCCCTAGAGAGAGAAAGTAGTTTAGAGAGAGAAGGAGAATGGTGTGAAAATTCCGAGAAATCTCGCAGCTATTTATAGGCTGCTGGCTTCGGACGAACGCTGGGCGTTCAGCAGCTACGCGGCGCGTAGCTTCGGATAGGGCTGCCAGGTGGATCCAGCTGTCTCGCATTTCAGACTCGGATGGATAAGATTATGTAAAGATATAACTCGGATTTCAGCGTTCTTTATATCCCCGGAATCCTTGTTTCGACCACTACAACTTTATGTAAAGATATTGAGCTTATCTCACACTTTAATTTTGACGCTTATTTCTGTTCTTTATTTATTATACATTTATAAATAAGTTATAAGCACACAAATACACATAATTCACATAGTATTCAAATAATTCATTTTTAATACTTCGAAAAGAGTTACAATAGTTGACCTAGACTATTACATCGTCTCAATTGAACCCTCCTCTCTCTCTCTCTCTCTCTCTATATATATATATATATATATATATATATATATATATATATATATATATAGGGAAAGGTTATTTGGAAAAACAAAAAAACCCAAAAAATCATAAAAATGCATAAAAAAAAATACTTAGCGATCACAAAACTTTTTTTTGAATTTTTTTATGAAAAAAGCGCAGCTATTACTACAAAATCGCTGAAATGTTTTTTGAAAAAAAACCAACTTTTTTTTATAAAAAAAAAAATTTGATTTTTTTTCAGCGATTTTATTAAAAAAGTTGCGATTTTTTCAAAAAAAAATTCAAAAAAAAGCTTTGTGATCGCTAAGTATTTTTTTTATGCATTTTTATGATTTTTTGGGTTTTTTTGTTTTTCCAAATAACCTTCCCTATATATATATATATATATATATATATATATATATATATATATATATATATATATATATATATATATATATATATATATATATTGAGGAGGGTTCAATTGAGAAAAAAAAATGTTGAGAATGGGGGAATCATTCTCAGCCACTCATTTATTTTTGCCGTAAAAGCCTCCGTCGTACCAGCGGAAATGGGAAATGAATAGACATGTGTCTTTCAACAAAACATATTTCGTTAAACTATGTTAATCATTAGCTTAATATATACAAAAACATAGTTTTTTTTCGTTTTTTTTAATTTTTAAGAATCTATTTTTATCGAAAAATGATTTTAAATATACCAAAATTCATGATTTTTTATTCTCTACAAATAGACATCCATATTGATATAGTTTTAAGATAAAATAATTTTTTTTTTATATTTTCAGCTATCGTTATTCATAAGTGAATAAAAATGCATCAGGTTTAATTACAGTACATTCGTTATTCACTTATGAACCAAGGAATCAATCGTGAGCGTCGGAAATCATAACGATCAACGGTCTAGAAAATAGATGCACACTTTTTACATTGGACGCACACACACCGGATTATACCAAAAAAATCCACCATTTACAAAAAACCCACCACTTTTTTTCGTTTAAAATTTTTTTTAGGCCACGTTTTTTATCAAAAAAAAAACCGAATATACCGTTGTTCACTATTTTTCTTCCTCTTTCCATAGAGATCCATGATGATATATAAAAACGAACTTTTTTTTTTCGAAAAAAATCACTTAATTTTCTTAGTTTT
Organism: Lactuca virosa; assembly: GCF_052849685.1. Lineage (NCBI taxonomy): Eukaryota > Viridiplantae > Streptophyta > Magnoliopsida > Asterales > Asteraceae > Lactuca > Lactuca virosa. The sequence continues at coordinate 267,347,133 of NC_136427.1, forward strand.
TTCAATATTTAAGTTTGTTTTTATCAAAAAAAAAATTATACCAAAAATATTAATTTTTTGTACTCTATTAATAAACATCAATATCCATTAAACAAAAAAAAACCTCGAACGGTGTAGATTCACACTGTGAATCTAAACTTTAAATATTTCAATTTTTAACATTCACAATATGAAAAATCTCGAACAGTTCAGATTCACATCGTGAATCTGAATTACTATTATGCACACTGTGAATCTGAGAAGGTTCACAAAAAAAATAAAAAAATAAAAAAATAAAAAAATAAAAAAATAAAAAAACTCAATCAGTGTAGATTCACACTGTGAATCTAAATTGTAAATATTTCAAATTTTAACATTCACAATGTGAAAAAGCTCCGATCAGTTCAGATTCACACTGTGAATCTGACTTATTATTATGCACACTGTGAATCTGAGGAGGTTCACAATGTGAATCTGAACAGGTTTACAATATGAATCTGAACAGAAATATCGTTTTTTTTAACATGAATATGAATCTATGTTTAAAAAGTACAAAAAATATGAATTTTGATATATTTATTAATTTTTTTCTATAAAAAATAGACCTTAACTTTTTTATCAAAGAAAATGAAGTGGGTTTTTTTCGAAAAAAAAAGTTCGTTTTTTATATATCATCATGGATCTCTATGGAAAGAGGACGAAAAATAGTGAACAACGGTATATTCGGTTTTTTTTTTTTTTTTTAATAAAAAACATGGCCTAAAAAAATTTTAAACGAAAAAAAGTGGTGGGTTTTTTGTAAATGGTGGATTTTTTTGGTATAATCCGGTATGTGTGCGTTCATTATAAAAGTTTACAACCCTTACTTTTGCTGTTGATCGCTTTAAATTTTGACGCTTTGGATTGGTTCATTGGTTCCTTGATTAATAATGGTTATCTATTGAACTTTTATATATATATATATATATATATATATATATATATATATATATATATATATATATATATATATATATATATATATATATATATATATATATATATGTTTAGGTTCTATGGAAAACAAAAAACCCTAAAAATCATTAAAATGCATAAAAAAAAATACTTAGAGATCACAAAACTTTTTTTTGAATTTTTTTATCAAAAAATCGCAACTTTTAGGTCAAAATCGTTGAAAACAATTTTTGAAAAAAAAAACTTTTTACAAAAAAAAAAATTGATTTTTTATTTTTTTTTCAGCGAAATTGTAAAAAATGCTGCGATTTTTTGATAAAAAAAATTCAAAAAAAAGTTTTGTGATGTCTTGATATTTTTTTTATGCATTTTTATAATTTTTAGGGTTTTTTTGTTTTCCAAATAACCCTTCCCTATATATATATATATATATATATATATATATATATATATATATATATATATATATATATATATATATATATATATATAACGTGTTTTAAGAACAATTGTATTATAATGACCACAATGACTTTAAAACACATCACATGTGATCTACGTTCCGTAATCTTACGCGGTTGATAAAAAAAAAATTAAAACAAAGCACGGGTTTATACGTAGAAATTGAAGAACGCATAACCCAATATAAAAATGAAACAAAACGGGAGTTTGTACTTTAAAGAAATAGGTTTAGACATGTGCTATTACATTTTGTTTTTCAAGGTGAGGAACACCAATGGAGTAATGATTATTTACGGTTAGTCATGTGTTTGAGAGCCGGTTTTTTTATTTCCATAGTAGGATTTATGTTTTATCGTATTTTTGGGTTATTACGAATGATAGATATAGGGATAGTAGGATTTATGTTTTATTTCCATAGGACGTTGAGGGATGTACAGTAGCCAGCTGCATAACGTCTAATTTTTTCTTGAAAATAAAAAACTTATAATAAGGATAACGGTATTTTTTAATGGCTTTTTCAGGACATGTGAAGATATTTAAATCTTTAGAACCGGCCATGAATATTTGTTCCAAACTTTCTGCTTACAATGATTAATTGATTGTACATGAACAGGGACGGATGTAAGATTTCGTAGTAGGTGTTGCCGGTGAAATATCTTTTTACGTAGTTGCAAAATAATAGAAAAAATACAAAATTGCAAAAATGGTCCCTGTGGTATGCATTTTTTTGGGGGTTTAGTCCAAACCCCGACTTTTTTGGATTAGTGGTCCTTTTAAGCTAGTTTCGTTGCGGATTTGGTCCATCGGTATTATAGTCATTTCAATTTTCGAAGGGACTATTTTCACATACAAACTAGTCCAAAAGAACCACGAATCCAAAAAAGTCGTTGGTTTGGATTAAAACCCCAAAAAAATGTATACCACAGGGACCATTTTTGCAATTTTGTCTAGAAAAAATTCAAAATTCAAAATTTTTTACACCGCATACCGGTCAAACATTGTCAGTGCGATTATTGGATGCCAAACAAAACTGCCCCTGCACATGAACTACCTTGTACATGAACTTCATGGATATATATGTTGTTCATAAGAGGCCGAAGAACAACAAGATGTTTGGAGTTGTATGTTTTATTAAATGGATAAATAATTATCCATTTGTGTTTTTATGTGTTATCTTAGTTTTGGTATATTATTAAATTTCTAAAATGAATAATATTTAAATTTTTAAATTTTTAAAATGGTTTTCAAGAACATTATTGACTATTGTATCCTTGTAGATAGACATTTAATTATCTAGGTGAAATCGTTTTTAATAAAAGTGTGTTTTAAAAGTGTATGGATATAGACATACGACTTGGATTGTATCTCGAGATTATCTTTTCCATATAGTTGTGTTGCATCATTCGGGTTTGGTTTTACATTAGCCGGCAAAATTTTCTAACAATCTTAAAACAAATTTATATATGCTGAATGTAAATAATGTCGTTGTCTAGAAACAAAGGGTCTTAGAAAAACATAAATTAGACCCTTTACATATTCGAGGTTTAGAAAATTCAAAACATGAAAATTGTAGATGTGTGTGTTAGGTTTCTTCTTTTTGGAACCATAAGGTTTCTAAAGCTATTAGACTCGCTTAAGACAATATTGCTTTGTTGTTAATAAGACAAACAATCTATTGTTAGAACCTAATTTTGACCAATAATGGTCGTGAGTTTTGGAAAACTTAAGAAAAAGTTGTACAACTTTATGTTAGGCTTCTACACAAGTTTGAATTGGTTCATAACTTCATTTAGATAATGTGAAATTCCTGTAGTATCTTTCTTTGAACAAAAAAATGTATTCATTTATAATCCGGTGAAACAATTTGACATGCATTTCCAGTTTATTGGTTTTCATCTTCCTTCTTTGAAAAACTTTGCGGCATACAGGATCAATACAAGATGATGCCCTTAACACTAAAAACCCATTTTATTAGAGACTCCACACTAGGAGTGTAAACGAGCTGAGTTGATCTCGAGCATAACCATGCTTGATCTCGACTTGTTTAAAATTATAAAAGCTCGAGCTCGAGCTAGAGTTCCGCCCGATTCGAGCCTTATAAAAAGAACTCAAGCTTAGCTTGTGAATAATCTAATAGGTTCAAGCTCGGTTCGGGTTGACTCGTTTTATAAAACTAGCCTAAACAAACCAAAGTTCGACTCAAGGCTCAAACTCGACTTTTTGTCAAGTAAACCTAAAAAAACCAAGACTTTGCTCACTTATTATAAATTTGTGAACTAATTTGTTTTTTTTAGTTCCAGCTCGTTTTTTATTTGCAAAGACAAAAACAAAGAAAAACTATCTAATTTAAAAACATATCAATTAAGTTAATTGACTAGGTTTATTAAAATGGTTCGTACTCAACTCCCACTTTCTATTTATACAGATTTTTTATTCCTTTCTTTTTCTTTGAACAGTCTTTTTCTTTGAACAGTGATGTGTGAAGTTTTTCCTATCGAACAAATGTTTTTGCAAACTCCAAAAATATTTATAATTATTCATCAACTCACAACTATACTTTTTTAGATTCAAAACTTTATAGCTAAAATATAAGGGATATATACACTAAAGTCTCAATATTTTCAATGATTTGAGAAGAAAGTCTTAAACTTCATTTTTTTGACAGTAAAGTCCTAACTACCAGTAGTTTTTGGCATGCTTACCATTTTTTGTCGGTAATTAGGACTTTACTGTCAAAAAAATAAAGTTTATGACTTTTTTTGTTAAATCGTGAATTTGGACTTTACTGTCAAAAAATAAAGTTTATGACTTTCTTGTCAAATCATTGAAAATATTTGGACTTTAGTGTATATATCCTTTTTTTGTTAGAAATTTAATGGTATAATAGTCTTTAAGTATAAGAGTTATTGGAACCTGCTCTGGTCAGCTAGATCCTATTGAAATCCTTAACGTTTGCTTCTTGTTAAATAGTTTTTTTAATCTCAACAAACCGACATTAAAAAAATGGAGATAATCAAGAAAGAAAGAAATAACCAGGGTTGTGTTGACTTTTTGCAGTCCTAAAAATGAAGAACTAAGAAACCGAAAAGACGAAACTGCCTTTCTTACCCCTTCTCCACATTTACACCCTTTTAACTAGGTGTGTGTTGTTTGTGCTTGTACAATCTGTCCCTTCTTTTCAATTCAAGATTTGGCGGCTAACCAAGAAGAAAGCTTTACAAGTCTTCTCATTCTCTCTCGCTCTCTCTTTTGCATCTGTTTCCCCTGATCATGATTGTAGCAGGGTAAAGATGATGATGGTAAGAAAAACAGTGGTGTTGCCACGAAAATCACAATTAAAAGTTCTTGGACTATGAATTGGTTCTCATGAGGCTGATAAAATTATTTGTTTCTAGGGAAACCAAGACTATACACTAAAGTCTCAATATTTTCAACAATTTGACAAGAAAGTCCTAAACTTTATTTTTTTGACACTAAAGTCCTAATTACCGGCTAACCTGCAAAAAAGGGTAAGTTTGTCAAAAATTACCGGTAGTTAGTACTTTACTGTCAAAAAAATAAAGTTTAGGATTTTTTTGTCAAATCATTGAAAATATTGGACTTTAGTGTATATATCCCAAAATATAATAGTAAAAAGTTAATTAACATAATAAAATATATGAAAATAAGACTTTAGAATTTTGAAGGCCTTGAACCATCATTCAAACTTCCCCATGATAAAACCATGTACACATATTCTAATTGTTATTTCAATATAAATCTAGTAGTTCACTTCTGAAGATTTATGATTATATATGACTTAATAAAGTATAAAATAATTAAGTAAGTTTTATGGGAGAAAAAAGTCATATATAAAGTTAAATGTGGGTGGTTAGAATAGTTTTAATCAAAGTCTTAATGTTTACGTTTGATAGCGATGTTGATCAATAGGTTTTCAAAACATTTCATGTCTTGGTCTCTATTCTCAAAAACAAACAATTCCCAACATCAACAGTTCATTTATTATATATGAAGAACCAATTGGTTTGAATGAACTTACAACTGAAAAACCTCACTACAAATCACTCGCATTTTACAAGATTATCCTCACTACAAATCAATCTTTATACTAATCTTACCTAATCTAAAAGAAAACAAGAACTCTACGATTACAGTATGACACACAGACTCAAACCCTAATAAAGGATGAAGACGACGAGAGAATAGGAGCTGAAGCAAGACTAGTTATGAGATATATCACACAAAAAACACTATATATACTTCGGACTCCAACGGATCATGTAACATCCATAAAAATCATGACAATTTTAAACTTTTTAAATGCAACCCAAATCCATAAAGTGTTTACAAAATAGTTTTCAAAACATTTCCGACATCAAAGTTTTCCCAAAATGATAGATCATAACAAGAGGATGTGTACGGTCACACCTTTGCCTTCCCACGGTCATGCGAAGTACCTGAAACATAACCCAAAATTGTAAGCCAACGCTTAGTGAGTTCCTCCAAAGTACCAACACATAACCAAATAACATATACAATAACAATATGTAATGGGTCCACAGCTAAAAGACTGGATTATCCCTGAGCCCACAACATAAGTCTGGCTTGCCCTCGAGGCCCACAGTTTATGTCTGGCTTGCTCCCTGACCAGATTGGTCATCGAACTGAAATACCATCAAGCCCTCAGTACGAGTCTGACATACCGCCCGATCCTCAGCTCGTATCTGGAATGCTCATGAGCCCTCAGTATGAATCTGGCATGCCATACCCGACCCTCAACTCATATATGGAATGCCCCAGGGTTTGTTGGCTACCGCACGAAGCAGTACAACCTCAACCCAACACAATATGTTAACATATACCAGATAGTAAACATATACAAATAATCATGCAAACATAATCACAAGTAGTCCTCCAGATCTACCAGACTAGCATATCAATATCTAGCATAATCATGCATATTTTATTCCATACTCAACATATCAGTGAATATCAAACCAATGGGCCGGCCTTGGTGCCTTCGAACCGTAAGTACAGTGAGGAAAAACTCACCTCGCAAACCGGACAAAAGTTGATGAGGTCTCGACTCTGAATCTCAGCTCTAACCGTCTCCTATTCCAACCATATGACCAATATCAATCAAAATCCCAAAATACCCTTAAGGTTAAACTGGTCAACCAACTAAGTCAACTGAGTCAACCTAGCCGAGTCAACCCAATCGAGTCAACTCAGCCAAATTGACTCAGAGTGGGTACGCGGGGCGTACACTAAAGGTACGTTGGGCGTACTGGAGTCCTTGCATGTTGACCTCCATTGGGGTGATTGACCTCGTATGTAGGGCATACTCCGAGTACGTGGGGCGTACTCCCAGAACCCCAAAACTTCCATTAAGAGCTTAATGGCTAAAGCTCTTACGTCCATATCTTAGATCCATGGCTAAAATACTCTTAGGAGTCCTAAAGTCTCCAACTTTATGACTTAGCATGTCCAATAAGTGCTTAACTCAAGGTCTTAATCCATTAAGACCTTCTACATGTTGCATGGATCAAAACTAACCATTTGGCACCCATTTTTATGACTCAAGACCCTCCCAAAGGTCTGAAAGGATGACTTAATGGATCAAGAACATGCTTTGCTAAAGAATCATCATTTTGGGACCAAAAAGAGACTTTAAAGAGCAAAACTCTAGATCTACAAGATGGTGTGGAAAAGATGCAAGCTTTATACCTGTTTGAGGTTGCAAACAAGCTAGAACTCCGAGATCTACAATGCAATCCACTCCAAGGTCTTCACACCACCTTATTCATTCTTCAAAACCACTCCAAAATGATAGATCATAACAAGAGGATGTGTACGGTCACACCTTTGCGTTCCCACGGTCATGCGAAGTACCTGAAACATAACCCAAAATTGTAAGCCAACGCTTAGTTAGTTCCTCCAAAGTACCAACACATAACCAAATAACATATACAATAACAACATGTAATGGGTCCACAGCTAAAAGACTGGATTATCCCTGAGCCCACAACATAAGTCTGGCTTGCCCTCGAGGCCCACAATTTATGTCTAGCTTGCTCCCTGACCAGATCGGTCATCGAACTGAAATACCATCAAGCCCTCAGTACGAGTCTGACATACCGCCCGATCCTCAGCTCGTATCTGAAATGCTCATGAGCCCTCAGTATGAATCTGGCATGCCATACCCGATCCTCAACTCATATATGGAATGCCCCAGGGTTTGTTGGCTACCGCACGAAGCAGTACAACCTCAACCCAACACAATATGTTAACATATACCAGATAGTAAACATATACAAATAATCATGCAAACATAATCACAGGTAGTCCTCCAGATCTACCAGACTAGCATATCAATATCTAGCATAATCATGCATATTTTATTCTATACTCAACATATAAGTGAATATCAAACCAATGGGCCGGCCTTGGTGCCTTCGAACCGTAAGTACAGTGAGGAAGAACTCACCTCGCAAACTGGACAAAAGTTGATGAGGTCTCGACTCTGAATCTCAGCTCTAACCGTCTCCTATTCCAACCATATGACCAATATCAATCAAAATCCCAAAATACCCAAAATACCCTTAAGGTCAAACTGGTCAACCAACTAAGTCAACTGAGTCAACCCAATCAAGTCAACTCAGCCAAATTGACTCAGAGTGGGTACGCGGGACGTACACTAAAGGTACGTTGGGCGTACTCGAGTCCTTGCTTGTTGACCTCCATTGGGGTGATTGACCTCGTATGCAGGGCATACTCCGAGTACGTGAGGCGTACTCCCAGAACCCCAAAACTTCCATTAAGAGCTTAATGGCTAAAGCTCTTACGTCCATATCTTAGATCCATGGCTAAAATACTCTTAGGAGTCCTAAAGTCTCCAACTTTATGACTTAGCATGTCCAATAAGTGCTTAACTCAAGGTCTTAATCCATTAAGACCTTCTACATGTTGCATGGAGCAAAACTAACCATTTGGGACCCATTTTTATGACTCAAGACCCTCCCAAAGGTCTGAAAGGATGACTTAATGGATCAAGAACATGCTTTGCTAAAGAATCATCATTTTGGGACCAAAAAGAGACTTTAAAGAGCAAAACTCCAGATCTACAAGATGGTGTGGAAATGATGCAAGCTTTATACCTTTTTGAGGTTGCAAACAAGCTAGAACTCCGAGATCTACAATGCAATCCACTCCAAGGTCTTCACACCACCTTATTCATTCTTCAAAACCACTCCAAACTCTCTTAAAGGCTCACATATTGGCTTCTTTTTGCTCTAGGGTTTCTTAAGGGTCGAAAGCTGTGAAGGAGGCTGGATAAGAATAGGGTTTATGTCCATAAAGATGCATAAATATGAGCCAAGTCTCCAAAATTAGGGTTTTGTATGCCACCCTCGTATGCCCAACGTACTAAGGCACGACTTAGTATGCTTAGCGTACACCGATGTACGCGTGGCGTACTCATGTGACCCAAAATCCACCAAAAGCCACATTGGGCCCCTTTTCACCATTTCTCAACTTATGGACCAAAATGCAATGTACTGAAATCCTAAATCCCAAGATTAGAAGTACCTTAACATCGGGATGTTACAATTCTCCACCACTTGATCTAGACTTCGTCCTCGAAGTCTGCCGAGGCGAATAACTCAGGATAATGCTCCCGCATCTCATCCTCCGACTCCCATGTCCACTCGAAGCCTCTCCGATGCTGCCATTGTACCTTTACCAAAGGTATCTCCTTGTTGCGTAGGACCTTCATCTTCCTTTCTAGAATAGCTACCGGCCTCTCAACATACTTTAGGCGTTTATCGACCTGAATATCATCCAACGAAATCACTACCTCGCTATCCAACACACACTTTCGCAACTGAGAGACATGGGAAGTGTTGTGAATCTGACTAAGCTCGCTTGGCAAATCCAACCTATAAGCCACCTTGCCAACCTTGGCAATCACCCGAAAAGGTCCAAGTAACCGGGGATCCAATTTCCCCCTCTTCCTGAAGTGTATCACACCCTTCCAGGGTGAGACCTTCAGAAGAACCATATCGCCGACTTGAAACTCCAAATCTAATCGGCGTCGGTCGACATAGCTCTTCTACCGACTCTAAGCGGTCTGCAGTCTCTGCCTGATCTGCTGAATAATATCCATGGTCTAAAGGACTACTTCGGTCCTTCCTATAACCCTGTGACCAACCTCCCCCCAAAAAACCAGAGTGCGACACCTCCGACCATACAAGAGCTCAAATGGCGGAGCACCAATGCTGGAATGAAAATTTTTATTGTAGGAGAACTCCGCAAGAAGTAGGTAGGAATCCCAACTCCCACCAAAATCAATAACACATTTCCGCAACATATCCTCAAGGGTTTGTATAGTCCGCTCACTGTGACGAAATCTCGTGCCCAATTCCTCGTGGAACTTCTGCCAGAATCAGGAAGTGAACCTGTAATGCCCCGTTCCTGGTACACATTTAATTTATTAATCAAGTATTTATTCTTGAGCTACTCGGCGAGTTGGTAGCCCTAACTCTTCGAGTAGATGCCAGAAAGGACACAGAGTTTAAAGAGTCTACTCGGCGAGTCCAAGCATGGACTCGACGAGTAGGTCTGCCAGGAGGAAACCCTATTTTCGGGGTTTTGCATCCTATTTAAGCCACTTAACCCCCCCCCCCCCTTGGGCCTCCCTTACCAGCCTCCCCGCCCTCCAGAAACCCTAATCTGATTGAGAGCTTCACCTTTGAGATTTTGAGTGTGTTTTTGTGTTATTGAAGATAGTTGGAAGAGCTTGGAGCTAGCAAGCTTGTGGAAGAGGAACAAGATCCAGGAGTACATTCATCTTTGGCAGCTTTCTAAGGTAAAAAGCTCTTAGCTTGATAACCCATAGCTTAGATCTCCTTTAATGTTCATTTGTGGGTCTTTTTGACCCTTTTGAGTGGGATAAGTTGCTTCTCATGGGTTGTATGCTAAGCAAACCCTCTTTCCTGTGATATTTAGCCTCTAGAGTCATAAAAGGAGTCTGGAACCTGTTTTCATCCAAGCCATGGTCATGGTTATGGAAGTAGGTTGCTATAACTTGAGTTTGGGTCCATTTGAGGTGTGCAAAGCCATCAAGTCTCCAACTTTATAGAAATGGACCATGAAAACAACCCAGATCTGTATTTTGGAGCTGTAGAAATGTGAAACCAGTTATCTAGGTTAGATCTGCAAGGGACTCGACGAGTTCATAAGGGAACTCGGCGAGTCCGATGAAGAAACCTCGATGATGTTCATAGGACTCGGCGAGTTGATTCAGGAACTCGACGAGCAGGAGGATCTTTTCCCTTTTCTGATTATGCCAGGACTCAGCGAGTCTGAGGACTACTCGACGAGTCAGTTCGACGAATCGCGATAACAAGTAGCTTGGGATCTCGACGAGTCATGGGGTGACTCGACGAGTCATGTCGCAATTCCAGGGTTCTGAGTTCTAGGATTCGGTGAGTCACAAGGCTGACTCGGCGAGTCTGGTCAACTTGGAAAGTTGATCTTGACCAGGATGTTGACTTTGACCAGGGGTAGAATGGTCATTTTACCCTAAGAATAGTTATCAGTTTCTGACTAAGTGTCATTATGAAATTTATAGCCGGAGAGTTACCGGAGCAGCAGGCAGGGATTTCTCACTCAGATTTTCAGCAGTCAGTCTTGTGAGGTGAGTTTCCTTCAGTAGGAACGGGTCTACGGCACCAAGGCCAGCCCGTATAAGTGATATGTAGTAGCTTAGAGTGGGCGGGGCCCGATGCTTATATGTAGTAGCTAAGTGTGGGCAGGGCATGAAGCTCATAGTAGTTTAGAGTGAGCGGGGCTCGATGCTTATATTATTATTTGAGTATAGATAGGTGATTGATTGGTAGATATACTTGTTGTCTGTGTGATACTCGTATGCATGTTAGTAGTGGAGTGTGGGCGGGGCCCGAATCTCCTAGATAACGGAGTGTGGGCGGGGCCCGAATCTCCTAGACAACAGAGTGTGGGCGGGGCCCGAATCTCCTAGATAGCGGAGTGTGGGCGGGGCCCAAATCTCCTAGACAACAGAGTGTGGGCGGGGCCCGAATCTCCTAGACAGCAGAGTGTGGGCGGGGCCCGAATCTCCATGAGAGTGGACGGGCCCCATATCTCCTAGTTGCATGTTATTTGTATGGTATGTGGTAGTTTGGGGAACTCACTAAGCTTCGTGCTTACAGTTTTCAGTTTTGGTTTCAGGTACTTCCACTAGCAAGGGGAAAGGCTCGGGATGATCGCATGGCACACACCACAGCTACAGCCTAGGATGTTTAGACTCTGATATTTTCATATGATTTGATACTGTATTTTGACACGATGTTTTTGAGATACATGATTATGGTTTTCTTTATGATGATGGATGACGTATGGAGTTATTATAGATGATTTAAAAACGAAATTTTTGGCCTAGATTTTTGGGATGTTTTAAGTTGGTATCAGAGCCTTGGTTTGAGGGATTCAGGCACGCTCTTGGGTGTGTTTGAACTCAAACTAAGGAATTGGTATGAAAATTTTCAAAGAAAATCATTTTTGTAAAAAGAACTTTTAGAAAAAGAAAAGAATTTTGAAAAAGAGAAAAGGGTGTGGTGCATGCAATCAGCCGAGCTCAAGTAAGTATTCCCAAATTACCCATACAAGTTTATGTTATGTTATGATTATCAGCTTTATGAGAACATCATGCTAGATTAGGACTAAGGATCTAGGAAGGATGCCTTATGTCCCTGTTATATGTATCTCAGCTTATGAACTGCATGCTAGTACAGATTAGTCAGGGATAGCCTGAAGGAGATATGCGTGATTATGTTTAATCGATGCTCGAATGCTGTTTGCTTTGTGATTTTAGGAGTCTAGTTATCTTTTACTAACTAGTAAATGAATATGTTACGTTACATATTGCGAGGATTAAATAATTTCAGAAGGTTAGGTCTAGCTCTATTGTGCATCTCTTGTTTGAGTCCAACCGTTGTAGGGTAGGATCTCTCATTCGAAGAATTATATAGTCTTAGTAATATGTAATAATATTCACGAGCTAGATAGAGGGAGGTAGCAGGGACTTCTTATGCAGCTGATAGCAGAGAGTGGGTTGGTGATTACCCTAGGGCAAGCCTAGGAAGAGTTTAGTATGAGATCAACAGTAGTAGTAGTGGAAGGGATTTGGTGGAGTCGAGGCAGTTCTTGAGGAAAGTACGGATAGATGTGGAAGGTAGTATGGGCCCGTACTACTGAAAGCAGAGGATCCTTACTCGAACCAGGAAAGGCTGAGATGAATCCAGGGAACTTGTAGTATGTTAGATCCCTCGAGATTTGATGAGTATACTAATGTTTGTTATGGTGTATTTTCAGTATGGTGGTTCTACGACCTAGGCCGGTGGGCACTTCAGGTCAAGGATCAGGCTCGGGCTCTGGATCCGAGCAGATGGATGAGCAGAAGAGGGAGTTTCTTTCGTCTGAGGTTACACACAGCATTCTAGAGCAGACTCCTGTGATCTTTGGGTCGGTCAAAGAGGGTATTTTAGAGCTTCTGGATGAAAAGCTGAGTGTTTTTCGTACTAAGATAGCGGCCATGATGGGGTCGCGCACACTGACCTTCCAGGAGTTCAGAGCATGTGGAGCTCCTGACTATCATGGGGCTCGGGACCCCATCGCTAGCAGTAGGTGGTTGGCTGATGTTGCCAACGTGTTCCATACCAGCAGGTGTCCCGAGGCGGACAAGGTCAGACTAGCGTCCTGTCTTCTGAAGGACAGGGCACGTGACTGGTGGGAGGAGGTTGGGAGAGCTATTAGTGATGATGTAGTGTTGGATGCGATGACCTGGAGTGATTTCACGACCAGGTTCAGGGCCGAGTTCGCATCTGTTATTGAGGTGCAGCAGCTTGCTAGGGAGTTCCAGGATCTCCGACAGACGACTGAGACGGTGGCTGAGATTACCGCCAAGTTTAGGGAGAGGGCCCTTCTCGTTCCGCAGTACGTGGCGGACGAGGAGATGAAAAAGGCCTGATACCATGAGATGCTGAGGAGTGACATCAGACAGTTTGTGAGCCGGTCCAGCTGCAGGACGCTGGAGGATATGATAGCGAGGGCTCGTGAGAGGGAGATTGATTTAGAGATGGAGAGGAAGAGGAAGCCAGAGTCAGTGTCTGGCACGGAGGGTTCGGGCAAGAGGCCCAAGGTAGATTCCCGAGGGAAGGGCCAGCAGGGCCAAGGCCGATGTGTCAAGTGCGGTAGGGGGCATGAGGGGCCGTGTAGGGCGGGTAGTTCGGGCTGCTTCAAGTGTGGTCGAGCTGGACATGTCAGCAGGGATTGTACTGCTACTACCACTACCACTACAACATCTGATCTGATTTGCTTCCATTGCAATCAGAGGGGACACAAGAAGTCCCAGTGTCCGAGTCTAGCATCAGCAGGACAGGTGGTGGCACCCGCTCCTACCACTTTGAGGATTACAGATGGCCGTCAGGGCTGGGCAGAGGCGCCAGCGGCGAAGAGCAGAGCTTTCCAGTTGACAGCAGAGGAGGAACGTGCAGCCCCTGATGTGGTTACGGGTATGTATCTTCTCCATTATATCTTTATTATTTCTGATTATTACTCATGTTTGTATGTTTGTGTATAGGATCGTTCTTAGTGAACGGCATATCAGCTATGGTATTGTTTGACTCGGGGGCTACCCGATCATTTGTGTCGCTCGCACTTAGCAAGCGATTTAGTAGAGCTCCGGGGGAGCTGGATTGCCCACTTGATGTAGAGATAGCCGACGATAGGACCGTCAAGGTCGCGAGGGTTCATAGAGGATGTATACTGCGATTATTCGATCAGCCGTTTTCAGTGGATCTGGTTCCTATTCCCCTACGTGGGAATAAGGTCATAGTCGGTATGGATTGGTTGAGCTCCAATGGGGAAATGATTGATTGTGAGCAGCAGCTAGTGAGGGTTCATACTCCTAGTGGGGGAGAGCTAGTGATTCGGGGCGAGAGGCCATAGCGCGGACCGATCTTATGTTCACCAGCGAGGGCGAGGAACCACCTCCAGCAGGGTTGTGCAGGATACGTCGCCTATATCATGGATACCCGGCATAAGGGTAAGGCGACCGTTGATCATGTACCGGTAGTGCGAGAGTACCCGATCGTATTTCCAGAGGATTTACCTGGGGTACCTCCGGAGAGACAGGTTGAGTTTAGGATTGACTTGGTTCCTGGTGCGGCTCTGATAGCCAAGGCACCATACCGGTTGGCTCCTCCCGAGATGCAGGAGTTGTCTATGCAGCTGCAAGAGCTGCTAGACAAGGGTTTCATCAGGCCGAGCGGTTCACCATGGGGAGCCCTGATCCTTTTTGTGAAGAAGAAGGATGGGTCACCTCGCATGTGTATCAATTAACGGGAGCTGAACAAGGTAACGGTGAAGAACCGTGACCCACTTCTGAGGATAGATGATTTGTTTGATCAGCTTCAGGGTGCATCTTGGTTCTCCAAGATTGATCTATGGTCTGGGTATCACCAGATGCGAGTCAGGGATGATGATGTGCAAAAGACAGCTTTTAGGACTCGCTATGGTCATTATGAGTTTGTGGTGATGCCGTTTGGGCTCACCAATGCTCCAGCCACGTTCATGGACCTCATGAACCGCGTGTGCAGACCGATGCTGGATCGGTCTGTAATAGTCTTCATTGATGACATCTTGGTTTACTCCAAGACTTAGGAGCAGCATGAGGAGCACCTGAGGGAGGTGCTAGAGACACTGAGGAGGGAGAGATTGTATGCGAATTTCTCCAAGTGTGAGTTCTTTTTGCGCGAGGTGCAATTCCTTGGGCATCTTGTCAACCAGAAGGGTATTTTGGTTGATCCGGCCAAGATAGAGGCCGTGATGCAGTGGGAGATTCCGAGGTCTCCAACCGAGATTCGGAGTTTCCTGGGTCTGGCAGGGTATTATAGGAGATTTATTTAGGACTTCTCCAAGATTGCAGTTCCGTTGACCCGATTGACCAAGAAGTCGGTAGTTTTTCGCTGGGGTCCTGAGCAGCAGGCAGCCTACGAGACGCTCAGGCAGCGATTGTGCAAGGCACCGATTCTCACTCTGTCAGAGGGTGTGGATGACTTCGTAGTCTACTGTGATGCTTCGATCATAGGCATGGGAGCAGTGTTGATGCAGCGAGGTCATGTGATAGCTTATGCCTCGAGACAGTTGAAGCCTCACGAGGCTAACTATCCGACGCACGATTTAGAGCTGGGGGCAGTGGTTTTTGCCCTAAAGATTTGGCGGCGTTACCTCTATGGGGTCCGGTGTACTATTTACACGGATCACAAGAGTTTGAGGTACTTCATGGATCAGCCGAATCTGAACATGAGGCAGCGTCGGTGGTTAGATGTGGTGAAGGACTATTATTGTGAGATCCTTTACCATCCGGGCAAGGCCAACGTAGTGGCCGATGCCCTGAACCGCAAGGCGGTAGCGGCCCCGATCCGAGACATCTGTCTGAGGATGATAATGGTTACTCCACTATTGGAGCAGATTAGAGAGGCGCAAGTCGAGGGCCTGAAGGAGGAGCGTTAGAAGTGTGAGAGGATTGTGGGCCGGGTGGCCTCGTTTGATTATGACAGCCGAGGGTTGTTGAACCTACATGGGAGGGTCTGGGTTCCGTACTAGGGCGGATTACAACAGGTATTGATGGATGAGGCCCATAAGTCGAGGTTCTCCATCCATCCCGGGGCGACGAAGATGTACAGAGATCTTCGACCCGATTACTGGTGGCCCTGCATGAAGCGGGACGTAGCTTGGTACGTGGAGAGATGCCTGACCTGCAGGAAGGTCAAGGAAGAGCACCAGAAACCGCACGGAAAGATGCAGCCGTTAGACATTCCCATGTGGAAATGGGAGGATATCACCATGGATTTCATTACTAAGCTTCCAAGGACCGCACGTGGGGTCGATTCGATATGGGTCATCGTGGATAGGTTGACCAAGAGCGCCCATTTCATACCGATCCAGGAGAGCATCTCAGCCGAGAAGTTAGCCGAGATTTATATTCGAGAGGTAGTGGCACGTCATGGAGTGCCTATCTCGGTGGTGTCAGACCGAGATGTCCGTTTTACTTCCAAATTTTGGAAGCGGTTTCACGAGGAGATGGATACTCGTCTCCACTTCAGCACTGCTTTCCATCCCCATACAGACAGGCAGAGTGAGAGGACGATTCAGACTCTCGAGGACATGCTACGCGCATGCGTGTTAGATTTCTGTGGCAGTTGGGATACGTATCTTCCGTTAGCGGAATTTTCGTATAACAGTTACCATGCCAGCATAGACTGACCTCCCTTTGAGATGCTCTATGGGAGGAAGTGTAGGACCTCAATCTGTTGGGGTGAGTTCGGTCATAGATTTATGGGGAGTACGGAGGTAGTAATAAAGGCCACCGAGCGGATCCAGCAGGTCCGGAGCAGGCTCCAGACTGCTCAGAGTCGGCAAAAGAGCTACGCCGACAAGCGACGTTTAGACTTGGAGTTCCAGGTGGGCGATATGGTCCTCCTGAAGGTGTCACCCTGGAAGGGTGTTATCAGGTTCCGGAAGCGGGGCAAGCTGGGCCCCATGTTCATAGGTCTGTTTAGGGTGTTGGCCCGGGTGGGTTGGATTGCTTACCGATTAGATCTTCCTGCAGAACTCAGCCAGATCCACATCACATTCCATGTTTCTCAGTTGCGGAAGTGCTTAGTGGATGACTCAGCAGTGGTACCCCTTGAGGACATTTAGGTTGATGACAGCCTGAACTACATCGAGAGACCAGTGGCGATTTTAGATCGCAAGACGAAGGAACTGAGGAACAAGAGGATGGAGTTAGTTAAGGTGCAGTGGCAACACCGCAAGGGATCAGAGTGGACATGGGAGCCTGAGGAGGAGATGAGGGGGCACTACCCGGAGTTGTTTTCAGACGTAGCAGACTTCGAGGACGAAGTCTAGAACAAGTGTGTGGGGGGGGGGGGGGGGAATGTTAACGCCCCGTTCCTGGTACGCATTTAATTTATTAATCAAGTATTTATTCTTGAGCTACTCGACGAGTTGGTAGCCCTAACTCGTCGAGTAGATGCCAGAAAGGAAGCGAAGTTTAAAGAGTCTACTCGGCGAGTCCAAGCATGGATTCGACGAGTAGGTCTTCCAAGATGAAACCCTATTTTCTGGGTTTTGCACCCTATTTAAGCCACTTAACCCCCCCCCCCTTTGGTCCTCCCTTACCAGCCTCCCCGCCCTCCAGAAACCCTAATCCGATTGAGAGCTTCACCTTTGAAATTTTGAGTGTGTTTTTGTGTTATTGAAGATAGTTGGAAGAGCTTGGAGCTAGCAAGCTTGTGGAAGAGGAACAAGATCCAGGAGTACATTCATCTTTGGCAGCTTTCTGAGGTAAAAAGATCTTAGCTTGATAACCCATAGCTTAGATCTCCTTTAATGTTCATTTGTGGGTCTTTTTGACCCTTTTGAGTGGGATAAGTTGCTTCTCATGGGTTTTATGCTAAGCAGTCGCTCTTTCCTGTGATATTTGGCCTCTAGAGTCATAAAGTCTGGAACCCATTTTCATCCAAGCCATGGTCATGGTTATGGAAGTAGGTTGCTATAACTTGAGTTTGGGTCCATTTGAGGTGTGCAAAGCCATCAAGTCTCCAACTTTATAGAAATGGACCATGCAAACAACCCATATCTATATTTTGGAGTTGTAGAAATGTGAAACCAGTTATTTATGTTAGATCTACAAGGGACTCGACGAGTTCATAATGGAACTCGGCGAGTCTGATGAAGAAACCTCGATGATGTTCATAGGACTCGGCGAGTTGGTTCAGGAACTCGACGAGCAGGAGGATCTTGTCCCTTTTTTTATTATGCCAGGACTCGGCGATTCTGAGGACGACTCGAAGAGTTAGTTCGATGAATCGCGATAACAAGTAGCTTGGGAACTCGACGAGTCATGGGGTGACTCGGCGAGTCACAAGGCTGACTCGGCGAGTCTGGTCAACTTGGAAAGTTGACCTTGACCACGATGTTGACTTTGACCAGGGGTAGAATGGTCATTTTACCCTAAGAATAGTTATTAGTTTCTGACTAAGTGTCATTATGAAATTTATAGCCGGAGAGTTACCAGAGCAGCAGGCAGGGATTTCTCACTCAGATTTTTAGCAGTCAGTCTTGCAAGGTGAGTTTCCTTCAGTAGGAAGGGGTCTACGGCACCAAGGTCGGCCCGTATAAGTGATATGTAGTAGCTTAGAGTGGGCGGGGCCCGATGCTTATATGTAGTAGCTAAGTGTGGGTGGGGCCCGAAGCTCATAGTAGTTTAGAGTGGGCGGGGCCCAATGCTTATATTATTATTTGAGTATAGATAGGTGATTGATTGGTAGATGTACTTGTTGTCTGTGTGATACTCGTATGCATGTTAGTAGTGGAGTGTGGGCGGGGCCCAAATATCCTAGATAGTGGAGTGTGGGCGGGGCCCGAATCTCCTAGACAGCGGAGTGTGGGCGGGGCCCGAATCTCCTAGATAGCGGAGTGTAGGCGGGGCCCGAATCTCCAAGACAGCGGAGTGTAGGCGGGGCCTGAATCTCCTAGACAACGGAGTGTAGGCGGGGCCTGAATCTCCTAGACAACGGAGTGTGGGCAGGGCCCGAATCTCCATGAGAGTGGGCAGGGCCCGTATCTCCTAGTTGCATGTTATTTGTATGGTATGTGGTAGTTTGGGGAACTCACTAAGCTTCGTGCTTATAGATTTCAGTTTTGGTTTCAGGTACTTCCACTAGCAAGGGAAAGGCTCGGGATGATCGCATGGCACACACCACAGTTATAGCCTGGGATGTTTAGACTCTGATATTTTCATATGATTTGATACTATATTTTAACAAGATGTTTTTGAGATACATGATTATGGTTTTCTTTATGATGATGGATGACGTATGGAATTATTTTAAATGATTTAAAAACGAAATTTTTGGCCTAGATTTTTGGGATGTTTCAGAATCGAACAACTCGGTCTGAAACAATGGATATCGGGACCCCATGACGAGCAATGATCTCCCGGATATAAACATCAGCCCACCTTTCAGCCAAAGAACTCTCCCGGATAGCCAAAAAGTGGGCACCCTTGGTCAATCGATCCACGATGACTCATATAGCATCAAAACCCTTTGTCGTATTCGACAAATTGGTGATAAAATCCATGGTGATATACTCTTATTTCTACATGGGAACCTCCAGAGGCTGCAGCTTGCCATGCGGCCTCTGATGCTCGGTCTTGATCATCCTGCAGGTCAAGCACCTATCGACATACGAAGCTATCTATCTCTTCATGCACGGCCACCAGTAACTCAATCTCAAATCCCGATACATCTTGGTGGCCCAGGGTGTATAGAAAAACGAGACTTATGAGCCTCCTCCAACACAATCTGCCTGATCCCACCAGAAACTGGATCCCAAACCCGACCACACCGGGTCAACAACCCTCGACTATCCGTGACAAATCTGCCTATCTTACACCTGATGCGTTCCTGTTTCCAGTTCTCCTTCTGAACTGCCTCTACATGAGCCTCTCTGATAAATCCCAAAAGCAGAGAATCAACAGATATCCTCATACACATCTCGTTAACTGAAGACCCAACCGACTTGCGGCTCAAAGGATCCGCTACCACATTCGCTTTACCCGGATGGTATAGGATCTTGCAGTCATAATCCTTGACTACGTACCGCCACCTGCGATGCCTTATGTTCAGGTTTGGATTATCCATAATATGCCTCAAACTCTTGTGATCCGTGTAGATCGTACAACGGACCCCAAAAAGATAATGTCTGCAAATCTTGAGGGAAAAAACCACTGCCTCCAATTCCAGGTCATGTGTGGGATATCGCGTCTCATGCATCTTCAACTGCCGCGAAGCATAACCAATCAACCCTCCTCTCTGCATGAGGACCGCCCCCGAACCGGTGATGGATGCATCACAGAATACCACAAAATCCTCAACTCCCTCTGAGAGGGTCAATACCGGTGCCTCGCATAACCTCTTCCGAAGAGTCTCAAATGTCGACTGCTACTCAGGGCCCCATCGGAAATCCACCCCCTTCATCGTGAGTCGAGTGAGGGGTACCACAATCTTGGAGAAGTCCCGAATAATTCTCTGATAGTACCCTACCAAACCCAAGAAACTCTTGATCTCTGGGGGAGATTTCAGAACCTCCCACTGCATCACAACCTCGATCTTGGCCGGATCGACCAAAATCCCATCCTGGTTAACGAGATTCCCCTGGAACTGGACCTCTCATAACCAAAACTCGCACTTCGAGAACTTTTCATAAAGCTGTTCTTGCCTCAAAACCCCAGAAGCTCTCGAAGGTGCTCCTCATGCTGCTCTCTGGTCTTGGAATACACCAAGATATCATCAATGAACACGATAACAGATCGGTCAGGCATCGGCCTGCATACCCGATTCATGAGATCCAGAAATACAACAGGTGCATTGGTGATCCCGAAGGGTATCACCACGAACTCGTAATGCCCATAACGAGCCCGGAGCGCGGACTTCTCCACATCCTCCTCTCTCACTCTCAGCTGATGATACGATGACCTCAGATTAATCTTGGAGAACTAAGATGCACCCTGCAACTGATCAGGTCATCAATCCGCGAAAAGGGATAACGGTTCTTCACCGTTAACTTGTTCAACTCCCAATAATCAATGCACATCCGGTGTGAACTATCCTTCTTCTTGACAAACAGTATCGACGCTCCATAGGGAGAACTCCTTGGTCTGATTAACTGCTTGCCTAGCAGCTCCTGAAGCTGAGATGACAACTCATGCATCTCAGGTGGTGCTAAACGGTACGACGCCTTGGCAATCGGTGCCACACCTGGCACAAGATCAATCCTAAACTCAACCTGCATCTTACGAGGCATACCGGGCAACTCCTCTGGGAACACATCAGCAAACTCTCTGACAACTGGAACCTCTGAAACTGAAATCTGATCCCCAACTCGAGTATCAACCACATAAGCCAAATATCCTGCACTCCCGAGCTGAATATACCGACGAGCCCTAGCTGCTAAACAAAATCTTAAACCAACCCTAGTTTCCTCTCCATATATAACTAGTTCTCCCCCACTGGGGTTCAAACTACCACTCGCTGGCCCTCACAATCAATCATGACACCAAACCTGCTCAGCTAGTCCATACCCACTATCACCCATACATCCCCCACGGGGATAGGGATCAAATCAATCAGATAAGGCACCCCGAAGATCTCCAATATACAACCCTGATACACTGCGGATGCAAAAACCCCGTGTTCGTTGGTGATGGAAACTCGCAACGGACACTCTAACTCCCTAATAGGCATATCAAACTCTCTACTGAAAGATCAAGATACAAAGGACCAACTCGCGCCCGAGTCAATAACACAAGAACAGGCAAAGAGTTCACTAAGAACGTACCTATTAGGAGCATATACATGAGGATAACATAAAACATAATCAACAAATTAATAAATAGAAACATACCGGTCACGATGTCTGGTGCCGACCTGGCCTCCTCTGCCGTGAGATGGAAAGCACGACTTCGAGCCCACGGGGGCTCCGCCCTGCCTTGACTCCCATCCGTGATCCTCAGAGTAGCCGGTGCTGGATCCTGGGCCAACCTAGTAGCAAGCGAGGGACAGTTAGCCTTCACATGGCCAACCTGGTCGCAGTGGTAACAAATCTTGGAGCTGAGTGATGGGGCCTGCTGGCGGTAATCCCTCGCCATATGGCCCTGACGGCCACAATTGTGGCACCCAGAAGATGATCGGAAAGCACCCTCATGAACCTTGCCGCACTTCCCACAAGTACAGCCCTTCCGACCCCCAGATCTAACATCAACGACATTGAACCGCTTCGGCGCAGGTTGCGACTGCGCCGGGGCCGGTCTCTGCTCCCTCGTCTGGAGCTCCAACTCAATCTCACGCCGCCTGGAGGCCTCCTGCAACTCTAACAATGAACCATAACGCTGAGTGGATACAAACTGCCTGATGTCCGTCTTGAGCATGCTCAAGTAACGGGTCATCTGAGCTTTCTTAGAAGCAGCAAACTCAGGACAAAACATGGCCCTCTCCGTGAACATCTTGGTGATCTCCGTCACCGACTTCGCCCCTGTCTTAAATCCAAGTACTCCTGAGCCAAACTTTCACGTTCCACCAGCAGAACATATCTAGAATGAAACATCTCCGAGAACTCCTCCCAAGTCACTACAATCCTCTGCTCAGGAGAATACGAGCTGGTAACAAGTCTCCACCAATCCTTCAATCCGGACCTCAGAAGGTTTAGAGCGCACCTGACCTTCTGGTCAGCTGGACAAAAGAAAGTGAAGAAGCACCCCTCAATGTCAGACAACCACCTCATGGCTATGATCAGATCCTGAACTCCATCGAAAGCTGGGGGATTCGTATTGGCGAAGTCCCGATAATGGAAAACCCTCCCAGCACCAACCCCAGTAGCGACAATGGTTGCGGTGGCTGCAGAAGCAACAGCCTCAGAGAGGGCATCATATCGCTCATCAAAGTACTCCACCATGGCGGTTTTAACAGACCTAAACATCTCTGGCAACTGTTCCTGAAAGTGAGCATCAACCTCCTCCTGAAAGATCTCCCTAATCTTGTCCTCAGACACAGCCGACCCATTTTGGCCACCTGTCCCTGATCCTGATCCGGATCCTGCTTCGAAACGTCGCATAATCACCATACTGAAAATAAACCTGGGAGATATCAGATAATACACACATCATACCAGGGGAACCAACTCCCAACAAAGCCCTAGGGGTTGTGACTTCCCTGTTACGTGTACGGGTCCCGTGCTTCCAATAGTACGGGCCCATACTACCTTCCAGACCTACCCGTATTTGTCTCAAAGGATCATCACAACAACCCTAACAATACACACTATCATACGCATACACTCAATCCTCACTTCCTAGAGGGAGGCTAAACGTTACAGAACTGGCCGACTGACCCCACACAATACATCCATGAAACTTCCACCAACCCTGCAACACTTGTGTATGCTAATCATACATAACATTGGATCCTATAGACATTTGAATACCTGCTTTTACCTTAAGCCCTTCATCAAACAAGAACATGAAATTAGGCCAAACCAAACATTCTCAGGGTATAGAATCTTTGTTATGTACAACTATGATGCATACACTAAGCAACTACAGTAATGATGTCAATTTCATATACGAAAAAACCCTAGGCTATCAGGCATCATATAATCAGGAAATTCTTTCGTGCAGTTCCTGAAGATCCCTAGCCTATCACTACCATGTTGTTCTAACATATCACAAGATCAAATAACGGTGTGGTAACTTGGGGTCTACTTACTGGCTCCGGTTGATCATACATCGCATCCTCTTTGATTAAATTTGAAAAAAATTTGAAAATTATTATTTTATTAAAAAAAATTCTTTTTCCTTAGTTTGAGACGGGATACACACGAGTGTTCCTCTAATTCACTCAAACCAAGGCTCTGATACCAACTTGTAACATCCATAAAAAGCATGATAGTTTTAAACTTTTTAAATACAACCCAAATCCATAAAGTGTTTACAAAATAGTTTTCAAAACATTTCTGTCATCAGAGTTTTCCCAAAATCATAGATCATAACAAGAGGATGTGTATGGTCATGCCTTCGCCTTCCCATGGTCATCCGAAATACCTAAAACATAACCCAAAACTGTAAGCCAATGCTTAGTGAGTTACCCCAAAGTACCAACACATAACCAAATAACATATACAATAACAACATGCAATGGGTCCACAACTAAAACACTGGATTACCCCTCAGCCCACATCATAAATATGGCTTGCCCTCGAGGTCCACATTTTATGTATGGCTTGCTCCCTGACAAGATCAGTCATCGAACTGAAATACCATCAAGCCCTCAGTACGAGTCTGGCATACCGCCCGGTCCTCAGCTCGTATCTGGAATGCTCATGAGCCCTCAGTATGAATCTGGCATGCCATACCCGACCCTCAGCTCATATCTGGAATGCCCCAGGGTTTGTTGGCTACCGCACGGAGCAGTACAACCTCAACCCAACACAATATGTCGACATATACCAGATAATAAACATATACATATAATCATGCAAATAGAATCACAGGTAGTCCTCCAGATCTACCAGACTAGCATATCACTATCTAGCATAATCATGCATATCTATTCCATACTTAGCATATTAGTGAATATCAAACCAATGGGCCGGCCTTGGTGCCTTCGACCCGCAAGTAAATACAATGAAGAAAAACTCACCTCACAAAGAGGACAAAAGCTGATGAGGTCTCGACTCCGAATCTCAGCTCTAACCGTCTCCTATTCCAACCATATGACCAATATCAATCAAAATCCCAACATAACCATAAGGTCAAACTTGGTCAAAGTCAAAGTCAAACTGGTCAACCAACTAAGTCAACTAATTCAACCAACCGGGTCAACCCAACCGAGTCAACTCAGCCAAATCGACTCAAAGTGGGTACGCAGGGCGTATACCGAAGGTATGCTGGGCGTAGTCGAGTCTTCGTATGTTGACCACCATCGGGGTGATTGA
This sequence comes from Lactuca virosa, assembly GCF_052849685.1. Taxonomy (NCBI): domain Eukaryota; kingdom Viridiplantae; phylum Streptophyta; class Magnoliopsida; order Asterales; family Asteraceae; genus Lactuca; species Lactuca virosa. The sequence goes on from NC_136427.1 coordinate 267,372,165, forward strand.
CCTCGTACGCAGGGCGTACTCCGAGTAGGCGAGGCGTACTCCCAGAACCCCAAAATTTCCATTCAGAGCTTAATGGCTAAAATCTCCAACTTTATGACTTAGCATGTCCAATAAGTGCTTAACTGGAGGTCTTAATCCATTAAGACTTTCTACATGATGCATGGAGAAAAACCAACCATTTGGGACCCATTTTTATGACTCAAGACTCTCCCAAAGGTCTGAAAGGACGACTTAATAGGTCAAGAACATGTTTTGGTCAAGAATCATCATTTTGGGACCAAAAAGAGACTTTAAAGAGCAAAACTCTAGATATACAAGATGGAGTGGAAAAGTGTAACATCCCGAAAATAAGACCCAAAAACTTCATTTTTAAATTAATAAAACCAAAATTCCCAAAACATCATCATATAAATCCAAATAAACAATTATATCAATCACCATTTCTTATCAGAGTAAATGAAGAAAATGCGTAACATGGTGGTGTGTGCTTTGCAATCATCCCAAGCTCTTTCATTTGAAAATCGAAGTACCTGAAAAATAAACTGAAAACCGTAAGCACAAAGCTTAGTGAGTTCCCCAAGATACCACATACCAAACATAATAAATCACATACTAGGCCCTGCCCGGTATCGAGTCCCACTCGGCGTCGGGCCCCGCCCAACTTCGAGCCCCGCTCGATTTACAGATCTGTCAATCATCAGGCCCCGCCTATCATCGGGCCCCGCCCGATACATATAATCATATAAACATATAATCATACTAACACATGCGATAATCACAAAGAAAATAGCATACCATACAGTCATCGAGCCCCGCCCAGCATCGGGCCTTGCTCGGTAACATAAAAACACATACTGATAACTAGCATACAATATACTCATTAGGCCCCGCCTGGCATCGGGCCTTGCCTGGTAAACATGCCATCACGTAACACATGCAAAAGTCACGCATACATCTAGCTTCCTAACATATAAACCATGGGCCGACATTGGTGCCTCGACCCGTTAACTCAGTGCGGAGACTCACCTCGCACTGCCGAATGACACTGATAATCCCTGGATGCTGGTCCGACAAATCCCCAAGCTAAAAATATCAAATAACATCCAATTAATAATTAGACTCCAATCCATCACTATCAATCCATAAATAGGGTAAATGACCATTTTATCCCTTCTCTAGTTTGGACCAAGACTTAGGCCTAAACCTCTAATCCAAAAGGCCTAATTACCAAACAATCACACAAGGCCCAAACATGGGTCAATTTTCCAAATTGGGCCCAAATCCCATTGTAGGCCTTCTCGAAATAATTATCAGCCCAAAACCTGATGGCCCAACAGGGCCCAAAACAACTAAGCCCAAAAGATGGCCCAAACCGAATCCCAAACACCGAAGTCGAATCCTGCTTAGTACGCGGGGCGTACTCAGCTATACGCTAAGCGTACATGCTAAATGGCTTGTACGCCGTGCGTACAAACTTGTACGCCCATCGTTGGAGAAAAGCGATTTGATGAGTAAATAGAGCAAGCATATGAGTCGATGTTTATCCGTTCCTTTTACCCAAAGTTGGAGAAAAGCGATATCTGTGGGCCCCTCGATGATTTAGTGATGACACCATAAAGTGCTTGGCCAAGCCGGGACTGATTTGATTTGTTTAATTAGTCAGTCGTCATAAATTGGAAATCAGGAAACAGAACATAGACAGAGAGAATGATTAAAATACATGTCTCGTGTCTATACGATATCTAGAATGGAGGAATATATGATCCCTTATCTAAGGACACGTCACTGACTAGGTCAGAGTTCGACAACGACTTTTGGTAGCTAAAACTTGCTAGTCAATTTTTGAAGTTATACTTGCAATTATAGTTATTAGACTTATCCAAGTGGGAGACTGTTGGATTAGGTGTCTAAGCCCATAACTATAATTGTTATGTACTTGAATTGATAGTAGCAATGTCCTTTTGGGTTGCCTTCAAACCTGGCAATTGAATAGGATAATTGTTGGAGAGAGAAGAATGATCTATTAATTTATTGCTTGGTTAATAAATTAATAATCAAGATAAATGATTTATTAATGTATTATGGATATAATATATTAATTAGAAATCATATTGTTTAATTAATATTTAATCAGAAATTAATTTGGAATTAATTTTGGGATTAAAGGAATTAATTGAAACTACAGGGACTAAAGGTGAAAATGTTCAAAAGTTGTGCATTGAGCATTCTAGAACCTCCCTTAGAGGTGGGGAACAAAATCTAGAGTTTCCTAGGGTTTCCTTGGGCTCTAAGGGTGCCTTGGAAGCCTTAGGGAGGAAGTTAAGGGATTAGGGTTATCTAAGATATACCTGCCTTATCCTAAACCTTCCTTATCACCTATATAAACCCCTATAGGGTTGGATTTCGTCTAAGGCACTCCAAGAAAGGCTAAGGACCGAAATTCTACTCTACTTCTCTCTCTCCATAGTAATCCTTGGTTGCTAGGTTTGTTTGTGAGCCATTAGAGGCGCGACACTTGTGGCGCTTGCTACCAAAGTTCAAGATCTTCAAGGATTTGATTGTTATTACAATATAACAATCAAGGTATGTATCTTAAACCTAATTATATGTTAATTTCGAAAATTACATGTGCCTCCTAGGGTTTCTAGTTTTTGTGTTCAATGCTTGTATGTCTAATAGTGAAAACATAGATCCTCACCTTAGGGTTGCATGCACACATAGGATTGTTTGTTATGTACAAAACCCATCAGTGGTATCAGAGCCTTTGGTTTTTGTTTTAAATTAGATTTGATACAAATGTATGAATTTGACAAATTAGGGTTTATGGCTAATAAACCCTAGGGCTTGGATTTTAGAAATTAGGGTTACAAAACCCTAGTTTTCGAATTGTATTAGGGTTTCCCAAACCCTTTCCTTAGCCACCAAGATTTCGAAATTAGGGTTGTCTAACCCTAGGATTTCGAAATTTGCCTTGTCCCCATGATAAGATTCTCAAATTTTAGGGATTTGGATAATGTCATATCTTGTAATTATCCCTTAATTGTTTAAATAGATAATTAAAGATCTTTTGAATTATTCCATCCCAAATTTTCGAATTTTAGGGGATAAAGGGATTAGGTTAAAATTAATTGTTTAATTTAATAGATTATCCTCCAAGATTTAATAATTTAAATTAATTGTTTAATTGAGATAATTATTAAATCAAAGTTTTAATATCTAATATTTTAAAACTAAAAGGTTTTAATTTTCAAAAAATTTTAAATATGATTAAAACCCTAGTATTTTGAAATGTTTAAAATACACCCTTATACTATTATAATATTATAAGATTAATAATTATATATATGTATAAGATTAAGCTAGTCTTACCGTTAGTAGGCCTCATTCACGAAGTCGATCTATAAGGGGGGTATAAGGTTATAGCCTATAAAATGGTCGTTTAATGGGTGTCCACTCTCACCCACCGCTTCCTTGATTGGTGGAGGGTCGTTAGCCGAACGGATAGGATAGGGCAAATCCTCTCCTCATTAAAAGTATAATGAATAAAGTAACTAAATGTTTTTACCAAATTCCCAATCTTAGTTACTTTAGGAAAAAGTGAAATCGATGCAATTCCATGGAATTACACTTTGTACCCTTGTTGAGACGTTAGTGGAGCGTGTGTGGTTAACCGGCACACTAAATGGGTTCTAAGCAAAGGTAGCGAAGGGTGACTCGGTGTTTGTCATAGTTCGATGGAGCGTGTGTGGTTAACCGGCACATCGAATAGGTGACTAAAACATTGGGGGCACCATGTAAGTTTGCATGGTTATTCACACCCTGTTTTGTGATCCTCGGCATCCCAGTCACAAATCGAGGGGCATATCGAGATTTAAACATGCCATTGAAAAGTTCAATGAATTTCAAAAGATCTAGGAGTTTTCAATACATTTAAAACTTAATCTCCTTTTCGTTTTTCATGGTGGAAAATTAGTGAATCGTCATTCACTTACCTTCAAATGTTCTGCAAGTTGGATTACGACATCCCTCTTCCAAATTGTAGAATATTGTGTTGGATCCTAGCCTTAATATCTCATTTGGGTGTTTTATTAAGGACTCAATCACCTAACTTGAATTTTCTCCCGTTTTATAGATGTCAAAGTCTGACAACTATGGTCTTCCTAAATCCGTTGGAAAAAGTTTTCCACGTGAAGATGATGTTCCACGATTGTATTGTGGAAATAGAAATCATGCTTCATTTCCTCCACCTCCTCCAATAATTCTCCCTGACCCACATGTTCGAAGTCTTGAACAGTTCAAGGTCACTCAAGCCCTATTGGCAAAAGACACGAAAATGGAAAGTCTATATGTGCTCATATCTTGGATAAAAGGTTACATATTGATAAATTGGGATTGTTGGGTGTCGATGTTTAAAGAAAGTTGGTTGTTGATTTGGTTCTTCAGTCACTTCCCGAATCATATGGTAAATTCGTTAGAGAGTACTATATGATGGACCACGACATGACCCTTATTGATTTGACTTATTTGCTTATTGCTGCTGAATCAAAAATGATTTGGCGCCTGGTCAGCAAATTTGTCTGGTAAATCAATATCCCAACCCTCTATGGGAAATGGTAACATTGGAAGTCCAGAAAAGTTTTCTCTACGCAAGAGAAAGGCTGAGTCTGAGATAGTCCCGTGTGCCATTCCAGAGAGTCCATAAGTTTCTACTGCCAAAAAGAAGGGGCATTGGTTACGAAGCTGTCCTGACTACCTGAGAGATCTAAGAGATGGGAGAGTCAAGATGTATGACACTGCTTCAGGTAAAAATCCACTATCTAACTCTATTAAGTTCCTATTTGGTGATTCTTAATACATGATGTGATAAGATTACATTTCGATGTTTTGAAGGATCGAAGAAAGGAAATGAAGCTTAAAGGAAGGAGCAAGCTGAGTCTGATCGTGAAGAAATGGATTTCGATCGCATGATTCAATGATCAGATATTTAAGCTACTACTTTAGAGTTAGGATATATTGCTAAGTAATATTTTCATAGTTTTCATTAGTAATCGCTTTGTAAGGACAATATTTTTCCGCAATAAAATAAATTTTGATTTATCTTATTTATGTTTCCTTGCGATGGATTTTATGAAAATTGGTGTTTGAATGGTTCTATTGTTAGCAATATTGTGAATGGATTCGATTCTTAGTTATGTTATTTGTGGAAATGTCAGAAATTTACCAAATGAGGAAAGATTCTCATCGCCCAAGTTTCAATTGGACAGAAACTTGGAATCATGCAACTGGTATTGTGTGACGAATGAGAACCTTCGTATATGGAAAATTGAGACTAATTCCTTGTTCACATAAGTATGCGAGTCAAGTGAAGGATAATGAGATCTGGTACACAATGTTGTGCGCTAGTCAAGTCCACCACAAAGATCGATAAAATGTTCGTCATGATTTGCTAAAAGATTAGTAAATATGATTATACTTAAAAGATTAAGTATGATTTTGAATCATTGAAAGGTTTCAATGAATGGCAGAACGAATAAGAAGAATCAATTAGGCAAGAAAAATAAAAGTTTCTCCAATCTAAGAAGAAGGGAGAGTACTTTTGTATCATGTTTATGATCGTCTTAAGAACTATATTACAGTTCATCCTCTAAGGACACCTTAGTGCACTAGTATGGCTAAGAAGAGGAGTCGAGAATTGTCAAAATGGTTAAGACAATAGGATGAATCGTACTTCGTTCCAAAATCAAGTCTTAGAGTCAAACTCCAAGATTGTGACTTGAGTGACATAATCTTAAGTATGAATGTTCTTACATTTGCACATTTTGGTAAGTTGTGATGTCTTGAATAAGACATAGACCAACTAGTACCAAATTGCGCGTAGTTTTGTCTTGATATAGACACACACTAACTCTTGGATATTCTTTTTGTCAAGAAATGTTTCTTGATAAGAGAATCTAATATGTCAAGAGGTCAATGGGAGTCTAAAGATCCTGAAAAGTTTCAAGAACAAATCAAGAAGTAAACCTATTAAACACTAGCACACGACTTGAGGATTATAACCTATCGTGTTTACAAAATTGTATTTCTGTGCCAATCCAGTGGAGTGATTATGCATATGAGTTCTAAGAGTTCTCAGTTGAATGCATAAGGGCAAACACCTTGATCAATGAAAGTACATTAACTGGCATAGGTGAGTTGCTAAATAACTGGGAAGCAATGGTGGGACCCTTGATGGCAAGAAATTAAGAATGAACAAGTTCTATCCATAAGAGTTTGGATTTGTCACAAACATTATCTTATGATTGTGGTTATGACAAAATCACATGGATAGAACACATGCACCATAAAATCTAAGTGTCATAAGGTTTCTCTCCTTCATGAAAATGATTGTGAGGAAACGCTTTCACTAAAAGAGATTTTAAGGAGATGGCGATTATGTAAATTGCATTCTCGAATTCGATTATGATTACGGCATCCCTCTTCATAGTTCGAATTGTGAGATTTGGAAATTAGTCTGAACATTTGGGACTTAGTAATATAAGTTCTGAATTAGTTTAGACACACATGTGAGCTTTCTAAAAGGTGTATGAGCTTAGATAAAAGCTTATCGAAGCATCTCGTATCAGAAATATGAACTTCGGTAAGAAAGTCAATAAGTATTGATTTCTAGAACTCCAACTGATTTCTGAATACATATCAAAGCTAGTGGGAGCATAAGTGTTATGCTGGTAAGAAGATAATTATCATGTTAGTGGGAGCATGATTATTATGATTTGCGAGTTAACAATACTAATTATGGAAAACAAGAATTTCAATTTGCAAAGTTGCAAGGGATGAAGAGTTGTTTTGCTATAATTAAGGGAGAGAATATTATACTTCATTTCAAAACTAAAAGCTTAGATTGTGAGTTTTTAGTCAAATTTAGTCAAATATATATGAATGTTATGTTGGAATGGTTCAACATAAGGAAATTCTATATATGGAAAGGATAATTGCATTCTCAAAATTTGGTTATGATTACGGCATCCCTTTTCATAATCAAAATTTTGAGAACATGACAATTAGAAATATTATAGCAGAGGACTAGTCTAGTATCACGTCTTTATGTGAGACATTATGAATCGTGTCCCATACGCTTCGGGTATAGGATCGATTGCATATGCTATAATATTTGACCGTTCTAAAATTTTCCAAATGCCTAGAGCATTAAGAGGGAAAAGGGACTAGAACCGGACTTGACTAAAGTGATTAAACAACTGTCAAAGGACGATCTAAGATTTCCTAAGGATTTGTCGCTTGTGAGTAGTTGGAAGTATAGTATTGGATGGACCATATCAACATTATTATGAATAGATAAGATTCTATTTAGAATGAGTTGTCATATGGCAAATATGGAATGTTTCCATAAATGAGAGTTGGATATTAAGAATCTATGTCGAGATTAGGAACTTTTATGCAAGAAGGATGTTCAAAGGAATGTACTTTGAATGTGAGACTTCACGTCTATGGAATTGTCTTGAAACAATCTCCGATAGAGAACTTTGTAATTTCATTGGTTGAGTCTTGGTGACTTTTGTGCAGTGACATTACGAAAGGATCGTTGCATAAAATGTTAGAATCTAACATATTCTAATAGTGGCAAGAATTTTATATTCTTACACTAACAATGAGTTTTGGGGATTGTAAAATGAGTTTCATTGGAAATGTTTTCCAATTGATCTATTTCACAAAGAAAGGATGATAGGTAAACATAGTGTGCATGCTTGGTGCATGGGACAACTGTTGTTATAATTCAAGTGTCAAGTTGATTATCTGAAACAGTATACAATGAATAATGAGTAATCAATATGGTGACTAAATAAAAGGTGTTTTATTTATACTCAAAAGTTTTGGGGTCATATAGGATTAAGTATTATTATTGTGTTTCACTTTGCATGTTTTGACTTCCAGAATAACTAGGTTATTCAAAAATCCACAGTCGCTTATACATTGGGAGTAGGTATGAAGCAAGACTGTCATAAGTCCGTCTGTAGATTGTCTAAAGTGTTTAGACATAGCAAAAGTTTGTTGCAGAGTTCATGAGTGCTTTAATAAGATTAGAGTATTGGATTAAACCCACGCTCACTTGAATCACTTCATGGATTTTATCACGAGTGATTGTGAGACGATAATATCTTATATTCTTGAAACACAGAGATATGAGCTACAGTTTGCAAATTGGTTGCACATTGATAATACGTAAACGCACCAGTAACTTGGTGTTATAAAACATATTGTTGTGTGTGATTTGATGAGTAAATAGAGCAAGCATATGAGTCGATGTTTATCCGTTCCTTTTACCCAAAATTGGAGAAAAGCGATATCTGTGGGCCCCTCGATGATTTAGTGATGACACCATAAAGTGCTTGGCCAAGCCGGGACTGATTTGATTTGTTTAATTAGTCAGTCGTCATAAATTGGAAATCGGGAAACAGAACATAGACAGAGAGAATGATTAAAATCCATGTCTCGTGTCTATACGATATCTAGAATGGAGGAATATATGATCCCTTATCTAAGGACACGTCACTGACTAGGTCAGAGTTCGACAACGACTTTTGGTAGCTAAAATTTGCTAGTCAATTTTTGAAGTTATACTTGCAATTATAGTTATTAGACTTATCCAAGTGGGAGACTGTTGGATTAGGTGTCTAAGCCCATAACTATAATTGTTATGTACTTGAATTGATAGTAGCAATGTCTTTTTGGGTTGCCTTCAAACCTGACAATTGAATAGGATAATTGTTGGAGAGAGAAGAATGATCTATTAATTTATTGCTTGGTTAATAAATTAATAATCAAGATAAATGATTTATTAATGTATTATGGATATAATATATTAATTAGAAATCATATTGTTTAATTAATATTTAATCAGAAATTAATTTGGAATTAATTTTGGGATTAAAGGAATTAATTGAAACTACAGGGACTAAAGGTGACAATGTTTAAAAGTTGTGCATTGAGCATTCTAGAACCTCCCTTAGAGGTGGGGAACGAAATCTAGAGTTTCCTAGGGTTTCCTTGGGCTCTAAGGTTGCCTTGGAAGCCTTAGGGAGGAAGTTAAGGGATTAGGGTTATCTAAGATATACCTGCCTTATCCTAAACCTTCCTTATCACCTATATAAACCCCTATAGGGTTGGATTTCGTCTAAGGCACTCCAAGAAAGGCTAAGGGCCAAAATTCTACTCTACTTCTCTCTGTCCATAGTAATCCTTGGTTGCTAGGTTTGTTTGTGAGCCATTAGAGGCGCGACACTTGTGGCGCTTGCTACCAAAGTTCAAGATCTTCAAGGATTTGATTGTTATTATAATATAACAATCAAGGTATGTATCTTAACCCTAATTATATGTTAATTTCGAAAATTACATGTGCCTCCTAGGGTTTCTAGTTTTTGTGTTCAATGCTTGTATGTCTAATAGTGAAAACATAGATCCTCACCTTAGGGTTACATGCACACATAGGATTGTTTGTTATGTACAAAACCCATCAATAATATCATGCATAGGTGATTCTAAACCCTAAAGGTGCCAACTTTATGGACTTTGAACCTCAGAAACACCAAGAGTGGCAACTCATAACTCCTGGAGTGGTGTCAAACCACTAGATCTTATTCATGGGGCCAAAAAGGGTCCAAAACCCATAAAAACTAGATCTAAGCTTATAATGAATAAGGTCATAGCTTTTTACCTCAAGCATGTTGGAAACGAAGTAGAGAATCAGGATCCACAAGCTCTTCCTTGATCCACAACCTTGCACCAAACTCATTCTTCTTGATTATGAACCAAAACACACCAAGGTGCACATAATGAGCTCAAAAACACAACAATAGAGGCTAAGGGACGATTTCTAGGGTTTTAGGGGCTTGGAGGCTGGTAAAGAGGCCAGCCCTAAAGACTTAAAGTGCTTATATAGGGTACAACACACTAAATTAGGGTTTCCACTAACTCCTTGTACACCCCGCGTAATCCTCGTACGCCCATCGTACAAGATCTCGCATCCACGAACATACCCTCCTAGTACGCTAAGCGTACACTAGTGTACGCCTCACGTGCCGACCCTCGCACCAGTACGCCTTGCGTCCTCCCTAGGTACACCACGCGTACTAGGGTTTCCCTTAAACCCTAATATACTCCGAAGGCCATAACTTCCTCATTATAAATCCGATTTTGATGATCCCTATATCCATAAAAAGGTAACGAGAAGCTCTACGCTTTAGTCAACTCATACTTGCCTTACAATCCCCCGAATAGAAATCCAATTTCCATAAAAGCCCAAGCTGACATATTACCAAAATACCCTTTGGCTCCAAAACACAAACCGAACACCCAGATCATCCAAATTACATCATCCACCTCCAAATGAGTCCAAATCTCAATTCATCAAGGGTCCTAAGTATGCTAATATCCAATCCTTGATCACCACCTCGAAATAGGAAACGATTCGGAATAGGGACTTACAACTCTCTCCCACTTAAATTAGATTTTGTCCTCAAAATCATTCCTTACCATCCTCGGCATGCCAGAAAACCTGAACAACACGGCCACAACCCCGAGCATACCGCAACTTTCCCAAGGCAACCAAAACCAACCCTAGCAGGGCTCTCCAACCTGAAGATGAACGAATCCTTTCTCAACCTAAAATAATCCCATGCAAAATAACCACGTCTACTCAACCTGAAATCTGAAGTCTCGAGATGGTCTGACTCCCTGGAAGACCGCCCATACTGAACCACTGCTAATTCCATTCTACTTCTGATAACCGGAGGTTCCCACTAGAAAATATATTCACAGACCAAACGCTGCTACCGACAACCTTTCACATGACCAAAGGGGCCGATATTCCTTCATGGGAAGGATCATCCTGATGATAACATTTCCATGAACACAATGAACAATGCGAGACGAAATGGGAGATAAACCTTATAGAGTTGAACAAGACACTTCTTCCTTTAACTACCACACCAACACACTGACGCAAAAAAATCTTGAAAGTCCAAACTTGCCTGACCCCCACACAGAAAGAACTAAACCAAAACACCATCACAAGAGCCTGACCTATCATCAAAACAGAGACCACCCTTTAACCCTGGACCCTTCAACTGATGCCCCTGACATACAGATTCCTTAATTCGATTCTTAATGAAATAAAGATCCTGTACATAAACACTCACGACTCCCAATGCAAGTTCTTACCCAAAAACCAACCCGGTACTGAACTCATAACCCGAAATATAAGGATCTACACTTGCATTTCACTCGAAATCCTCTGATTCACAACAACCCCTCACTAAACCGGGATGTAAAAGGTCCCCAAACCATCGCTGAGACTACCGGCCTCACTCCTGGTCCAGCCACCAGGTTCCCAAGAGTCCAAATGACAAGGCTACCCAGCCTAAACATCCCTCTGTGCCATTTGCTGACCACACACTCAATCTCGTAACCCAAGATGCAATACCTTGACCCAACGGTCTCTACCAGGTCCCACCTGTATTTCTATATACACACGGGACTCGCCCACGGGTCCCATCTAAACTATACCATGGAGCGGGCCTCGCCCACGGGTCCCACCCATTTAGAGCTACACAGGCCCGACTCTGCCCCCGGATCCCAATGGTCCTCAACCTAAAACAGAGAAATACTCCTTGACAATCCTATCCGCCGTGCCCAAGGCACGAACTGATCCCCCTCTACACTCATGACCACCTCCAACGATATTCTACCTGAAACTGGTGAATGTTACGATCCCATCACAGTCTTACAACACTTCTAACCAACCACGGTTACCACCCATGGTTTTACCACACCCAAACCATCACAACCCCACACATACTGAGCCGAAACCTGCATCTAACTGCATTCAATCAGGTGTTCGGGTCATGCTTCGAACCCCAAATCCTTCATCATACAAGAAAAGACAGCGGAACTCTAACACAACCCTCGACCTGGGTCCATCCACAAGCCTGCTATGCATAACAAAGAAGGCGTCGACTAGGTGTTGGAAGTTTCCTGAACTTCCAACTTACACAACTTCAATCCAGACGACCACTTGGGTCGTCTCTCTTCCTGAATGGGATGCGAAACTTACCCTAATTTCACACCCGATCCAACTCTTGGAAATTTCTGATCGATACTCCCCCACTTGGACTCGTCGAAGCTCTCCTTTCCCATGAAACTTGATAGATTCCCAACCCATCTTATCATCGTACAACATGAACAGACTATGATCTGAGCATACAAATACTAGTGTTCCATAACTAGCCAACTCAATGATCGCCCAACTCCTGAAATTCAGATAGATACTCCCAGAGATTCCAACATCCCGATAACCCCAAATGATTACCATGATACCATACCAAATCCTTAAGTTCTTATGCTGGAGACTAAAAACCATAACCCTTGCTCTGAACTGGCAAATCTTCACCCTAACTTCCATCCTCAAAGAATCAATGAATCCTAACCCTCTACATTCCTTGCCATAAAAAAATCCCCTGGCACTTCCAAAGACCCAACGACTTATGCGACTGCCACCACTATCCTCTTGCTACCGCTCCTTCCATAGCAATGGTAGTGATTGAAACCAAAGGTTCTTCCATGGACAACTACTGATCATACCAGAACATATGATAACACAACTGAACCCTGACTTCATTGGAGAACTAACAAGCTAATCCAATCATAGACCCATCAATCAATACCCCTGAATTGATCCCAACAAAGACCTGAAACATCAACCGACGCTGAAACCCTCTCAGCAAGATACAACCTACTGCTGATTCATGGCATCCCGACAAAGATACAACCTACTGTTGATTCATGGCATGCAGTCAGCTGAAATACGCGACTCTTCACCGCTGGAGCATCCGCCTTAGCAGGGCGGCCATCAGTAATCCTCATCGTGGCGGGCGCAGGTGCCACCACTGCTCCTCCCCCTCACTGCATCCTCGGACAATCGGCCTTTTTATGGCCAGTCCGGTTGCAGTGGAAACATATCAAGCCTTTCTTGGGGCAGTCCCTGCTCACGTGGCCCGACTGATCACACGTATAACACACCGGGTTCGTCCCCCGACAAGCTCCCCCATGAGATCTCCCACACTTGGCACATCGGACACGACCCTGCTGGCCTCTACTGGATGAATCCGAGGTGTTAGGATTTTTAGCCTGACCTACTGCTGCCTGTGCCTACTCAGGCTTCCACTTGGTGCGGAAGTCAAACTCCATCTCCGGCTCACGGGCCTTCTCCACCATCTGATTCAGGGTTTTACACCCTGTAAAGCTGACAAGCTCCCAGATATCATCCCTCAACATGGAATGATACCTTGTCTGTCTCATATCCTCATCCGTAGCGTACTGTGGGATCAACAATGCTCGCTCGAAACTTGGCGGTGATCTCCGCCACAGTCTCGGTGGTTTGCTGGAGCTCCTGGAACTCCCTCACCATCCGTTGCACCTTAATAGCCGGTGCAAACTCCAAGTCAAATCGCCAAACAAACTCGACCCATGTCATCTCAGCCACATCAGCTGCTCCCACCTGGCTGGTCACCTCTCCCCACCAATCCTGGGCTCTGTCCCTCAGCATATATGAAGCAAAACCCACCTTTTCCGCATCAGGGCAAGAACTCGTGCGCTGGGCGTTCTCAATGTCTGCCACCCAGTTTCGGCTAACAATGGGGTCCCTGACCCCGAAAAACTCCGGAGCTCCACACGCCTTCAACTCCCGAAATGAGGGAGTTCGGGCCCCGACCTGGCCCGCAACAATCTCGGCCCTGAATGTCCTGAGCCTCTCCTCCATGATCTCCATCATACCCTCCTTGACCGTCCCAAAGATCACTGGGGTCGCGTCAAGGATGCCCTTCGTAACCTCAGCTGCAATGATCTCGTGCAGCCTCTCATCAATGGGCTCCGTACTGCTGCCCGATCCAGATCCAGACCCTGATCCCGATCCTGATCCCCCTGTCCCAAATCGTGTCACCACCATGCTGAACTGAAATGTCATAAACCATAATAATCAGGACATCTATATAGGGGATCTTCCCACACCGGTCCTCCTTAGAGCTGTCAGATCTAGCATTGGCTCGGGTACATGTCCTGTGCTTTCACTAGTACGGGCCCAATACTACCTTCCACACCTACCTGTACCTTTCCCCAAGGCTCTACCTGATAAATCCAATTCGTCCCAAAATAAACCATATCTCACAGACTACCGCGTATCTCAAATACTAGGCTGTCCTAAGATTTGCTCTACCCACATCAAACAGACCAATCATAACAGGTTGCCTTTATTCATGCAAATTATACACAGAAAAAGGTCAAATAGACTTTCGAATAAGAGATTCTACCCTAGGACCACAACCAAACGAGGGACAGGAAATAAGGCCAAATCAATCATTCTAAGGCTATAAGCTCCTAACCGTATACAATTATAAAAGCATACACATATCAAGTTCCATACGATTATCACAACTCTAATATCAGTATAACATGGCTAACATATTAGGGAACTACTTACTTGGCTTGGCTGATCACGTGCGTTGCACTCTCATCTTTTCCATTCCTTAAAAGTTTTTAACTTTTATTTATTGATTTTTTTTTGAAAACAATTTACCATTTCCTTAGTTTAAGTCCTGACACACCCGAGAGTGGGCCCGAATCCCTCAAACCAAGGCTCTGATACCAACTTGTAACGACCCAATTTTCAAAAGAAAATTTTCATTTTTAATTATCCAAATCACATTCTCATCATCCACAAAAACTAATTCAATTGTTTTCAAAACCATATCAAATACAACTCTATTTCAAAATATCAGAGTGTCCATAAAGTGCCCGAGTGAGAGTGCACGCCGCGCCATCAAGCCTTGACCTTGCCCTTGGGCTCAGATGTACCTGAAACAAATCCACAAACTGTAAGCTAATGCTTAATGAGTCACCCAGAGCATACCCACACTCAATCCACATAACACATATCATATTAGCTATAAAGCTACACATATCACACAAGGCATGCATACAACATGTAAGGAAGCCATGGAAACCCTCCAGGGTCTTACACCTAATGCCACAGGAATCCCTACGTGGTCTTATCTACTATGGGAACCCCCACATGATCTTACTACCTTGGGAACCCCCACAAGGTCTTCCTGCCTTGGGAACCCCCACAAGGTCTTCAGTACCAAACAAGACATAATGCAAACTATACAAGCAGATATACTAGGATGTCATGGAAACCCTCCATGGTCTTATACCAAATGCCACGGGAACCCCCACGTGGTCTTCCATGCAAATGTCATACTATCATAACGCATAATCAATCAACAATCCACATAGCATAAAATGGGTCGGCCTTGGTGCCTTAGACCCATTGGTATGGTGAGAAGACTCACCTATCATGAATGCTGTGCTGATAAACTAGAATCATATATGTCTCACGTGCTGCTCCAACTCAACTGCCTAAAAGCATCATAAGATAGACTTGTCAAAATCCCAAAGTTACCCTCAAAGTCAACCCTGGTCCACCTTGGTCAAAGTCGAAGTCAACAATCCATGTTGACCTCAACTCGTCGAGTGCATCTAGCAACTCGTCGAGTTCCTACCGAGTCAAGAAGACCTGGTCAAACCCTATCCAACTCACCGAGTTGTTTCATCAACTCACCGAGTTCACTTGATATCTAGAAGGCGGGGAAACCCAACCCGACTTGTCGAGTTCCTAGAGCAACTCGTCGAGTCCCCCTTCCTTTTGATTATTGTGATGATACACTGAATCTAGGGACTCCAGGGCTTAGATCTAAAACCCTAAGGTGTCTAGAAGGATAAAGTTTCCAACTTTACGTTCTAGAACCGTTCCAAATGCTCCAATGCCTTTAACAAAGGTTGGAAAGTTCCAAGGCTTTGCCATATAGTCCAAAACTCTAGGGATCTGAAATCCCTACTTCCCAAAAAGGTTTCTATTCCTCAAAACGTTCCAAACATGGAGGCTTTATGGACATGCATGTCCAATACATGTCCCTAGGTCAAAATGGCCAAAAAGAGGGAAACATGCCCTAAAACCCTTGCATGGTGTCCTTGCTCAACCAAAGGCCAGATCTAGCCCACTTTGGGACCATTTTTCTCTGGAGATTCATAAAGTTGCAAACTTTATGAATCTCATGCATGCATTCAACAAGAAGGGCAGGAAATGAAGGGTAAACTCAAGGTCTAGCATTAAACATTTTGTTGTATTCTTATATTATTTATTATTTTGTCTCGTACCATTAAATGAATTGATGGTGAATTCCAAAGTTCTAGACTACAACTTAACTCTATGATACGGAAGTTAAACCACTTCTTGTTGATGAGATGACACCATTTATGATTCATTCCTATTCCACCTCAGCGTGACTGAAACAATCCATTCTTTCCTTAATTTCTTCTCAATAAAACTTGACGACTCACCGTGATATACCAAAAACTGATAAAAGTTTGAAACAATGTGTCGATGTTTAGTCTATGTACCGTAGACTATCACACACAGCAACCCCTTCTTGCACTTACATTATTCTTTAAAGCTTTATGATTCAGCATAATGTATCATACACCGATAAGAGCTTGAAAAATCTATGCTGATGGTTAAGCAAAAACACCACAACTTATCACACGCATCAATCCATTCTCTCCATAAGTTCTTCTTTAGAATTTTATGATTCAACGTATGAAGCCAGACGCTGATGAGAATTTAAAAAATCTATGTCAATGGGTATATCATTGTCCATGATATATGTGACATCCCCATTTTTACGGCCAGAAAAGACCGATTTGTTTATGCTTTATTTGAAAATCAGAGTGTATATATATATATATATATATATATATATATATATATATATATATATATAGAAATATGTTGCAGAATTTGTTCCCAGATTTTACTTGATAAATATGTTATCAAGGCATTTCCGAAGAAATGTATTTTATTCATTTTAAAGCTTTGGGATGTCATCGTTAATACAAAAACATAAGCATAAACAGAACTTACATTCATTTACACTAGTGATTTACATCTCCTTTAATCTCTCAGTGTAACGTAGCTTCGTATCGACACTTGTGATACAAATAACTTGAGTGGGTCAGGTTGGGAAACCTGGTGAGTACATAGGGTTTTCAACCCACAATAATAAAGTTATTGTGTTTTATCATCAAACAATTAACCCAAATACCCATCCCCATTATCTTCTTTATTTCTTAAGGACTTACCCTAAGAATCATCTATCACTCATTCCTAAGGATTCATCTTAAGGAATAGGCACGAAGTACATCGTCGCCAGGTGATGCGACATCGACCTCCGGTGAGTCTTCTGGTCTTCTGCTGCGGCGGAGATATGGACATCACAGTGCAAAGTCGTTAGAGCCGTCCCAGGGACTGTGCCCCAGGAGCGAGCTCCGACGGTCAAGTTAGATCAGCTAGAAGATCTGAGATGGTCCTCCATAGCTGGAGAGAGCCATCTTGGTGCTAGTGGTGGTGTATGGTGGCTGACAGCGGCGGGTGGCGGCTGAGCCACCCGGCCGGAGTATACGGCGGCGGCTGAGCCAAGGGGAAGAGTCCTAGGGAAAGGTATTAGGGAAAAGGGGTCCTCCTTCATGGAGGAGGCACTATTCTACTTATAGTGGACAATTAGGTCAAGGGGAATTGGGTCAGGCCTTGGGCCAACCCAATTCAGGCCCAACAGGCAAGGAGCTGGGCAAGGCCGCCCGGAGGCGCCGGGCAGGGCTGGCGAGCGCGCACCAGGCAAGGCTGGCGGTCGCGCACCAGGAAAGGATGGTAGGGGAGTGCCAGGCGAGGGAGCACCTGGCCGGGCCGGCAGGAGAGTCCCCAGCAAGGCTGGCAAGGGAGTCCCCAGCAAGCCTGGCAAAGGAACGCCATGCAGGGCTGGTAGGAGCACGCCAGGCCAGGATGGCGCGTTAGAGCAGTCTAGGACATGCTAATGGACCATATATCATCAAGTCCCCCCAGTCTAATGTTATTGGTACACGGCCAATGACATCGGACTGGACTTAGTCATATAAACCATGCGTCGTCGAGTCTTCCTAGTCTGATGCGATTGGGTTGCTGACAATCGGATCGGACTAGACAAAGCACCAATACATTAAATAATAGAGAAAACGACTGAACCTCGCCCATGAAAGCCGTGGGGTTGTGCGATGAGCGAAACATTGTTTATGCAGCTTGCGCTGACTTGATACTCCTTCATTGAGAGGAGTGTGAGCCAATCGGTGAGATGCAACATAACTGTTGCTGGCAATGTTATGCAGAGCCAGGCTGCTAAAGAGTGTTACGCGATACTGATGTCGATAAAATGTCGGGTCGGGGTAGCTAATAAGCGTAAGCTTGCCCTTCAGTCCCTAAGACTGTTATCCGACGCAGCCACAAACAGAATGTCACCGATAACCATCTACATAGTCTTCTTTGCATGAGAACCAGTAACTGTCCTGAAGGTGTTTCCAAAGTACACTATACCTAACTGGATTCCCCCCAGTCTGATGTGGGTAGCGTAGGTAGCCGCGTCAGACTATGTTGTCAAACCAATAAACTGTAAGGTTGTTGACCATAATATAAGTGGAAGAGATTCCGAGAGCTGGGCGACTAGGTTGCTAGCGAGGGTCACGCAGTGAGACTATTGTCGATAGCCAGACAACAGAATTGTTGAGGGATAGGCAGTGAGGCTATAGGTTGGGGTTGCATAGCAAGACCGTTTCCGAGAGCCAGGAAACAGAGGTGCTGTGGGATACGCGACGAGGCTACAGGTAGGGTTGCACAGCAAGACCATTTTCGAGAGCCAGGAAACAGAGATGCTGTGGGGTACGCTGCGAGGCTACAGTTAGGATTGCACATCAAGACTATTTCCGAGAGCCAGGAAACAGAGGTGCTGTGGGATACGCGATGAGGCTACAGGTAGGGTTGCACAGCAAGACCATTTTCGAGAGTCAGGAAACAGAGATGCTGTGGGGTCGTAGGTAGCAGGGCCGTTGTCGGGATGACCTTCTTGCTGGAGAGTATCCTCACTATAGCCGAATGTGATGCGGATAACACTTCATCGATCGTCCGAGCACAAGAGAACCATGATGACTGTGAGAGAGGAGACACCGAGATCATGGTGTTAGACGTGGAATAAGCTTGTGATGTGCGACTTATGGTGCGCGACGATGCGCGACTTAGGAGAATAGCTCGGGCTTAGCAGCCAGCGAACATGGAGATGTCATGCGGGAAAAGCATTGCATGTAACAGATCGGGTTTGGCTGCTAACGATCGTAGATAGATCACGCGAGAGAGCATCGTGTGGATGGTCGGAGCATGTTGCCATAATGGAGTCGGGCTGAGAAGCCAGGCGACTCGAGGAAAAGGTACTGGACCTCGCATGCGGAGCTTGCCGCTATAATGGAGTCGAGCTGAGAAGCCAGACGACCCAAGACGAGGGTGATGAACCTCGCATGCGGAGCTTGCCGCTATAATGGAGTTGGGCTGAGAAGCCAGACTACTCAAGACGAGGGTGCTGAACCTCGCATGTGGAGCTTGCCGCTATAATGGAGTCGGGCTGAGAAGCCAGACGACTCAAGACGAGGATGCTGAACCTCACATGCGGAGCTTGCCGCTATAATGGAGTCGAGCTGAGAAGCCAGACGACCCAAGGCGAGGGTGTTGAACCTCGCATACGGAGCTTTCCGCTATAATGGAGTCGGGCTGAGAAGCCAGACGACTCAAGACGAGGGTGCTGAACCTCGCATGCGGAGCTTGCCGCTATAATGGAGTCGGGCTGAGAAGCCAGACGACTCAAGACGAGGGTGCTGAACCTCGCATGCGGAGCTTGCCGCTATAATGGAGTCGGGCTGAGAAGCCAGACGACCCAAGGCGAGGGTGCTGAACCTCGCATGCGGAGCTTGCCGCTATAATGGAGTCGGGCTGAGAAGCCAGATGACCCAAGGCGAGGGTGCTGAACCTCGCATGCGGAGCTTGCCGCTATAATGGAGTCGGGCTGAGAAGCCAGACGACTCAAGACGAGGGTGCTGAACCTCGCATGCGGAGCTTGCCGCTATAATGGAGTCGGGCTGAGAAGCCAAACGAATCAAGACGAGGGTATTGAACCTCGCACGATTGGGTGTAACACCCTACAATATATGTATCTAGCTCGTATGATCAGTTTGGGTTAAAGCGGAATGGTACCTGATGCTTTGCTGCATCGCTAGTCATACTAATAATTGATGCCTCGGTGCCTTGGCTGTTTGTAGAGAGCTATGTGGCGATGCTACTTAGAGCTTGATAGTGTAGCTGCTGTTAGGAGGTGTGTAGCGAAACTGCTGTCAGGAACTGGTCAGCAGAGCCGCTGAGAACTGAGCATCGAGCTGCTAGCGATACATGAGCAGCACGACCACTGAGGGCTGGGCAACGAGACTGCCGAGAGCAGGACCACGAGGATACTCTTTCAATCCGGAATACCAATGTCACCTCGGGGATACACCATCATTCATGGTGTCAGTTCTTTATGTACTTTAACTCTGCCCCTTCAGAATGAAAATCACTTCTGCATAGTGTCATGCCGCCCCCCCCCCCTTTTTCTTGGACGAGGCGAAGAAAGGGAAAGATGGATGTATATCCACTGAAAGCTGAGATACATAGCTGTTGGAAAGAGCTAGGCGACCCAAGTACTAACAAAAACTGGGTAGCGCGGCTGCCGAGAGCTAGGCAGCGCGACTGCTAGTCCGACAACGTAACTGCTGATGGCTAGGCTTTGCAGCTGCTGAGCTGGGCCGCATCGCTACTGAGAGTCAAGCTGCGCAACCGCTGAGAGTCAGGCAGCTCGACTGCTGATGGCTGAGCAGCGAGACTAGCGAAGGCCGGTCAACATGAGTGGGGAGAGCTGAGTAGCAAGACTGCCTGAAGTTGGTCAACACAGCTACTGATAGCCGAGCAACACGATTGTTGAGGGCTATTTCGAAATGCTTCACGAGTAGTGGCAACACACGAGTTGTAGTAGTGTACTACTCTTCTCCTTCCTTTTTTTTGAAACGCTGAGCGGTCTGGATCGCAATACGTATTTTAAAGCGTATTTTATTGAGCGAGGCTTGCGGTGCATGAGTATTAAATTGTTTATTTTGCCTTGTAAAACTGGCCCATGCTTTGTTGATGTAGCCCAACAACTTGAAAGAGCTCACATAAAATATCATAGACCTTATGAGATAGGAGGAGCCCAAATGTGTTGCAACCCAAAATCATTTTTGTTTTGTTGGGCCTCACAAATAATGTAGCCCAAATTCTTTTTTTATATGTTGAGTTGGACCACAAAGCATCTTTTGGAATCCGGTTTAACTTGACTGAATTGAAGCGGACGATCGTCGAGTTGTTGATTTTCCCTTGTAAAAGTAGTCCATTTTTTATTATTGTTGGTATAGCCTGATATAATAAAACATCAATTTGCTAGAAGGCCCAGATATGTTAAAGCCCGATTGAATGTGGACAACCCATTTTCTAGGTAAGCCCATTTGTTATTTGTTTGAATGTATTAGGGCTAGGCACAGACCCATTTATGCTTCCATCGGATTTGAGAGACTCCAGCCGACCTCTCATTTTCTCATCTGTCTAGAGGCGCCAAAAAGGAAAAACGGTGACTGGATATCTCGCTTCGATGGCTCTCGTGATTCCTGGACATCTCGCCGGCCTTTTCTGGTGGTTCGTCGCCTGGAGACGATGGTAAAGAGAGGAAAAAGAGCAGCGATTCCGGAGACTGCGTTGGTGTGTTGGGTAGTCACCGGGACTGCTGAAGAAGAAGATTCAGGTGTTGCTTGGTTTCATGTTGGGATTCGCAGCAGCGAGCTCGCCGGAAACGCTGTGCTTGAGGTCGCCGGTGATAAGCATATTTGGCGATTTGAGGTGGTGTAGTAGTGATGATTTTGTTTTGGGGCTGAAGTTGATGTCGTAGGGGTCGACGGGTGGTTAAATAGTGCTTCGTGGTCTAGAAGCAGCAAGCAACAAACGACAGGGCAATTCCTGTTGGCTGCGACATTGAGAAAACGAAGGTTGACAGGTACATCAGTTGGAGAAAGTGTTCCATCCGCCGGCGAGTTAGAGGTTTGAAGGTTGTTGCCGATTGTTGCTCACGAGTCGAGGAACATGGAAGTCGGCCACTGCCGCCATTGATGAGGGCGAGAGACGCTGTCAGAGGTTCTTTAGTAGAGTTGGAAGCGGCCGGTGGCAGGATGAGACGACCCGTAGAGACCCAAGCAGCCAACTGAGAAGAGATATGGCCTGGTGGGGCCCACCTTTCTTTTTGTCTTTTGTGCCATGTGGGGTTTTTCAAGACATGTAGCACGCTCCTGACACTGGTGTTCCTTTTTAGGTAGCATGCAGATGGTGGTACTGACCGTCTCTTCCCCCCATTTTTTTTATTGAAAGAAAAGAGAATATATTTCCGTTTTGACTGATTGACTGATGCTCTTCACGTGGAATACATGTTGTATTTTTTTTAGCAGTAAATTCTGAGTGTATAGGGTAAATTTGAGGTAAAATATTGAAATGTGATCTGGGATAAACAACTTTTTTGTTTTTGTTCGCTAAAAAGAAACACAAATGGTTAGTTATTCTTGTACACTATTCTTCTGTCCTCTTTTTCATTATTAATTTTTTTTTTGAAAACCAGTTACTGAAATGGCAACTAAAACATAAAGGTAACTTTGAGATGGGTTAAAAATGAGTAAATGGTGGGTGAAAAGCATACGAAATTATCAGATGAGAGTTCTGGAAGTTTAAGAACATAAAAAAGTTCATTTATTTTTACTTCAAGTTTTTAGACAACTTGAGTGAACTTGAAAATCGTAAACTAAATGAGATTTTCAGAAAAATACATGGACTGAAAGTGGGTTAAGACCCATCAAGACTTCTCCTCCCATCTTTTTTTTTGAAGGTTTTTTAAAAAAATGTACAAGACATATGGCTGTGTGTACAAACAATTGTTGCAGAGATGAGATTGCACACAAAAAATCGTAGCTAAAAACGATTTTTGGTAATATGTGAACTGAAGATGAAATAACAACTCTTAAAAACTTCTTTTCTCCCCACTTACTGAACAAATCCCATATTATAAATTAAAAACGAGTCTGATATGATATTGCTCAGAAATCTTCCTTTTCTTTTCAGCTTGCTCAACAAGCTATCAAGGTATAAGCAAGAAACAGATCCAATTTTTTTTTTGTTTTCCTTTCCTAAACTTTTTAGAGGAAACACCAAGAATATAAACAAAAGTGGGATAAGAACTCGATTTTTTTTTAAAATGTACAAACATCTCAGTTGTACTTACAAACAGCTGATGCATGTAGTAAAGTTGTTCATAAAAAATCTTAACTAAAGACGATTTCTGATAGTATATGGACTGAAATGAGGTAAAAACTCATAAAAATTTCTTTAATCTTCATCCTACTCAAGAAACCCCCAGCATATGAACCAAAACCGAATCTAAGAAGATTTTCACAAACTTGGGGAATGTTGAGTGAAGAAAATCGTATAGATACACAGATCTGAACTAAAAACGAAATGGATCTACAGATCCAAAGATTTGTGAAGCAAACTTGGACAGATCTTGGAAAAAACCAAGCAGATCTGAACAAATGATGGGGTAGAACTCATAGAGAACTTCTTTTCTTTTCAACTTACTGAAAAAACCCCAAAATATAAACAAAAAAGGGTCTAACAAGGTTTTTTCTCACTAAACCTTCTCTACTCTTCAGCTTGCTCAACAGATCTGAAAATCTTTTGTTTTCCATCTCTAAGCTTCTAGAGGAAGCACCAAATAAACAACTTGAATGAAGTTGTACATGAGAAATTAGGAACCAAAACCGATTTTCTTGAAAATGAGCAAGCAAAAGAGATAAAGACTTGTAAAATATTGTTTGTTCTTCAACTTGCTAAATAAAATTCAAAAATATGAACAAGATGGGGAAAAACTCATAGAAATCTCTTTTCTCCCCAACTTTCTGAATAATCCATCAAAATATAGATGAAAATTAGATCTGATAAAGTCCTTTAAGACTTGAGAGTTGCTCAGATGAACTAAAACAAAACATATCTAGACATCTGAGCAAAAAACAAGGCAGATCTGAAGATCTAAGAGAGAAAACTCAAACAGATCAAACGATCTGAGCGAAAAAACAAGCAAATCAAAAGATCTGTGCATAAAACTAAGCAGATCAAGAGATATGAACGATGGTTAGACAGATCTGAAAAGATCTTGTCAAGAACCAAATCGATTTGAACAGATCTTGGCCAAAGCCAAACGGATCTGAACAAAATGATGTTAAACATGAACAGATCTGAGCAAACCTGAACTAAAGCACAACAGATCTGAACAGATCTGGGAGAAAAAACTAGCTTGAAACCAACTGAGGCTTTTGCTACTTGCTCGAATCCGGGATGGCGCCAAATGATGCGACATCGACCTCCAGCGAGTCTTCTGGTCTTCTGCTGCGGCGGAGATCTGGACATCACAATGCAAAGTCGTTAGAGCCGTCCCAGGGATTGTGCCCCGGGAGCGGTATCCGACGGTCAAGTTAGATCAGCTAGAAGATCTGAGATGGTCCTCCATAGCTGGAGAGAGTCATCTTGGTGCTAGTGGTGGTGTATGGTGGCTGACGGCGGCGGGTGGCGGCTGAGCCACCCGGCCGGAGTATACGATGGCGGCTGAGCCAAGGGGAAGCGTCCTAGGGAAAGGTCTTAGGGAAAAGGGGGCCTCCTTCATGGAGGATGCACTATTCTATTTATAGTGGACAATTAGGTCAAAGGGAATTGGGTCAGGCCTTGGGCCAGCCCAATTCAGGCCCAACTAGCAAGGAGCTGGGCAAGGCCGCCCGGAGGCGCCGGGCAGGGCTGGCGAGCGCACACCAGGGAAGGCTGGCGGGCGCGCACCAGGAAAGGATGGAAGGGGAGTGCCAGGCGAGGGAGCGCCTGGCCGGGCCGGCAGGAGAGTCCCCAGCAAGGCTGGCAAGGGAGTCCCCAGCAAGCCTCACAAAGGAACGCCAGGCAGGGCTGGCAGGAGCACGCCAGGCCAGGCTGGCGCGCTAGAGCAGTCTAGGCCATGCTAATGGACCATATATCATAACCAGGGTTTATACAACAGACACTAAATTCATAGTTGCCAGGGTTCATCCAACATGTGCTAAGTCCATAGCTCTCATTTATCGACAGTATTATTCACGGGAATCCACCTACAATACATGTCAATGGGTTTTTAGAGTACACCAGGTGAACATATTGTTCACAACACCTACAGGTTGCGAGCCTGCTAGTGTTCCACGGACCGTCTAGAATAATCCATGGTTGTCATCTATACTCTGCTAGATGACGGGGCCAACGTTTGGGTAAGAGCTTCTCTCATTTTTCACCCCTCACCCTCATCTCATGATCTATATCACTGATCATCTCATTTATCCAACTCATCTTTCATCACATACCAACTATTTCATCTACCCATGTTTTACCCAACATTTTGTAGATATAAAATATATATACCGTTTAAATCATTTAAAACCTGTATAAATCATTCATTCAACATCCATCTTAAATAAACAAACAATATATATTCACATAGCACGTATTTTATATAAAATACTTCATATCTATGTGTAAGATGAAAGTGACTATACACTCACCTGATGTGGTGGTGATTGGACAACACTTCGTTCCTTAAAACAATAGCTTATAAGAAAATGGAGGGTGTAAAGGTGTAAAATTTGTAAACAAAATCCGGAGAGTCTCGCTTTCTATTTATAGTAACCGAAGTTTAAATTACGTTGGGCGTAAACTTCATGTGCGCGGGGAGTACTGCCTTGCGAGGCTCTACGCTGGGCGTAGACCGAGTAGTACGCTGGGGGTACCGTGATACATGGCTCCGGACGTGTCAAGTGTGTGAGATACGTGTTGCATGCGAGGGAGTAGGCGACGTGGCCAATCTCGGACTGTGTACACGAGTACGCTGGGCGTACTCCGATTTTTCCAACTTCAAAAATTCATAACTTTAGCATACGAGCTCCGTTTTTGACATTCTTTATATCCATGTGTAGGTGCGACCGTGCTCTACAATTTTCGTTTAGACTCCGTCGGCTAATTTTGAATTTATTTTTAAATTTATATTTTTAACAGTTCGGGACAGGAAAAGTCCGTTAAAAATTTGTAACTTCTTCATCTGTCGTCCGTTTTCGTCTGTCTTTTTACCGTTAAACTACTATCAACGAGATCTTCGATTCTCGTTTAGGTTGTGTCGGCTAAAAATTGTTCGATCTATAATTCGAGTTCCGGACTGCATACTGCTATGCCAAATCTTAGAAAATTCATAACTTCCTCATACGAAGTCAGATTTGGACATTCTTTTTATGCACGCTCTCAGTTTAAAGTATACTACGACTTTCATTTAGATCGCTAAGGCTAAAAAGCACTTTATCGTAAATTCACTTTTTACTTCACACGGCGTCGTGCCGGTTCTGTCGCGAAACTTCGACAGGTCATAACTTCTTCGTTATGACTCAGATTTCGGTATTCTTTATATCTCCGGAATCCTTGTTTCAACCACTACAACTTTCTTCATAGATATCGGGTTTATCTAACATTTATTTTCGAAGCTTATTTTTATCCTTAATTTATTATATTATCATAATTAAATATAAGGTACATAAATTCACATAATTCATTATTATTACTTCAAAACGAGTTACAAATGTTGACCTAGACTACTACATCATCTTTAATGCTTTAGCCCAGAAATACGGGCGTTACAATTCTCTCCCCCTTAGGATGATTCCGTCCCTGGAATCATACATCAACAATCAAATGCGGATAGCGACTCATCATGTCACTCTCCATTTCCCAGGTGAGATTTGGCCCATTCGTATGTTTCCATCGCACAAGCACTAAATCGACCATCTTGCGTCGCAACTTCTTAGTCTTACGGTTAACAATTGCCTCTGGTTCTTCAATTAACCTATTGCTTTCATCCAATCTTAATTCAGAAATTGGAATTATGTCGGGAACTTCTCCCGTGAACTTCCTCAACTAACACACGTGGAAAGTGTTATGAATAGGATCTAGTTCTTCTGGTAGTTCTAGCTTGTAAGCTTGGTTCCCAAGCCTATGAAGAACTTTAAACGGTGCTATAAACCTTGGACTCAACTTTCCTCTTTTACCAAATCTTATAAGTCCCTTCCATGGCGAGACTTTAAGTAAAACCAAATCTCCAACTTCGAATGTTATCGGTTGTCTTTTCTTGTCAGCATAGCTCTTTTGACGATCCTGAGCTGCTAACATCCTTTCCCTAATCACTTTCAACTTTTCAGCAGTCTGATGAACTATCTCGGGTTCTATAAACTGCTTTTCTCCAGCTTCAAACCAACATGACGGCGTTCGACACTTTTATCCATACAAAGCTTGATAAGGTGCCATCTTGATGCTTGAGTGGAAACTATTATTGTAGGAAAATTCTACCAAAGGTAAA
This sequence comes from Lactuca virosa, assembly GCF_052849685.1. NCBI lineage: Eukaryota > Viridiplantae > Streptophyta > Magnoliopsida > Asterales > Asteraceae > Lactuca > Lactuca virosa. The sequence goes on from NC_136427.1 coordinate 267,399,695, forward strand.
TATTCATCTCAGTTACCTTGGAATTCCAGGGTACATGCTCTTAGCATATCCTCCAATGTTTGAATCGTTCGTTCGCTCTGACCATCGGTTTGCGGATGGTAGGCTGTACTTAGACACAATTTCGTACCCAATTCCTCTTGTTGACTTCTCCGAAACCTTGACGTGAAACGACTATCACAATCTGATACAATCGTTTAAGGAACACCGTGAAGTCTTACTATCTCTTTCACGTAAGCATTTGCAAGTTTATCCATAGACCACTTTTTTTTTCATTGGCTGCTATGAAGTGTGCACTTTTAGTAAACCGATCAACGACCACCCATATCATGTCGTGATTGTCCTTCGTTCTGAGAAGTTTAGTAACAAAATCCATGGTGATGTCTTCCAATTTACCCATAGGTACAGGTAAAGGTTCTAAACTCCCATATGGTTTCTGATGTTGTGCTTTAACTCTGGCACATGTTACACAGTCGGCCACATACTTTGCAACATCGAGCTTCATCGTCGACCACCAGTAGTAGGGTTTCAGATCCCTATACATTTTCGTGCTGCCGGGATGAATCGAGTACATGGTCTTGTGAGCTTCTTCCATCAGAAGATCTCTTATTCCTCTCGTCTTAGGTACCCAAATCCTATCTTGGAATACCTTCAGTCCTTGACCGTTTGTATCGAACACTAACGTTTTGCCCAAACATTCTTCCTTTCGTTCATTTTTCTTTAAAGCGTCTTCTTGAGCTTTCTTGATGCTTTCCTCAATTGTTAAGACAACTTCAATTCTTAATGATCTTGGCCTTTTTCTTTCAAGGCTCACTTTTCGGCTTAAAGCATCAGCTACGATATTTGCTTTACCAGGGTGATAAAGTATCTCACAATCGTAATCCTTAAGCAATTCTAGCCAACGTTGTTGTCTCATATTCAATTTCTTCTGATTAAAGAGATATTGAAGACTCTTATGATCAGTGAAAAGTTTGCATTTCGTGTCGTAAAGATAATGCCTCCATATCTTTAGGGCGAATACTACCGCTGTCAATTCCAGATCATGAGTGGGGTAGTTCTTTTCGTGTTTTTTCAATTGTCTCAATGTATGTGCTATCACATTATCCTTTTGGGTTAGAACACAAACCAACCCAGCTCCAGATGCGTCGCTACAGACTACGAAGTCTTCAACTCCGTTCTCGGAAATAGTAACAAGACATGGCTTGTATAATGACTCCATACGTTATCTCTTCATCCTAGGTAATAGTCGTAACTATTATGTTTCCTTCGAATGAGTATCCACTTTTGGAATTCTTGCATGCAGGCGGTGTTCGATCTTGCACCCGCTCCCTATTCCATGTTGAACTTTCAATTGTGACCTTCAAGTCGCAATCTCGATCTTTACTGGAGACTCCTCCTTATTTCTAACAAACTTAAGATAAGTTCTTTCCTTCGATTACCATAGTAGACGGATGGGTCATGTTCTAATGAACTCTATTCGTATTATGTACTGCTTAGATTCAAGTCTTTTAGAGTCGAGTCTCTGAACGTATTATACCTTCCTTTGTGTTCCAATGTGATCACATTCTAGCATGTAGTACTTCTAGCTACAAGCCTCTTACTTTAATAATGATTGGGATACTTCAATCTTCCAGTTTGAGTAAGATACTACATCGGACTTGGTTCTCTAAACCACATGACTAACTCATCTTGGTCGGACCGATTCGATATAACCTCTTGGGTCGGAATAACAATCATCTTCTTAGTCATTACCAAAATGATGGTAACGACAGACTAGAACAAAACGGAATCAATTATTAGCTTCTTGGTAACCTCGTGACTTTCCCTGATCCAAGTACGAGTCCTGTGCTTTCGGTAGTATAGGCCTCTACTACCATTCACACCTACTCATACTCGTCCTAACTATTGTCTCGCAGTTCTCCAAGTCACCATACAAGAATTTCACATAGTCATTCAATACACCAGATAACAAAACCAGGGTTTATAATATTTCTTGAAACGATTACACAGAGGTTCAAGTTTACCCTATACTATGCCTCTAATAGGCTACACCACATGTTACTATTCACATTGCTACTTTAATACTTGATCTTCAGATATCAAGTATTTACTTTTAATTCCCAGCGTTGTTATTTGCTTCGTCGAGGATCATATGGATTGCCCTTGGTCTTGGTGGTGTATCTGGACTTGCTGCCTCGTTTTTCTTTGGACAGTCTCTAGAAATATGTCCTTCTTCCCTACATCCGTAACACACCCTCTTGGGAAACATACACTCATCGGTGTAATGCCTGATCTCTCCACACTTGAAACAAGTCACCTCCCTTCCAGAGTGTTTATTGTTGCACTTCCCGCACCATTTTTCTTTACCTCCTCTTTTGCCAGAATTTGAGAACATGTTGCTTTTGTTGGACCTCGAAGACCCCTCAAATTTCCTCTTCTTGCCAACATCAACCTTGTTGGTGGTCGTGTCGTTGATCATTTCTTCAATAGACTTAGCAACCCAGATAGTTGCCCCAAGAGTAGGTGCCTGGCGTACTGGCACAGTAAGTTCGTCCTTACTTTGTTGAAGTGAACATTTTGTCTCTTCCATCTGTTGATCCAACATCGTCCGCACCATTGCCTGTACCCATGCCATCGTGATTGGCTCAGGCTGCGGGTTATCGTTTCCCAATCCACTTTGAGTGTTTGCCATTTCGATCTATACACCAAAGTAGGTGAATTTAGATCTTTATTTTTGATAGACATTTAAATCTTCGTTATCACTCCGAAACATTTGCATGCTAGTTCTAATATCGTAGTCATACGTTTAGAATCCTGAACACATAAGGTTTCCAGATCTGGTCGGCAACAGACCATAGATTCGAACAAATAATATCATATATGGAAAACATATAGCATTTAGCACATAAAAGCATTTTAGGCATCTTTCCTAAAATATACTAGTGCTCGTATCTAAAATATGGTAGACACTCATCTCACGATCATTACTTAGCATTCTAAGTTTAAGTCTAGAAATCCTATAAATTCCTAGTTCGCTTAAACTAATGCTCTGATACCAAATGTGACATCCCCATTTTTACGGCCAGAAAAGACCGATTTGTTTATGCTTTATTTGAAAATCAGAGTATATATATATATATATATATATATATATATATATATATATATATATATATATATATATATATTAGAAATATGTTGCGGAATTTGTTCCCAGAAAAACTTGATTAATATGTTATCAAGGCATTTCCGAAGAAATGTATTTTATTCATTTTAAAACTTTGGGATGTCATCGTTAATACAAAAACATAAGCATAAACAGAACTTACATTCATTTACACTAGTGATTTACATCTCCTTTAATCTCTCAGTGTAACGTAGTTTCGTATCGACACCTGTGATACAAATAACTTGAGTGGGTTAGGTTGGGAAACCTGATGAGTACATAGAGTTTTCAACCCACAATAATAAAGTTATTGTGTTTTATAATCAAACAATTAACCCAAATATCCATCCCCATTATCTTCTTTATTTCTTAAGGACTTACCCTAAGAATCATCTATCACTCATTCCTAAGGATTCATCTTAAGGAATAGGCACGAAGTACATCGTCGCCAGGGTTTATATAACAGACACTAAATTCATAGTTGCCAGTGTTCATCCAACATGTGCTAAGTCCATAGCTCTCATTTATCGACAGTATTATTCACGGGAATCCACCTGAAATAAATGTCAATGAGTTTTTAGAGTACACCAGGTGAACATATTGTTCACAACACCTACAGGTTGCGAGCCTGCTAGTGTTGCACGGACCGTCTAGAATAGTCCATGGTTGTCATCCATACTCTTCTAGATGACGGGGCCAACGTTTGGGTAAGAGCTTATCTCATTTTTCACCCCTCACCCTCATCTCATGATCTATATCACCGATCATCTCATTTATCCAACTCATCTTTCATCACATACCAACTATTTCATCTACCCATGTTTTACCCAACATTTTGTAGATATAAAATATATATACCGTTTAAATCATTTAAAACCTGTATAAATCATTCATTCAATATCCATCTCAAATAAACAAACAATATATATTCAGATAGCACGTATTTTATATAAAATACTTCATATCTATGTGTAAGATGAAAGTGACTATACACTCACCTGATGTGGTGGTGATTGGACATCACTTCGTTCCTTAAAACAATATTTTTCTATGAAACCGGGAGGTTTGCTCAAAAACCCGGGCTTCACGCAGGCAGAGTTTCGACTTGAAAAATTTATTTTCTTGGGGACTTCGGGACTTCGGGGCTTCGGGACTTGCTTTGGGTATTAGGGAGGTTCCCTAGGCTTCGGGGGGTGTTAGGATAGCTTAGAAGAAAGTGGAGGGTGTAAAGGTGTGAAATTTGTAAACAAAATCCGGAGAGTCTCGCTTTCTATTTATAGTAACCGAAGTCTAAATTACGTTGTGCGTAAACTTCATGTACGCGGGGCGTACTGCCTTGCGAGGCTCTACGCTGGGCGTACTGTGATACGTGGCTCCGGACGTGTCAAGTGTGCGAGATACGTGTTTCATGCGAGGGAGTAGGCGAGGTGGCCAATCTCGGACCGTGTACACGAGTACGCTGGGCGCACTCTAATTTTTACAACTTCAAAAATTCGTAATTTTCGCATACGAGCTCCGTTTTTTACGTTTTTTATATCCACGCGTAGGTGAGACCGTGCTATACAACTTTCGTTTAGACTCTGTCGGCTAATTTTGAATTTATTTTTAAAGTTATATTTTTTACAGTTCGGGACAGGAAAAGTCCGTTAAAAATTCATAACTTCTTCATCCGACGTCCGTTTTCGTCTGTCTTTTTACCGTTGAACTACTATCAACGAGATCATCGATTCTTGTTTAGGTTGTGTCGGCTAAAAATTGCTTGATCTATAATTCGAATTCCGGGTTGCATACTGCTATGCCAAATCTTAGAAAATTCATAACTTCCTCATACGAAGTCAGATTTGGACATTCTTTTTATGCACGCTCTCAGTTTAAAGTATACTACGACTTTAATTTAGATCGCTAAGGCTAAACATCACTTTATCGTAAATTCACTTTTTACGTCACACAGTGTCGTGCCGGTTCTGTCGCGAAACTTCGACAAGTCATAACTTCTTCGTTATAACTCGGATTTCGGTATTCTTTATATCTCCGGAATCCTTGTTTCAATCACTACAACTTTCTTCATAGATATCGGGTTTATCTAACATTTATTTTCGACGCTTATTTTTATCCTTAATTTATTATATTATCATAATTAAATATAAGGTACATAAATTCACATAAGTCATTCTTATTACTTGAAAACGAGTTACAAATGTTGACCTAGACTACTACATCATCTTTAATGCTTTAGCCCAGAAATACGGGCGTTACAATTCTCTCCCCCTTAGGATGATTCCGTCCCTGGAATCATACATCAACAATCAAATGCGGATAGCGACTCATCATGTCACTCTCCATTTCCCAGGTGAGATTTGGCCCATTCGTATGTTTCCATCGCACAAGCACTAAATCGACCATCTTGCGTCGCAACTTCTTAGTCTTACGGTTAACAATTGCCTCTGGTTCTTCAATTAACCTATTGCTTTCATCCAATCTTAATTCAGAAATTGGAATTATGTCGGGAACTTCTCCCGTGAACTTCCTCAACTAACACACGTGGAAAGTGTTATGAATAGGATCTAGTTCTTCTGGTAGTTCTAGCTTGTAAGCTTGGTTCCCAAGCCTATGAAGAACTTTAAACGGTGCTATAAACCTTGGACTCAACTTTCCTCTTTTACCAAATCTTATAAGTCCCTTCCATGGCGAGACTTTAAGTAAAACCAAATCTCCAACTTCGAATGTTATCGGTTGTCTTTTCTTGTCAGCATAGCTCTTTTGACGATCCTGAGCTGCTAACATCCTTTCCCTAATCACTTTCAACTTTTCAGCAGTCTGATGAACTATCTCGGGTTCTATAAACTGCTTTTCTCCAGCTTCAAACCAACATGACGGCGTTCGACACTTTTATCCATACAAAGCTTGATAAGGTGCCATCTTGATGCTTGAGTGGAAACTATTATTGTAGGAAAATTCTACCAAAGGTAAATATTCATCTCAGTTACCTTGGAATTCCAGGGTACATGCTCTTAGCATATCCTCCAATGTTTGAATCGTTCGTTCGCTCTGACCATCGGTTTGCGGATGGTAGGCTGTACTTAGACACAATTTCGTACCCAATTCCTCTTGTTGACTTCTCCGAAACCTTGACGTGAAACGACTATCACAATCTGATACAATCGTTTAAGGAACACCGTGAAGTCTTACTATCTCTTTCACGTAAGCATTTGCAAGTTTATCCATAGACCACTTTTTTTTTCATTGGCTGCTATGAAGTGTGCACTTTTAGTAAACCGATCAACGACCACCCATATCATGTCGTGATTGTCCTTCGTTCTGAGAAGTTTAGTAACAAAATCCATGGTGATGTCTTCCAATTTACCCATAGGTACAGGTAAAGGTTCTAAACTCCCATATGGTTTCTGATGTTGTGCTTTAACTCTGGCACATGTTACACAGTCGGCCACATACTTTGCAACATCGAGCTTCATCGTCGACCACCAGTAGTAGGGTTTCAGATCCCTATACATTTTCGTGCTGCCGGGATGAATCGAGTACATGGTCTTGTGAGCTTCTTCCATCAGAAGATCTCTTATTCCTCTCGTCTTAGGTACCCAAATCCTATCTTGGAATACCTTCAGTCCTTGACCGTTTGTATCGAACACTAACGTTTTGCCCAAACATTCTTCCTTTCGTTCATTTTTCTTTAAAGCGTCTTCTTGAGCTTTCTTGATGCTTTCCTCAATTGTTAAGACAACTTCAATTCTTAATGATCTTGGCCTTTTTCTTTCAAGGCTCACTTTTCGGCTTAAAGCATCAGCTACGATATTTGCTTTACCAGGGTGATAAAGTATCTCACAATCGTAATCCTTAAGCAATTCTAGCCAACGTTGTTGTCTCATATTCAATTTCTTCTGATTAAAGAGATATTGAAGACTCTTATGATCAGTGAAAAGTTTGCATTTCGTGTCGTAAAGATAATGCCTCCATATCTTTAGGGCGAATACTACCGCTGTCAATTCCAGATCATGAGTGGGGTAGTTCTTTTCGTGTTTTTTCAATTGTCTCAATGTATGTGCTATCACATTATCCTTTTGGGTTAGAACACAAACCAACCCAGCTCCAGATGCGTCGCTACAGACTACGAAGTCTTCAACTCCGTTCTCGGAAATAGTAACAAGACATGGCTTGTATAATGACTCCATACGTTATCTCTTCATCCTAGGTAATAGTCGTAACTATTATGTTTCCTTCGAATGAGTATCCACTTTTGGAATTCTTGCATGCAGGCGGTGTTCGATCTTGCACCCGCTCCCTATTCCATGTTGAACTTTCAATTGTGACCTTCAAGTCGCAATCTCGATCTTTACTGGAGACTCCTCCTTATTTCTAACAAACTTAAGATAAGTTCTTTCCTTCGATTACCATAGTAGACGGATGGGTCATGTTCTAATGAACTCTATTCGTATTATGTACTGCTTAGATTCAAGTCTTTTAGAGTCGAGTCTCTGAACGTATTATACCTTCCTTTGTGTTCCAATGTGATCACATTCTAGCATGTAGTACTTCTAGCTACAAGCCTCTTACTTTAATAATGATTGGGATACTTCAATCTTCCAGTTTGAGTAAGATACTACATCGGACTTGGTTCTCTAAACCACATGACTAACTCATCTTGGTCGGACCGATTCGATATAACCTCTTGGGTCGGAATAACAATCATCTTCTTAGTCATTACCAAAATGATGGTAACGACAGACTAGAACAAAACGGAATCAATTATTAGCTTCTTGGTAACCTCGTGACTTTCCCTGATCCAAGTACGAGTCCTGTGCTTTCGGTAGTATAGGCCTCTACTACCATTCACACCTACTCATACTCGTCCTAACTATTGTCTCGCAGTTCTCCAAGTCACCATACAAGAATTTCACATAGTCATTCAATACACCAGATAACAAAACCAGGGTTTATAATATTTCTTGAAACGATTACACAGAGGTTCAAGTTTACCCTATACTATGCCTCTAATAGGCTACACCACATGTTACTATTCACATTGCTACTTTAATACTTGATCTTCAGATATCAAGTATTTACTTTTAATTCCCAGCGTTGTTATTTGCTTCGTCGAGGATCATATGGATTGCCCTTGGTCTTGGTGGTGTATCTGGACTTGCTGCCTCGTTTTTCTTTGGACAGTCTCTAGAAATATGTCCTTCTTCCCTACATCCGTAACACACCCTCTTGGGAAACATACACTCATCGGTGTAATGCCTGATCTCTCCACACTTGAAACAAGTCACCTCCCTTCCAGAGTGTTTATTGTTGCACTTCCCGCACCATTTTTCTTTACCTCCTCTTTTGCCAGAATTTGAGAACATGTTGCTTTTGTTGGACCTCGAAGACCCCTCAAATTTCCTCTTCTTGCCAACATCAACCTTGTTGGTGGTCGTGTCGTTGATCATTTCTTCAATAGACTTAGCAACCCAGATAGTTGCCCCAAGAGTAGGTGCCTGGCGTACTGGCACAGTAAGTTCGTCCTTACTTTGTTGAAGTGAACATTTTGTCTCTTCCATCTGTTGATCCAACATCGTCCGCACCATTGCCTGTACCCATGCCATCGTGATTGGCTCAGGCTGCGGGTTATCGTTTCCCAATCCACTTTGAGTGTTTGCCATTTCGATCTATACACCAAAGTAGGTGAATTTAGATCTTTATTTTTGATAGACATTTAAATCTTCGTTATCACTCCGAAACATTTGCATGCTAGTTCTAATATCGTAGTCATACGTTTAGAATCCTGAACACATAAGGTTTCCAGATCTGGTCGGCAACAGACCATAGATTCGAACAAATAATATCATATATGGAAAACATATAGCATTTAGCACATAAAAGCATTTTAGGCATCTTTCCTAAAATATACTAGTGCTCGTATCTAAAATATGGTAGACACTCATCTCACGATCATTACTTAGCATTCTAAGTTTAAGTCTAGAAATCCTATAAATTCCTAGTTCGCTTAAACTAATGCTCTGATACCAAATGTGACATCCCCATTTTTACGGCCAGAAAAGACCGATTTGTTTATGCTTTATTTGAAAATCAGAGTATATATATATATATATATATATATATATATATATATATATATATATATATATATATTAGAAATATGTTGCGGAATTTGTTCCCAGAAAAACTTGATTAATATGTTATCAAGGCATTTCCGAAGAAATGTATTTTATTCATTTTAAAACTTTGGGATGTCATCGTTAATACAAAAACATAAGCATAAACAGAACTTACATTCATTTACACTAGTGATTTACATCTCCTTTAATCTCTCAGTGTAACGTAGTTTCGTATCGACACCTGTGATACAAATAACTTGAGTGGGTTAGGTTGGGAAACCTGATGAGTACATAGAGTTTTCAACCCACAATAATAAAGTTATTGTGTTTTATAATCAAACAATTAACCCAAATATCCATCCCCATTATCTTCTTTATTTCTTAAGGACTTACCCTAAGAATCATCTATCACTCATTCCTAAGGATTCATCTTAAGGAATAGGCACGAAGTACATCGTCGCCAGGGTTTATATAACAGACACTAAATTCATAGTTGCCAGTGTTCATCCAACATGTGCTAAGTCCATAGCTCTCATTTATCGACAGTATTATTCACGGGAATCCACCTGAAATAAATGTCAATGAGTTTTTAGAGTACACCAGGTGAACATATTGTTCACAACACCTACAGGTTGCGAGCCTGCTAGTGTTGCACGGACCGTCTAGAATAGTCCATGGTTGTCATCCATACTCTTCTAGATGACGGGGCCAACGTTTGGGTAAGAGCTTATCTCATTTTTCACCCCTCACCCTCATCTCATGATCTATATCACCGATCATCTCATTTATCCAACTCATCTTTCATCACATACCAACTATTTCATCTACCCATGTTTTACCCAACATTTTGTAGATATAAAATATATATACCGTTTAAATCATTTAAAACCTGTATAAATCATTCATTCAATATCCATCTCAAATAAACAAACAATATATATTCAGATAGCACGTATTTTATATAAAATACTTCATATCTATGTGTAAGATGAAAGTGACTATACACTCACCTGATGTGGTGGTGATTGGACATCACTTCGTTCCTTAAAACAATATTTTTCTATGAAACCGGGAGGTTTGCTCAAAAACCCGGGCTTCACGCAGGCAGAGTTTCGACTTGAAAAATTTATTTTCTTGGGGACTTCGGGACTTCGGGGCTTCGGGACTTGCTTTGGGTATTAGGGAGGTTCCCTAGGCTTCGGGGGGTGTTAGGATAGCTTAGAAGAAAGTGGAGGGTGTAAAGGTGTGAAATTTGTAAACAAAATCCGGAGAGTCTCGCTTTCTATTTATAGTAACCGAAGTCTAAATTACGTTGTGCGTAAACTTCATGTACGCGGGGCGTACTGCCTTGCGAGGCTCTACGCTGGGCGTACTGTGATACGTGGCTCCGGACGTGTCAAGTGTGCGAGATACGTGTTTCATGCGAGGGAGTAGGCGAGGTGGCCAATCTCGGACCGTGTACACGAGTACGCTGGGCGCACTCTAATTTTTACAACTTCAAAAATTCGTAATTTTCGCATACGAGCTCCGTTTTTTACGTTTTTTATATCCACGCGTAGGTGAGACCGTGCTATACAACTTTCGTTTAGACTCTGTCGGCTAATTTTGAATTTATTTTTAAAGTTATATTTTTTACAGTTCGGGACAGGAAAAGTCCGTTAAAAATTCATAACTTCTTCATCCGACGTCCGTTTTCGTCTGTCTTTTTACCGTTGAACTACTATCAACGAGATCATCGATTCTTGTTTAGGTTGTGTCGGCTAAAAATTGCTTGATCTATAATTCGAATTCCGGGTTGCATACTGCTATGCCAAATCTTAGAAAATTCATAACTTCCTCATACGAAGTCAGATTTGGACATTCTTTTTATGCACGCTCTCAGTTTAAAGTATACTACGACTTTAATTTAGATCGCTAAGGCTAAACATCACTTTATCGTAAATTCACTTTTTACGTCACACAGTGTCGTGCCGGTTCTGTCGCGAAACTTCGACAAGTCATAACTTCTTCGTTATAACTCGGATTTCGGTATTCTTTATATCTCCGGAATCCTTGTTTCAATCACTACAACTTTCTTCATAGATATCGGGTTTATCTAACATTTATTTTCGACGCTTATTTTTATCCTTAATTTATTATATTATCATAATTAAATATAAGGTACATAAATTCACATAAGTCATTCTTATTACTTGAAAACGAGTTACAAATGTTGACCTAGACTACTACATCATCTTTAATGATTTAGCCCAGAAACACGGGCGTTACAATATATTACACACACCTACCCATTCTTTCCCAACAATTCTTCTATTAAAAGTTAATGATTTACTGTATTAGCCATACAATGATAAAACTTCGACACTTTTTTCCGATGGGTAAATTTCATTCCGGAATGTATTACACGCATCATTCCACTCTTTCCATTTTCTTCTAATAAAAGTGATTAATGAGTCAGCGCATGAAACCACATGTTGATGAAATCTCGCAAGACTATGTCAGTGAATGGTTGTTCAAACCTATACTATCAGGAGATATCACAAACTCACTAGATTACTAGTTTAAACTCTGATATGATGATTGCTTCCGTTGATGGCTTTGCCGCTGATGCTATGTCATATTGATATATAAATTCCTTATCTCAATGGTAACTTTTGGATGACTATGAAAACTTAAATCATTATCTTGAAGCACAAGCGTTTTACGACGATATTTTCTCTACTAATGACTACGCAAGGGTAAAGAGCTTTTCTTATAAAACATGAGAATTCTCACTCTCCTAGGTTACTTTTCAATTCATTCAAGTAGCTGAATTTATCTCAAAAAAGAATATCTCAACCATCATCTTCCTTAAGCTTTCATCATGTCAAAGGTTTTGTACGAGTTTTCTCCTAACGCTAATGTCGTCAAAGGCACGCATGCCCCTGATTCTCTAATTTTTATTCAAGCAAACAATGTGGCATTCTCTGAAGTTATTTCAAAATAGTTCGTGAACTCAGGAATTGAAGACTTTGTCAAATATGTCAAAAGCTGCCCTTTTCGATATGCCTTCGCGACTTCCTAGAGTCATTCTACCCTAAACAAGTATGTAAGTTCTACTATTCTTGCTCTGTTGATTTTGAGGCTCAAACCATTACAGGAACCATTGGAGATGGTCTATCTAGGGTTATTATTAATGTGGAATCCTTTCGAATTGATCTTCGTCTTCCTCGACCAGAAAACTATTCTGAAATTCCTTCAGAAGAAAAATGCAAGTCCATTCGTAGAAGATTAGGTTATAACTTTTCTCTTCAGGGCACCTCTTGTGATCCGCTAAACTAAACTCTTCGTCAGTGTTTTTGTGTAGGGTGGAAGTACCTAACAAGAGTAATTGGTAAATGTCGTGGACACAAAACTGGGAGCTTGGATCAACTAAATCTTTTTGAGCAAAGAATTATGTATTCCATTGTGCGCAACAAAATGCTGAATTTTTCTCAACTTTTTATTGATCAGTTGATTGATTGTATCACCGGGAACACGAAGCCAACGTAAGTTCCCTATCCCTGTTAGCTTGGACTGATTTTGGCTTGTGATGAAGGTTATTTTTGTAAATCTTTGAGAATCAATTACCTTCTCTCATTGATCAAAATGGGTATAAATACAGAAGATACATTGTAAAAGAAGGAAACCCTAAACTAAATATGGAACAAATAATATGCAACAAAAATACATTTAATATACAACAGAGAATCCGAAATATATAAGGCATAAATTTCGGCTAATACTCCCCCGCAGTCGAAGCTGTAGTTGGTCGGATAGTGAGACTGGAGCGGAAACGGATGAAAAGTTGACGTGGCAGTCCCTTCGTAAAAATATCGGCATATTGGTAGTCAGCAGGAACATGTAGCACGCGTAAAGACCCCAAACACACTTGTTTGCGGACAAAGTGGATGTCAATTTTGACATGTTTCGTGCGTTGCTGTTGAACCCCAATTTTGGCGAGGTAAACAGTTGAAATATTGTCACAATATATGATGGTAGCATGACATAATGGAAGATGTAGCTCAAGAAGAAGGTTGCGTAACCATGTGGTTTCAGCCGTGGCATTTGCGACCTCTTTGTACTCAGCTTTGACGCTTGATCGGGAAATGGTAGGTTGTCGTTTGGACGACCATGAGATGAGATTGTCACAAAGAAAAACAGAATAACCAGATGTGGAGCACCTAGAGTCGGGGCATCCCCCAATCCGCATCAGAGTAAGCAATGGGATTAGTGGATTTGGAGGGTGAAATGTGGAGTTCGTGTATATTGGTGTCATTGAGATATCAGAGAATACGTTTAAGAAAATTGAAATGTGGTTCACGCAGGGCATGCATAAAAAGGCAAACTTGTTGAACAACATAGGCAATGTCGGGGTGAGTGAATGTCAAGTATTGAAGTGCCCCAGCTAGACTGCAATAAAGAGAAGGATCCGTTAGAGGGATGTCTGCGGTGGCGCTGAGCTTGGAGTTCATATCAAAAGGCATAGTGGATAGTTTGCAGTCTTGCATTTTAGCGTGATTGAGGATGTCATGAACGTATTGATCTTGAGATAAAAATAATCCTCCATGTTTGTGTTGAACATGAACACCAAGGAAGTGATGAAGAGGACCAAGATTAGACATTTCAAACTCCTGAGACAACAAGTCAATGAAGTATCGTAGAGTGGCAGTGTCTGAGACTGTCAAAAGGATGTCGTCCACATAAAGAAGTAAATAGGTTGTTTTTTGGCCATGTTGGAACACGAAGAGAGAGAGAGAGAGAGAGAGAGAGAGAGGTGTCACTGTTGGTGCTTTTGAAAACGTGTTGTTGGATATAAGTGGCAAATCGATGTTACCATGACCGGGGGGCTTGCTTGAGTGATATGTGCATATTTATACACATAATTATACATCATAACTTAATATTTTAATTACTTTTATGCCCTTATTAGAACAAAAGATACTTAATTTGTTATGAATTGTGTTATAGGGATAAAAGACGTGCTTGGGGCAAAAAGGAAGCTGGAAGCTGGACCTGGGAGTTGGGAGTTTCAATCAAAGCTTTAAAATGAAGAAAAAAAATACCCAACACGTCGTGGTGGATTTCCCACGGCGTGGTGAAGTGAAGAATCCTAATTTGCTTCAAAGACTTGTAGAACACGAGATAAACACGAAGAGCACGACGTGGTGGCCTTACCACGTCGTGGTGATCTGAATTCGGAAAAACTATAAAAAGGTCTCATTCTCCTCCGAATTGGGACCTTTGGCTCTGGAAGTAATCATCACTTTTGAAGGCAAAGCACCTGTTCTTAGGCTTGGAAGCAAGGAATTCGATCATACCATTGGAATGAGGAGCATGAAGGCAACAATTCTCTACACTTCGACTTTTCATTAGATTTTTCCATGTCAATTACTTTTAATTTCGATTTTATGTTCTTGTTTGCTGAAATCATGAGCTGAAATCATGAGTTACAATTCTCATGACTTTTAAAAAGGTCGATTTTTCCATGTGGTTGAATTTATGGATTGGATTTAGTTATTTGGTTATTTGTTGATTTTGCTTATTAAAGAACCTCAAGTACTTTTGATAACTGTTTTCTCTACTTATTGTTCAATTTGATTAAGTTAGTATGACTATCTTCTTAGTTAAATTTGAATCTTATGATCTTGTGAATTGCAAAATTGTAGGACTAGAGTTGTGAACAAAACCTAGGGTTAAGTAGAAAAATGGGTAAAAAGGTATAGGAGCTAATATATGACGACAAATCATATATTGAATTGAATCAATAAACTAAATTGATCAATTGATTATAAGTCTAATCAATTCGAACCAAACACTAGTAAACTTATAAGTTTGTCCGCTTGATCACCGAATAAATAAGCTAGTTTGCTAAAGGATTAAATTAGAGAATATTAATTTGGTCATCTTAGGAATCAGTAACCAAAGAAACTAAAATCCATTGCACTCCCATAAATCAACCATAATATCAAGTAAATATGAAGTTAAACGAAAGTCTCTCACTCACCTTTGGTAATTCATTTTTGCTCTCTTGCCTTAGTTTAGTCTTAGCTTAATTAATTGATAATTAGCTAGTTTGGTAATTTAAGTATCTAGTCTTGCAAAACTAGGAAAACAAAACCTTTTCTAATTTTATTAGTAAGTAGTTAATAGTAGAATAAAGTTAGCCAAAACACTGTTCCTTGAGTTTGACGCTTGTTCTTACCATAGCTATACTATTACACGATTAGGTACACTGCCTAGTGTGTTTAATAGTCTAATGAAAGAAACATTAGTTTTATTAAACTGAAATTTGAACAAATATATATACACATTAAATACACATCATTGAGCCCATATAAAGATTTACGCAAACGACATACATGTTTGGGATTTCCCGAGTCCACGAATCCTGGTGGTTGAAACATATAAATAGTTTCTTAAAGATCACCATGCAAGAAAGCGTTCTTTACATCTAGCTGATGGATTGGACATGATCGTGAAACGGCTAGACTGAGAACCATATAGATGGTGGTGGGTTTCACTACGGGACTAAAAGTTCCATTCCAATCAACTCCGACTTGTTGACATTTACCATTAATCACCAGTCTTGCTTTGTAACGTGCAAGTGTCCCGTTTGCATGAAATTTGTGCCGAAAAATCCACATACATCGTATAACATGAGCATCAGGTGGACGTAGCACAAGTTCCCATGTATTGTTGTCCATTAATGCTTTGTATTCATCAGTCATAGCACAGGACCAGTTTGGATCAGCCATGACATGGTTATGAGACTTGGGAAGAGGGGACACGGTTGGAGTTGGGTTGTCGGTGGTAGTGTGTAGGTTAAAAGGGGTTTTGGGATTAGAGATGCCAGCTCGCAAGCGAGAGGTCATAGGGTGTAGAGGAGTTGGTGGTGGAGGAGTGGGGTTTGGTTGACGGGAGCGACGAGAGTAAGTGAGACGATAGGAGATTGGAGTGGAGTTAGCTAGTGGTGGTTGGGGTGAAGTGGCGTCAGGTTGGGCGGCGACAGTAGGGGTGGTGGGTGATGGTGTTGTTTTAGTGGGTGGGGGGTGGTTGGTAGGGGTTGGAAAATTATAGGGTTTGGTTTCGAATCATGGAAGGGGTATATGGGAGGATTTTGGTTGATGGTGGTATAGGGGAATGTGGATTAGTCAAAAGTAACATGCCGCGAAAGAATGACCTTGCCCGTAGAGAGGTCAAGGCATCTATAGCCATGGTATTTGGGTGGGTAACCATGGAATACACACATGGTGGAACTGGGGGCTAGTTTTTGTGGACAGGTTGCATTGAAGTTGGGATAGCAAGCACAGACAAATACGTGAAGGTGGTCATAAGTGGGGTGTTTAAGATAGAGAGCGGAGGTAGGGGTGCGGTTTGAAGTAATTTGGTGGGTAAAATGTTATGAAGGTAGGTAGCAGTGGGTAAAATGGTGGTAAGGATGCATGGTTAAGGAGGGATAACATGATTTCGTTTAGGAGATCAATGCTTGGAAGTATGTGGGCATGAAAATGGATATGGAGACCGATAGTGGAGGAAAAAGTATGAAGTTGATGGTTATCAAATTCACCACCTTTATCGAATTGAAAGGTTTTGATGGTGGTGTTGAACTGTGTTTGAATGAATGTGTGGAAATATTTTATTTTGTCAAGTGTTTCATATTTGAATTTGAGAAGAAAAACCCATGTATAGTGAGTGAAGTCATCAAATATGATGAGGTTATATTTAAAGCCGGTTTTGCTTGGGATGGGAGAAGTCCACAAGTTGGCATGAACAAGATCAAAAGGTTTTAGAGTGTTGGATGTGGAATCTTTGAATGGTAAACGTTTGTGTTTGGCAATTTGATGATTGACATACAAAATATTTATCAACTTTATTACAAGAAATATGTTTATTAAAACGAAGAAAATCCATTACATGATGTCTTGGATGTCCTAGTTTAAAATGCCAAATGGTCGAAGTAGAAGAAACATTAAAAGATAAAGCTGGAGCGTGTGCTTGGTTGGTGAAGGGGTAGAGATCCCCGGAGCTATTGTGCCTCGCTGTGAGCTTCCCGGTCTTAAGATCCTTAACAGAAAAACCAAATGGGTCAAATTCGACTGAAACAAAATTGTCACGACAAAACTTACATACATACATAATTTTTTTGATGACATTAGGTGTGTGAAGGATATTTTTAAGGTGAAAGGGGTTGGTAGGGTGGGGTAATATGGTATGTACTGATCCAAGAACTGGTACCTGATTACCATTACCAACAAACACAGAGTTAGTAGACGAAATACAAGGGGTAGATATTTTACCTGCTTCCGCAGTAAGTTGGGTGGTGACACCCGAGTCCATGTACCACTGGTCATCATTAGGGTTGAGAGTCATAGTGGAAAAAACAGCGTCAAGTTCAAAGGGTTCCAATGGGTTGACTTCTGCAAGAGTGGCTTGTGGCTGGCATTCGAATTGTTGAGACGGACCAACAACAGGAGACGGGCCAGAAGGTGTTCCCGAAGGGGCGGCCCAACCGCTTTGGGTCGGATATGGACACGGGGGTGGAGAAGCCCACCAAGGAGCAACTTATAACGGTGATGGGTAAGCAGACCAGGGCACTCGCTAGTGGCCTGAGGACGGGCTGGGGCGGCTGTATGGATGCGAGTTGTTCGATCTGCCAGGCTGCTAGTTGGTGGACCTGTTTTGAGGTGCAGATGGAGTGAATCTGCGATTAGGATTACGTTGCTGGGATTGGCGACCATGATTTGCAGTCCCATCACGACGTGGTGGTGGATTGGGAGGCGGTTCATGTTCGACGGTGGCTGCAACCTCTATTGGTGAGGGGGTGTCGCGAGCACGCTGGCTTTGGTACTCCAGTTGACGCATAGAATACGTCGTGTCCCATGTAGGTAGGGTTTGATTGATGTAAGATGCAACAGGATCATACTTGAAAGGTAGGCCACACACAAGCTGTAAAACAAGGTGGTTTGTAGTGACAGGACATTCCACATCTTCAACTTGGTTTGCAATGTAAAGATCGAAGTTCTGGTAATTACTATTTTTCCCCTGGAATGAAATTTCTTTACAAAAGGCTCCCTACGTACACTGGGCATACATAGGTGTACGCTTAGCGTACTGGGGAAAGTTGGTCGCGGGTATGCACCACGTACACGGGGCGTACCAAGCAGTACACGGGGCATACGTGGATCAGGACTAAAACCTTAATTTTAGAGCAAGGCTCCTTTTTAAACACTTTTATGTTGCTTGGACCTTACCCTAGTCAGCCTCCATAGTCTATTATCATCCCAAGTCCCCAGATTTGCATGAGAGTGTAATCCTTGAGCTTAAAGTGTTTTGGTGGCCATTTTTAGTGGGGTTTTAAGAAGGAAACGGTGGTGATCAAGCCTTGGACGTTATTGAGCTTCTAGATACTGCATCTAGTCCATCTAGAGGAGCTTTTGGAGGTAAAAAGTCTAGACCTTGCCATCTCTTTTGCTAGTTTGAGTTAGGGTTTGTTATGAAGTCTATTTTTGGTTCATGGATCCCCTCTTGCAAGTTTGAGCAACTCCGGAGGCTAGAAATGTTGGATATAAGCTCCTTGGGCATGTTTGATGCATAAAAATGCCATCTTGAAGGTTGTATTGGGTCTATGCATGAGTTTAAGGTCTTAAAAGTGGTCTTAATGGGAAAATGAAGTATTGGGATCCCATGTGGAATGCAAGGTCATAAAGTTGCCAACTTTATGCCCTAGGACATCTTAATAGACTCAGATCTGGATTTAGATGTTGAAATCTCAAGTAATAAGCACTTAATGGACTTTTGTGCATGGGCAATTTGTACGCTGGGGGTACTATGTTGTACGCTGCGCGTACACCCCCTTAGCCCAATATGCTAAGCGTACAGAAGAGGTACGCTGGGTGTACACTCTCAATAAGTTTTGGGCCTTCGACGAACTTCAGACCTTTGGGCCCTAATGGTTTTGGGCCTGGACTTGCTGGTGTTTTTGCCTGAATTTATCTTTGGGCCAATGTTGGTATGTTTGGGCCTATTGGGCCTTGTAGCCCAATATAGAACTGGACTTTGATGCTAGGCCCATTAGTGAAGGAATGAATTTTGGGCCATTATGGAGGGACTTGGACTTAGAATTATGGGTTCTTTGACTAGGTTGAGTTATAATCCTAATTAGTGTTATTCATATATTTGTTCAGTGTGAGATTTTGGGCTGGTAGTTGAGCAACTACTGTTTTCAGCAGACTGAGGTGAGTCTTCTCACTATACCAATGGTTCGAAGGCACCAATGCCGACCCATTACTTGATATGAGATTTCAATAGTTGAATATGCAATGGTTTTGTGATTTGATATGTATTGACTTATGTAACGACCATGGGGGGAGCCCATGGCACTTGGTAAGACCATGAGGGGGAGCCCATGGCCCTTGGATGTAAGACCATGGAGGTAGCCCACGGCATTCCAGGTGAAGACCATGGAGGGACTCCATGGAAAATGTATGTATATATGTGCATGAAATTATGTGGTTATGTGTTTTGTGTATTTGGGAAACTCACTAAGCATGTGCTTACAGTTTTGTTGGGTGTTTCAGGTACTTCTGGTTCTAAGGGCAAGGGCCCGGCTTGATGGCGCATCGTGCACTCTCCAGTATTTCCGCACTTATTGTTTGGATACTCTGATCTTTTGAACAATGTGTTTATGTAATGGAATTTCTGAAAATCAAATGTGGTTGCGATTTGTAATTATTAAATGAAAATTTTTATCTGAAATTTTGGGCTATTACATGCAAGATCTTTGAGACGCTGAAAGTGGGCTTCAAGAGAGGGTGTGACACGAAGAGTTAGGCTTTTGAATTCGTGTTCCAAGGCAGCAGCGCGAGAACCGTTTTTGTTGAGGAAGATTTCCTTGACTTTGTTCCATGCTTGATAGGCAGTAGATTCTGGATCAAGGACACGATCACGAAGATCGTCGAATAGTGTCCCGTAAATCCATTGAAGAACAATAGCACCGATTTTTGACCAGGCTTCATAGTCCGGATCAGTAGGCTTTGGAGGTCCTGTACCATCGATATGAGCGAGGACTTTGTATCCTCTGGCATGGAGTTTGAACAATCGTACCCAAGATGAGTATGTAACCTTGGTGCCGTCAAGAATTCACACCTTCTTCTGAATGTTTGTTATCGTGTAGACGTGGTGGATTGTTTTGGTAGGGTTAGGATCTGACTTGTCGCCCATGATGATTAAAAGAAGGAAGAAAAATTACACAGTCGTGACTGTGGAGGAAGAAGGAAAAACGGTATTGAGCCTTGGCTTTGATACCATGTAAATCTTTGAGAATCAATTTCCTTCTCTCATTGATCAAAATGGGTATAACTACAGAAGATACATTGGAAAAGAAGGAAATCCTAAACTAAATATGGAACAAATAATATGCAATAAAAATACATTGAATATACAACAGAGAATCCGCAATATATAAGGCATAGATTTCGGCTAATAATTTTGATAATCATGGGATCATCATTCCATTTCCCGCCCTTTCCTCAAAGATCATCAATGTTGCTCCTTTTGATGATGATTTTCATATTACTCAGAGGATGGAAAGATGGATTGGAAATCCCTACATTGTTGAATCCTCTGACTCTGAAGAAGAGGATGATGAAGATCACGATGAAGAAGACGCTAAAGAAGAAGAGGATGAACCCGTCACTCATAGGGGTGAAGCTCATGTTCAGGGAATGAATTCTCCTCCAAGATTGAACAAACACATTTGATTCTCCTCTACATCTTCATCCACTACCTCTACATATGATATCGTACAACATGGATCAACCCCACCTCAAGTGGAAACAACTGATCCACTGATCCAAAGTGTGATTTCTCCAAGACTAGTGTCTCCTTCTCCTCAAGCTGAAACTATCCCTCCTATGCCAACACCTATTCAGAATGCTTCCTTTTATCAGGGGGAATCCATCTCCAATTTTCAAATTTATGTGCTCTCTCAACTTTCTATCTTGGCTCAGTTAAGTTAGTCTTTGGGAGAAAGACTGACTAGAGTAGAAAAGGATGTGGCTGATATGAAGCACATTATGACCTTGGGTGATGATGATGATATGGTTATTGATGAAACTCCACCAAATTATCCAGGTGATAATCCTCCTCAACTTCCACCTATATCATCAAATCTACCTCCACCTCCTCCCCCACCATCTAATCCTCCTCCTCGTTATCCTTCACCATTTCTTAGCTCTCCTCCCCAATATGATGCAACCAAAAAGGGGGAGAATAGTAAAAAAAAAATGCCCTGATCAACAAATGGTGGTGATTGCATTAACTCCATATCAGCCTGAGATGTTTGAATCAGAAAGGTTTGAAACTGATAATCAAAAGGCAATTGTTGTAGCTGAACAGGAGAGCAACATCCTAGACGCTGATGCAACAAATGATCAGCCTATCCCAGATGTTGGTGATTAATTTGAGACTGATGACTATGAAGGGTTTCTTGATTTGGGATTTATGGCTCAAGTTGTTGTTCCTTTGAGTGTCGTTTTCCTTGATTCATATTTTGAGGGGGAGATTCCTCAAGGAACTAACAGCGACATAGTCTGATGATGATCAGCTCAATCCTCGAAAGAGAAAAGCCTCATTCTTATGGGGAGCCAATGTCGCTAAAACTAGAAGCTCTTCTGCCGTTGGTGATCCTTCTGACCCTCCTCCTTCTAAGAAAAGCAAGCTCACTGTTGATCTGAATGTTTTACCTGAAGAATGGGATATATCTATTGAGGAAGTGAGAGAAATTATGATAGAGAATAATGTCGTTGTTCGAGCAAGAAAAGAAGAACATCGGTCCATTAAACTTGCTCAGGCTCTTGCTTCCACTGATGAAAGTGATGATGTTCAAAGCACAAATGTTCAAAACAAAAATACTCAGTTGTTCAACAATAATGTGGACAAACAACACAGGATTTCGGAATTAAATGTCAGGATCAACAGAAAGAAGTTTGGAGATTTTCTGGCTCGTAGATCAAAACTTGATCCCATCATCAGGGTAAGGTGCACTAAACCAAAGGACAAGTCATTAAAACTTCACTTGGTTAGGAAGAAGACTGAGTATGAATACATTGAGGTTGTACTTGCTTGTAAACTAGTCAGATTTGGCTACAGTGAGCGGATACAAATTCAGGAAATTATTAACAAACATAAAGGTATTCATGTTCAGGAGGTGAAACTGGCGATTCAGCAGCTGCTTAACAAAGTCAAGAAGGTTAACCTTGTGCCATTAGCCGGTCCATCTAGACCATCCACTTCAGGAAGATCAGGTGCCCCAATAAGGTCCAAGTATACATAGCATAACCAAAATAGTATAAGGTCATTAAAATCACAATGTTTGTCTAAAAACGCAGTAACGCACATGAATGAGAAAGGGATTTTATTGTGTAATAGAATTTTAAAAGAAATAATGATGATTGTTGGGTACATACTAATACCTACGTACCGAAAACAGATATAGCATCATACTATTAAATACTTCCTACCGGTGTCACTCATTGTTTCTTGATAGGAAAAAATACAACTCTTTCATTGGTTGTAGGTTTCTTTTCCCTTAGGCATCCATTGGTTAGCCTAAAAGTTGCAGGTGCTAGAGCCTGCAATGCAATTGTTCGTTTTAGAAGATGATAATTGGCCTTGATGTGTCCCTTCTAGTTGTAGTGGAAACAAACACTCACCCATTGTGCTTCTTGCTTACAGTCTCGGCTGTAGTGTCCCTCCTCGTCGCACCTGAAGCATACCAAAGCACGACAAGCTCCCTCATGATACTTCCTACACTTGCTACACTGAGACCCCCTCTGTCCTTCATGCCTTGAGTTAGCATGCTTAAACCTTTTGGCTGCTGCTTGCAAAGTTAGGTCTTGCGCTTGCTTCTTCTTTCTGAGCTCTCCTTCTTGAGCGGTCCTTACACTTTCATCAATAGTTCAAATGGCAGAAACCCGCTCCTTAACCCTGACAATCAATCTATTTGTAACCCATTTAATGATATCGGGTAATTCTTTTAGTAAGGTCTGCGAGATCTCAACGGCAATCCAATCATGTAGTGATGCGTTGTCAAAGAAAATCCCAAAGCTCTCTGATTCATGACGTGTAGTCGACATTCTGTAAATAGGACCTGTTACTACTCCTTCTGATGACCTTTTATTGCAAGAAGATCCTAGAGTACTAAACCTTTGCTTCCGTGAATTGTTTGACTGTTATATATATATATATATATATATATATATATATATATATATATATATATATATATATATATATATATATATATATATATATATATATATATATATATATATATATCAGTCAAACAATTCAACATGAAAGGTAACTAACTAAATTAGTCTAGTGATCTAATTGCATACTACATGACAACTATATTTTAACATATAGACACATAAAATAGAAACAACAAACGAGAAAAAGAACCAAAGAAACACCGAAATATGTAAACATGAAAAAAAAATCAGACCTCAGCGAAGCGCGGATCACATTCTCGTATATTTTAAAGCACAAAGGTCTTAAGAATTATATTTTTTTATTCGAAGTTTTTCCACACTAAGTTTCAACACTTTGACACTTTTAGTCTCTCCTCAACTTTTTTAAAGTTTTGCCACAAACATTTCAACACTTTGGTATTTTGGTCCCTCTTCAACTTTTTACCATATTAGTTTGTAGAGTTGTCACTTTTTGTCCCCCAACTTCGATATTCTCTACTGTTAGCCACAAAGGATTCAAGAGTTTCCTACTTTTGGTCCAAGGCATTTACCAAATGTGACACCTCAAGTTTTTGACACATTAGTTTGTGGAGTTGCCGCTTTTGGTCCCCCCCCCCCCCCACCTTCGATATTCTACTATACGATCTTATTTTCCTCAAATAACAACACATATATTTAATTACCAATGATAGCAATAAATATCAAATAAAATATTTGTAGCACTATGTAAGAACGTTACTACTATAGGTAAAATAAACCTTTCAAAGTACGATGCCCTAATTGAAAAAAAAATGTTTATAAAAAATACCGACCGGGGCGAAGCCCGAGTTTTTTTACTAGCTTACGTCATAACCTATACACCACTACAAAACTTGATCCCTTAGCAATTGCGAACAGACTTATTAGAGACGACACTTATCTTAAGCGACGATGTTTTAAGCAATAGCGGCGACGTTTTAGTGGCGCTTTGTCGCCGCTATATATTACCTTTAGCGGCGCTTTATGGGAGCAATATCAGCGCTTTTTGTCGCTGTTAATGATCGTTGTTGTTCGTTGTTTTTTTTTTGTAGTGCTTCAACTACCATCCACAAACTCCCACGTTCCACAACATGCGTCTTTCTTGGATACCATCAAACCCCCTTAGTTTTAAAATTTTCACATCACCATTCAGAAAATAATCATATCCGGACTTGTTATTTTTGACCAAAATAAATACCCTTTTGCCACAACCAACTTGGGAGATCAATAGATCATCAATCGGTTTACATTCTTTCATATATACACACACTGACACACATCAACACACTCTCGTCGTGAGAATCTCCAAATCTTAGTATTTACATGTAATGCACTCGTATCTCACAATATATAAATATATAGATATTTTGTTCATCCTCTAGATACATAGTGCACTCATAATATTAAGACATAAAACTTGCAATAAGTAGAGATAAACATATATAAATCACCACCCATACACTTGATAGCACACATAGATTCAACCCATATAAACATTAAGCATTTCCTCACAAAGCATCTTTAAAGAAACTCGTCTCATCCGCTTCCATTATCAGTATCACCACCGGCATCTCCTCCGCTGCTACCACCCTGCGAATTGTAGTTCTGTCGTGGAATATTATGGTGGTTGTCCACGTAGCTATCTGGATGAACAACCATGTTTTTCTGTGTTCTTCCTTGAACAACCCGAGAAGAACACACTAACATGGTTACCAAAATAAGCACCACTAGCTTCATCTTTCGTGTTTTGTTAGCTGGTACCTGCCCAATGATCAAACACAGATGTTAGTAATGTCGACTTTCATTCAGGAAACGAATCTCATTCCATATGCATGGAAGTAGTACCTTGTGATCCTATGCAAGACTTGTAA
The DNA here is from genome assembly GCF_052849685.1 of Lactuca virosa. NCBI lineage: Eukaryota > Viridiplantae > Streptophyta > Magnoliopsida > Asterales > Asteraceae > Lactuca > Lactuca virosa. Next base: position 267,425,136 of record NC_136427.1, read on the forward strand.
TATGATAATTTTTAGGAGTACGAATTCTTATAATTAACTGCATTTGGAGATGGTGAAGACGGTTTTTATAAGCTCAGGTCTGAGAATCGTGGTGGATTGATAGATAGATGGTGGTAAATTCTTTAATCATGCATTTTTGTCGAGAAATGAAGGGGCATTAAGCAAGTGGTCACTGATTATTACCGTTTTAGTGCATTATAATTCTAATTGATAGAAACCATTTTTCTGTTGCCATTTTTTTAATAATGGTATATCATAGTAATACGAAAAGGAGGGTTTATGACGATTTTGCTCTGTTGACTTAAAGTATTTTTTGTGTTATTTTCCACAAGGTTACGTACAACCACCAATATTCACTCTACAAACTAAGGTTTTATATAAATTATGTTTTATAACATATTTTTGTGGTGCATGCATGTTTTTTTCTTTTAATTCAAATGTATATCTTGCAAAACCTTGATAGTTGTCTGCCAACAATCTCGTTATTGATTGGTTTTGACCCAAATATGTGACTTGGCCCTTCTGACCTCCAATTAACCGATTCTCCACCATATTGGTATACTATCATCAATGAGTTATGTAAAGTGGCAGAAAATTTTGCAAAAGCTTTAGGTAGATGATTGTTTCGACCGACCCTCATATCTGTTTGTAAATGTACATCAATTTCATACTGTTGATCAGTGTAAATTATCAATAATTGTTACTATATTTACATTTTTATAAAATAAAATAAGGTGAATAATGCAGCTTGAAATATGAAGCATTTAAAGGTGAATCATTGGTTGTCCATATTATCAACCGTAATAGGGAAAATCCACTTTGTAAGTGCGATGAAGACTCACGAAAGTCAATCGAGCATTATGGTGTTGCTGTTTCAGTTGCTTGATGATATCATGGGTGGCATCAATTTTGAGGTGGTTTGTTATAACCTAATTAACCCATCTTCAATATGGATTGTCTATTATATCCTCCATTTGTTATAACACCCCCTCCCCTCCTAGTATTATCAATAAAACTAATTTCGTATTTTTCTTCAAATCAATTAAATCAAACTTTTTCGTTTTTGAGTAAATTTTTAGGCATTTACTATCAATGTCTCTAAGTAGTGTGAAATGATGATGCCATTCTTTCTATCCTTCTCTTTTCTTATTTTATTTATTCGAATTATTAAATATAATTCTAATTAATAAAATTAATAATTTTGTCATTGACTACACTAACCGCCATCGAATCCACCATTATTGTCATCGAATCCACCACTGCCACATCACAAATCACCATCGTCACCAATAACCACCACCACCAATACCTTCACGACCACTAAATTGTAATATCTAATCTAAAATTAAAAGGTAAATATGCATAAAAGTTTCTATATTTTTGTTCTATTGACAAAAAAGTCACCACTGATTTATTTATTTTGTAATTTGACTTAATTTCTAAGTTACCGCAAACAATAGCATGTTACGATGGTTAAATTTGTAAACAAAATATCAAAGCTAATTGTTTTGTCAATAGACCAAAATATATGTAATCTTTTTTTCAATGCATAATAATTTTTAACCTCAAGTTTTATCTATTTTAAGATTAAATTACCATATATTTTTGCTAAACAACCATTACATTTTGTTTGATTTTAAATATATGATAATAAATAAATACAAATTTTTTAATTATACTTCTATTTAATAAAATATAAAAACCTATTAAAATATAAAAATATATTGTTATGAAACATATCGTCAATTTTTTATGATGAAACTAAATCAAAATTTGATACGAAATACATCCACATACCAAATATTTGGTTGAAAAATCTTCATGTAGGTTGGTGTGTATCAAAAACACAATTAAAGGGAAGATGATCTGCAGATGAATTTTTTTATTTGTTCCATAAATAGGTTCTTAAACAATTATGTAACCACTCTTGACATTGGTAACCAATATGAAAATCCAAGAGAGAAACAATACCGTATGACGTTTGTTTGGATTTTTAAAATCATAGGCATGTTGGTATCAACGTGGTATATTGTAATCTATATTCTATATAAACTAAGAATACTTATTGTTGAGTAATCGTAATGCAGACAAAACTGTTTTGCATCTTCTCTATCGATCTACGGATGTATTAATGCACTGTTTTCAACCAAGTACTTGGTATATGGATGTACAATTCGTATCAAATTTTGATTTAGTTTCATCATCAAAAAATGACATATACATTTCATAACAATATATTTTTTATATTTTAATCGTTTTTATATTTTATTAAATGGAAGTACAATTAAAATATATTTATTTATTATCATATATTAAAAATCAAACAAATTGTAATGTTTGTTTCAACAAAAATAGATTATAATTTAGAAGGTGTCTTAACAAAAAAAAAAGGAGATTTCAACATGTTAGAATTTCTAATTTTTCAAAACTTCTTATAACTTTTTGGGTTGTAAAAATCAAATATCTCTTAAAACATGTATAAGTTAAGACAAGACAATTTAAAAAAAACAACTTATTAACTTATTGATTTTTTCCACCATAAAATCTAAACCAAACGCTTTTTAAAAAACTTATTTTCTCACCACCATCAATAAGTCTTTTTTTTGCCTAAAAGTCATTTTTAGGTTCAAAATGAAATCCTAAACACCCTTTTAATGTGTATATATATATATATATATATATATATATATATATATATATATATATATATATATATATATATATATATATATATATATAAGACTTGAGGTTAAAAATTATTATGCGTTGAAAAAAATACCTATATTTTGGCATATTGACAAAAACGCCATCCTTGATATTTTGTTTACAATTTAACCATCAAAACTTGGTATTGTTTTCGGTAACCTGACGATTGAGCCAAATTGCAAGTAATAGCCGGTTTCAATGGCAAAATTGCAAAATTGCAAGTAATAGTCGGTTTCAATGACAAATCTAATCAAAATCAAATAAGATTCCCGAGCTAACCCTAAGCGTAAATCAGAACCGAAAGGAAAGAGGAAGAGGGGCATGTGAGACGAGGACAACAAAGGAGGAATGGATCTCGAAAATGGTTGCAGTAGCCAATCGGACTTACAGCTACAATAGAGAAAGATGTGGTCGAAGGAGATGAGGCAGCGAAGAGAGCACAAGGGTGTTGATTGGGACACCGACGTATGCGAAGAAGATAGTCGGCACTAGATGTAAATGTTGGAAGAGGCGCCAGTTAGAGGATGAAAGGATGGCAGTTAGAGGCGATGGTTCTAGCGCCGACATTGGAGATGCTAAGATGGGAGAGGGTGAGAATGTGCTAAAGCCAAAATGGTACATCGACAACCATAAAGCCTTTGGGGCTTGTTCATAATATTTTATAGAAATAGCCCCTCAAGCCATTAACAATGTCAATATAAATGCCAATACAACAGAGAAAATAAAATTATTGGGTATAATGGTCATTTTATAACGAATATGAGTTAATGAAACTAGCTTTAGGGACAAACCTCGATGGATTTTGGAACCATAAAGACCAACCATATCAAATTCTGAAAACTTTGACTCAAATTGTATATATGAGTAAACTTTAGGGCACTAAAATTGTAATTTACTCATAGTTTTTGTAGTTTTAATCCTTGTGGTATACACATTTCCATAGGTTTTGTCATAGTTTTGGAAATTTTATACTACAGATCATCATGGTTCGCAAATACACCAGCTTTGATATTTTCCTAGTTACCATCTATTCAACTATCTTAAATAACAAAATTACTTATCTTTGGGTCTTTATTATTTTTAGATTATTTATTATCATTATTAATTAAATAAATTGTATCATCAAGCCCACCAAGCCCCACTATTGAACTCATTGGTGGCATTTTCTTGTCTTCCTGAGAACGCAACCAATACCACACTTAAAACTGCCATCCACCACCCAAACTTACAATCTACCACCTAAAGCTGCCATCCACCATTACTTAAATTTAACGTCCTCCAGCACCACAACCTGAAGTTGTCTTCCAATACCATCACATTCAAATATCTAATGTGAAAACATAACCAAATTGAACTCCCAATTCAAACCCAAAAATCAATCTCAAATCCAGTTATCAAAACCAAAAATTGATATTAGATCTTATTATTTAAAACTTGAAATAGATTTCACCCCCAATTGTTCAAGGCTTGAACTTAATTTCAAATCTAGAAATCGATCCCAAATCCAATTGTTCAAAACTTGAAAATGATTTAAACCTAATCATTCTATTGCTGAAATCGAACCAAAAATACATATATATATATATATATATATATATATATATATATATATATATATATATATATATATATATATATTGTGGCGATGTTGCTGGGGCCACCGTCGGGAATGCCAAGGGAGGTGATGTACATGTTGGGAAGTTCTAGAAGGGATGGGCAACACATCAAATATGAAGAGAAGTGGGGATGTTGGTACCTTGAGCTATCATTTGAGGATAAAGATTAGGAGAGGTGATCGATATTGGAAAGAGAACGATTAGGTGAGTGGAGGAAATGAAGCGATATATTGTCACCAGATGTAGAGGTAGTGGCAAGTGATGGAGTAAACATGGTGAGTGGTAACATGACATAAAGGGTGATGGGTATTAGGTAAAACAAATAAACTAGAAAACAATTCCTAAGTTCACATGCAACCTACATTGGATCTATGTTTTAACTATTGAACATATAACTTTGAATTGCAAAACAAGAACCCCAGAGGAGAGAGGCTAATTTCGAAATTAACAAACTAGGGTTTAGGAGTTACATACCTTTCAATTGTTATAGCAAACAATTGATAATCCTCTTGATCTTGATCTTGATCGTCTTGGAAGCTTAGCACCACAAATGTAATGCCTCTAATGGAATCACACCCAAGAACTAGCAAGAAGGAAACTTGGAGGAGAGAGGATGGAGAGAGTATGCAATTTCGGCCTTAGGGTTTCTTCCAAAGAAATCAGTGACCTCAAATGTGAGCCAGGAGGCTCCTTAAATAGCTGAGGGATCTAGGGTTTAGGGAAAACCCTAGTTATCCTTTGCTTAGGGCCTAAGCAAGATCCAAAGGCCTTATTTGGACCCCTTGGACGAAATCTCTAGGGTTTCCCCTAAGAATTTCGTCCACCTCCTTCCAAGGGGGTTCTGGAACCTTCCACTCAACTATTAGTTAATTGCAAACTAGTCCCTGCACTTTATAATTAATTCTTTTAACCCTAAAATTAATTCTGACTAATTTCTGGCTAACTATTAATTAAACATAATGATTTCTAATTAGTATATTAATCTTTTAACATATTAATAAATCATTTATATTAATTCATTAATCTTATAAATTAATATCTCTCCTTTCATAATTTCCTTGTCCAGTTGCTAGGTTGAGGGCAACCCAAAAGGACTATGCTGCTATCAATTCAAGTACATACCAATTATAGTTATGGGCTTAGACACCTAATCCAACAGTCTCCCACTTGGATAAGTCTGTAACTATAATTGCTAGTATGCCTTCTAAATTTGACCAGCAAATTGTAGCTTCCAAAAAGCTGCTGCCGAACTCTGACCCAGTCATTTACGTGTCCTAAGATAAGTAATCATATAATCCTTCGTTCTGCTAGATATCCCTAGACATAAGACATGGAATGTAATCAATCTCTTTGTCCAGAATCTATGTTTCCCGATTTCTAATTTGTGATGATGTAGGACTTCTAATCGAACACATCAATCTAGTCGTGGCTGGGCCCAGCACATAAGTCAACACCAAATCATCGAGGGGCCCACAGATATCGCTTTTCCTATTAGGGCAAAAGGAACGAATAAACGTTGACTCATATGCTTGTATCTTTTACTCATCAAATTATACATGACAATACGTTTTATAACACCAAGTTACTGATGCGTTTTCGTATCACCAATGCATGACCGACTTGTAAATTGCAACTCATATATCTTCGTTTCAAGATTATAAGATATTATCGTCTCAGTATTACTCGTGATGAATTCCATGAAGTGATACTCTGAGCGAGGGTTTATCCAGTACTCAAATCTCAATTTCTGAGTACTCATGAACGTTGCAGCAATTCTATTGCCATGTCTATCCTTAGACAATCTACAATCCAATTCATGACAATCTTAATTCACTACTTACTTCCAAAAGTATGAGTGACTGTGGAGTTTGACTAATCTTATTATTCGGGAAGTAAAACATGCAAAAATGAAACACAATAATAAACAATTGACAAAAGGCAGAAACCAAACTTATAAATAATACTTTATTATTTAATCACCAAAAGTCAATTACATTTACTTTGTTACAAGTTTCAGAATAAAACTAATCTAACTACTAAAAACTAATATCATCTTTCAGTCCTATGCTCCGAGCATGCTGAATATGCTTAGCCCTACTCAGACCCTTTGTGAGGGGATCTGCTGGGTTATCTTCAGATGACACCCTCTTTACTATAAGATGGCCTTCTTCAACTCTATGTCTGATGAAATGGTACTTTCTGTCGATATGTCTGGTCTTACCATGATCTCTCGGTTCCTTTGTCAAGGCAACCGCTCCTTCATTATCGCAGAACAGTTCCATAGGCTCCTGGATGGTTGGAACAACTCCGAGATCCCCGATGAAGTTCCTCAACCAAGCTGCTTCTTTCGACGCTTCACTTGCTGCTATGTACTCTGATTCACAAGTAGAATCAACCACCGTATTTTGCTTGGAACTCTTCCAAGTAACTACTCCTCCATTCAGTAAAAACACCCAGCCCGACTGAGAACGGAAGTTATCTCTATCCGTCTGAAAGCTGGCATCACTGTAACCATCTACTCTCAAAGTATCACTGCCACCAAGCACAAGGACCCAGTACTTTGTCCTTCGCAAATACTTGAGTATATTCTTAACTGCTATCCAATGAGCTCTACCTGGGTTTCCCTGATAGCGACTGACCATGCTCAAAGCAAATGCCACATCAGGGCGAGTACATGTCATAGCGTACATGATCGATCCGACAGCGGAAGCATAAGGTACACGACTCATGTCATCTATTTCAACATCTGTATTCGGGCATTGAGTCTTACTCAATTTGGTATTGCTCTGGATAGGTAGCTCTCCCTTCTTGGAATTTTCCATACTAAACCTCTTTAGTACCTTATCCAAGTATGTGCTCTGACTAATTCCAATTAGTCTCTTCTTTCTATCTCTCAATATTCTAATCCCAAGAATATAGACAGCTTCTCCAAGGTCTTTCATGGCAAAACACTTTCCAAGCCAAGACTTAACTTCTTTCAAGGTTGGTACGTCGTTACCAATGAGTAATATGTCATCGACATACAACACCAGAAAAGTTACTATACTCCCACTAGCCTTGATATACACACAGAACTCATCTTCACTTCTTGAGAAACCAAACTCTTTGACTTTCTCATGGAAGCAAAGATTCCAACTGCGAGATGCTTGTTTCAATCCATAAATGGATTTCTCAAGCTTGCACACTCTATTGGGGAACTTTGCGTCAACAAAACCCTCTGGCTAACTCATGTAAACATCTTCAGCCAACTTCTCATTAAGGAAAACAGTTTTGACATCCATCTGCCAGATTTCATAATCATGAAAGGCAGCTATGGCGAGCAATATCCTAATAGATTTAATCTTAGCCACTGGCGAGAAGGTCTCATCATAGTCAACCCCTGGGGTTTGAGTGAAACCTTTTGCAACCAGTCGAGCCTTGAATGTGTGCACATTTCCATCCATGTCTGTCTTCTTCTTGAAGATCCATTTGCACCCAACTGTCTTACGACCTGGTGCACTATCAACCAAATTCCAAACTTGGTTGTCATACGTGGACTTAATCTCGCTGTCCATTGCCTCTTTCCACTTGGAAGCCTCTAGGCCTGCCATTGCTTCCTTATAAGTGACTGGTTCATCTAACTTTACCAGTGTTCTGTCACTTATGAATGTGTCACCATCTGAAGTAATATGAAAACCATACAACTCAGGTGGCACACTCACCCTAGTGGATCTTCTAAGAGGTAATGAGTTATCGATTGGTTCAACAGGAACTGTTTCCTCTGGTTGAGTGCTAGTGTCATCTAAGGTTCCTTCATTGGCTGACTCTCGAATTTCTTCAAGGTCAATGGTGCTCCCACTGTCCTCTTTGAATATGAGCTCTCTCTCTCCAGAAAGACTCCTCTTCGTGCTACAAAGACCACGTTCTCACTAGGCCTGTAGAACAAATATCCAAAAGACTGCTTTGGGTAACCAATGAAAACACATTTCTCACTTCTAGCTGCTAGCTTGTCGTGAGTCTCTCGTCTTACGAAAGCTTCACAACCCCAGACTTTAATATGTGCCAACGATGGAACTTTCCCCATCCACATTTCATGAGGTGTTTTGGCAACCTTCTTTGTAGGGACAAGATTGAGGATGTGGGCGGCTGTCTCTAAGGCATACCCCCAGAAGTGAATAGGAAGCGAAGCCCGACTCATCATAGAACGAACCATGTCTAACAAGGTTCGATTACGCCTCTTAGCTACACCATTTAACTGTGGTGTCCTAGGAGGAGTCAATTGTGAGACTATCCCACATTCTTTCAGATAGTCGTTAAACTCGATACTAAGATACTCCCCGCCTCTATCGGATCTAAGTATCTTTATCTTTCTGCCCAATTGATTTTCGACTTCATGCTTAAACTCTTTGAACTTTTCAAAAGTTTCTGACTTATGCTTGATCAAGTATATATATCCATATCTGCTATAATCGTCAGTGAAAGTCACATAGAATCGATTAGCATCTCTTGTAGTTGATCTGAAGGGCCCACACACATCTGTGTGTATGAGATCCAACAGACCTTCACCTCTTTCACAAGACCATGTGAATGGTGATTTTGTCATCTTTCCCAAAAGACAAGATTCACACATATCATCTGATTTTAGGTCAAATGATTCCAACACTCCATCCTTTTGGAGTTGGGCTATGCGTTTCTTGTTAATGTGTCCAAGACGACAATGCCACAAGCATGCCTTGTCTACACTATTAGACAAGTCAATATTAAGTACACTATTTCCTAAGCTATCAACACAAGTCACTGTTTCATACACACCATCACAAGGTAAAGCTTCAAACATAAAAACACCATTCTTATAAACAGAAATTGAACCATTCAAATCATTAAAAGAATATTTGAAACCTTGTGTGAACAATGCATGAAATGAAATAATGTTTCTCGTCATCTCAGACGAATAGCAACAATTTATTAAATCTAATCTAACATCATTGCTAAGCAGAAGCTGATAAACTCCGATCTTGGTCACTGGTGAAGACTTTCTGTTTCCCATGATCAAGTTTATCCTTCCTCGCTCTATCTCCTCACTTTCCTTTAGTCCCTGCAAATCAGAACATATATGAAAACCACATCCTGTATCAAGGACCCATGAACGAGAAGATAATGAGTTATTAGCAGAAATAGTGTAAATACCTGCCGAAGATGGCTTCACTTTGCCATCCTTGATATCTTGCAGATATTGTGGGCAAGATCTCTTCCAATGCCCCTTTTGATTGCAGTAAAAGCAAACGACCTCTTTTGGATCAGAAACATGGGGAGTGGAACCATTGGGCTTAGCCTTTGGGCCATTACTAGACGACCCAGCTTGAGCCTTGCTCTTCCAGTTTTGCTTGGGAGGACCTTTCCTCTTTTTCCCCTTTCCCTGTCCAATAGCCAACACAGGGGCACTTGTAGGCGTGGAGGGTATACTTTTACCCTTCATTCCTGCCTCAGCTGTCTGCAACAAGTTGTGCAATTGGGCCAAGGTCTGCTCAGTATTGTTCAAATGGTAAGTTAGAATAAACTGACCATAACAATCAGGTAGTGAGTTCAAGACCATGTCAATGGCCAATTCCTCATCAAAGTGAATGTTGAGCTTGACCAAACGCTCTATGTAGCGTTGCATTCTTTGCACATGTGACACAACCGATTCCCATTCTTTCATCTTGCAAGCCATGAGTGACTTGACTACTTCAAACTTTTCTTGACGAGCTCGCTTATGGTACTTTTCCATAAGGTCCTTGTTCATCTCAAAAGGCCAGTAGTCCTCATAGTACCTCTGCAGTTCTAGGGACATGGTTGCCACCATGATGCACGCCACTTTGGTAGCATCATCGTAATATTTCTTGTAGGCAGCAAGATCTTCAGGAGTAGCTTCAGACTCATCAAGCTCTTTGAGCTCCTTTTCAAGAACATATTCTTTGTTCTCAAAACGAAGAGCCATCTTGATGTTGCGCATCCAATCGTTATAGTTTGAGCCGTCCATAACGACTTTGGAGCAGATATTGAGCAAAGAGAAGTTCTGGTTGGAGGAGGATGAAGCATAAGTGTTTCCAGGAGTAGACATCTGAAAAGAAAGAAAGTTTTAGTTAGATTTCAAGATACCTCAATATAATAACCCAAAGATAAAATATCAAGGTTAGGATCCAACTATGAAGATTCACAACTTAGAAATGGGATGCCGAGATCCAAGTGTAAATTTCATAAAGGTAGGTGAATGACGATTCACCAATTCCACCATTAGACGAAACAAACGAAGTGAAATTCCTAATTCTTTTGAGATACATTGAAACTATTCAATGGCATGTTTTAATCTCAGATTATGCTCTTCTATTTGTGACTGGGATGCCGAGGATCACAAACAAGATGTGAATAACCATGCAAATGTGCTTGGTAACCTCATTGTCTTTATCATTAACTATTGATGTGCTGGTAAACCACACACGCTCCATCAAAATGACAATTATGAGATACCCATTACTACTCTTTATTAGTGCCCTTTAGTGTGCTGGTTAACCACACACGCTCCACTAACGACCAATAAAGCATAATGTGCAATTTCATGGATTAGCATACTTTTCACATTTTTCCTAAAGTAACTAGAGTTGGGATTTTAAAAATAATGTTCTAGTACTTTCTTTAATGTCATTATACTTTTAATGAGAAGTAGTTGTCCTATCAAATCCGTTCTGCTAACGACCCTCCACTAATCAAGGAAGCGGTGGGTGAGAGTGGACACCCATTCAAC